>NC_067398.1:107635553-107948734 GCF_016432865.1 Antechinus flavipes
GATATGAAATCTCATCTTGCTTCTTCTAGATAAAAAACAAACAAAAAAACATATTTGTACATGTATATTTTTTGGTATAATCTGTATAATTTCTCCAATTTCTGTTTGCTATTCACCTGAATAAATGATTTTACTCAATTATCTGTGATAGTCTTTCATGCAATCAGTATTTGGTGAAAAGTGCTAAGCTGGTAAGGGCTATCTTATCCCCACAGGGTAGCTAGGGAAGCAACTTTTCTTTTTTTTATTATTATTATAGCTTTTCATTGACAAAATATATGCATGGGTAATTTTTCAACACTGACCCTTGCAAAAACTTATATTCCAACTCCCTCCTTCCCCTCCCCCCCAGCCTTAGATGGCAGGTAGTCCCATACCTGTTAAATATGTTAAAGTATATGTTAAATACAATATATGTATACATATTTATACAGTTATTTTGTTGCACAAGAAAAATCAAATTTAGAAAGAAGGTAAAAATAACCTGGGAAGAAAAACAACAATGTAAGCAAACAACAGAAAGGGTGGAAATGCTATGTTGTGGTCCATACTCATTTCCCAGTATTCTTTTGCTGGATGTAGCTGATTCTGTTCATCACTGATTTATTGGAACTGATTTGGATCCTCTCATTGTTGAAGAGCCACGTCCATCAGAATTGATCCTCATATGGTATTGTTGTTGAAGTGTATAATGATCTCCTGGTTCTGCTCGTTTCACTTAGCATCGGTTGGTGTGAGTCTCTCCAAGCCTCTCTGTATTCATCTTGCAGCTTTCCTTTTGAACCAATCTTGTACCTCTAGAGTATCAATAATTAAGAAGTCAGGTAGATATATTTCTAGTCTGATATCTCTCATGGAAATAGGTAAAGAAAGGATTAGTGATTAATAACATCCATTTTTCCTGTTCCCTTCAAGGCAGAAATGATAGCCTCTCTTAGAACAGGGTAGCAATGTGAGTCATATCTATCTATATACATTTAGATATGTGGACATATCAATATTTTACATGAGCATAAATATGTATAACGTGAATATATATATGCATATATTCATATATCTTTCCTCAAGTACCCAAATAAATCTGCGGATCTCATCCCACAAAAATCCTCCATGCTTTCTCCTCTTTCAACCACTCACCACATAACCAGCCCATCTTGTCTTTCTGTCGGATGATTCTCTAATAGCATCCTTTATTCCTGTTTTTCAGAATCACATATTGCAGTCTATTCACATCCACCGAGTGTCTTTCCAGGAAGTTAGTCAATAAGCATTTGTTATGTTGGGACGTAGAGGCAGAATTGAAGAGGCAGAGCATTCCAGACCTAGGAGATAACCAGAGAAAATGCCTGAAACCAAGAGATGGAGGGTTTTGTTCATGGAATAGCTGGGAAGCCAGTGCTACTATATTAAAGAGTCTCTGGTGACTCTTCCACCTTCTTTTTTTTCTTCTTCTTTTCTTCTTTTTCTTCTATCTTTTTTTAAGGTGGAGGAAGTCAGGAAAGGTAAGAAGGGGCTGGGTGATGAAGGGCTTTGCATTCCCACCAGAGCATTTTGTATTTGATCTCAGAGGCAGCAGAGAACCCTTCGAGTTTATGGAATAACGGATGAAAGGGTCAGACCTGCACTTTAGGTGTTAGGAAATCACTATAGTGTCTGAAGAAAGGAAGGAGGTAGAGGGGAGAGACTTGAGACAAGCAGACCCACCCTGAAGCTCTTGCAATAGTCTAGATGTGAGGTGATGAGAGTCTGTACAGTGACAGCATCAGAGAGAAGGAGGCATATTTGAGAAAGACTAAAAAAGGATATTAACAGTTCTTGGTACCAGAGTGGATATAGAAAGGGGAGGAAGCAGAGAAATAATGAACAGTTGAGCATGATACAAAGGAGCTTGAGGGCTTCCATTGCCCTCTGTATTTGGTTCCTCAAAGGCACTAGGATACAGCAATGCAAATAAAATATTTCTTTTGGGAAAAAAAAAGCCTTTGCTAATGTTATCAGAAGCCTGGAGTCAGTAAAAGTTCTTTGCAATTTACCAAAAGCAACCCAACCTTCTTCCTTATAAAATCTGGACCTAACTCACTGTATATCTATGAAGTCTGTACATACTATTCGACAAGCTCCATATTAAGTCCATTCAGATGCATGTTGAAACCTAGGCAACAGACATTCTTCATCCATTTGTTCTTTCTTGTGTGGGTGGACAGGCCATACTCCTTTGAGTGATCACAGATCTTTTCCAGAAGTATTTGTAATGTCAAAACAATGTTACTTGCAAACAGGAGCATCCACAGGGAATCCCTCCTTGACCTGGACTTTGGGCTGGATTTCCTCCATCACAGTGAATATTTTTGGCAAACATATATCTCCCTTTAAACAATTATCTCTTGCCTGATGTTTATTATCAGAAGGTCATTGAACAGAGCTATTTCTGTGTTATTATGTCTTCTGAGGAATCTTGAATGATATTGATAAGTGGATAGGGACACCTTAATGTAAAAAGAGATTTTGAGATAGGGCATTGTTCTACGGAGTCCATTGCTTTTTCATAATTAACCAATAAATAGTATGCACGATGGGAGTTTATGTTTTCTATTTATTTCAGTTAAATTATGAGATAGTCAAGTGGGGAGTCCATTGTTGAATATCATTTGCAAAAGCTTCTTGTTTCCTTAATAATACTCTTAATAATTAGTAACTGATAATACTCCTTAAGGATGCCCTCAATTTACATATGGATAACTATCATAATTTGTATAGATTAACCATAATGGCCAGTAATTGCTGATTTGTTTTATCACTTTTTTTGGAATAAAAAGATTTGAGATCTTCCCATGCTTTTGATATCTTCTCCCTCCTTAGACACCTTGTAAATTGGTCCCTCAACACCTTCAAAATTGTGCTGCCTCCAGCACAAATTTCTTCCTTTTATATACTTTATTCAGTCCAGCTGTTTTTTCCATCTTTGTTCTCTTTCCCTGTGGGCAGCTCAGGGACTATGATGTTAGGGCCCAAGTGTGGTGTTTCCATTATTTTTGATGGAGAAGATTTTGTTGTAATGCTTTTTGCAAATATTTTCCATTTTACTTCTACCTGTAGTTCCTTTTCCATTTTCATTCTTGAATACCCTTGGTATGACTTTGCTTAGTTGGGTATCTTGCCAAGCTTTCTTTAGTCTTGTTTTTTACCCTCTGCTGGTTCTCTCTACTTTATGAGATGATAGTGCTCATAATCATCTATCATCCCTTGTAAGATTTTACAGATGAGTTTATACTCTAGTGTTCTTTCTCTGTGTGTATCTCTCTGTTACTCTCTCTCACTTTCTGTCTCTCTCCAAAAAATTTCTAAAGTACTTTCTAGGTTTCTTTGGTTTCTTTGTTACAGCAATAAATTTATACTAGTCTAATTTCTGGATAAAAATTATCATAATTAGTGTTCATGTCATTTTTGTTGTCCATTTCTAATTTCTAATTTTCTATAGTTTAATTAACCCAGGGTTAATGTTCCTTTGCAAAGGTGGGGGAGAAGGGTTCATGGATGTAAAGCACTGAATATAACAACAATGTTTTTTAATATTAAAAAAGTTTTGCTGATTTTTCCCCTTATCTCTTTCATTTTTTATTTTTTGCTGCTATTATAAAGAATAGCTTTCTGAGAGGGGGAAGGAAGAAAGATACAGGAAGAAATGTAGGTGTTGTAAACAAAAATCTATTTTAAAATCTATTGAAAATGATAAAAAATAATGGTTAAATCTTCTTAATTATATGTCACATCTTTTGTTCATTATTATTATTTCTTAATATAAATTTTGATCATTGATCTGACAAGTCAAAGGTCTGATTATGCACTGACAGGGATGTTATTATTGTTCAATTGTTTTCAATCATGTCTGACTTTTCTCGACCTATTTGGGGTTTTCTTGGCAAAAATACTGGAATGGTCTGCCAATTCCTTCTCCTGCTCACTTAACCAAATAGAGTTAAAGTGACTTGCCTAAAGTCACACAATTAGAAAGCATATGTGGTCAGAACTGAACTCAGGTCCTCCTGACTTCACACCTGGCGCTCTATCCACTGTACCACCTATTTACTTTTATTGGCGGGGATAACTCCCAAATTCAAAATAAATGCTTTCATGTTTGTTAAAAGTACAGTCAGCTTCATTTTTTATGATGTTTTCAGTGCTCGCCACATTCAGCACCTATTTTTGAAGTTTTGTGAGGGCATAAAACCTTCCAGGAAACTCTCTATTCTCCATCAGCAATTCCTCTTGGAATCAGCTACCCAGAATATCTTTGGTGCCTTCCTTAAGATGTGGATCCCATGGAATCTCATCAGATTTTTATAGTCAACATCTTTTTAACTCTCCTTCAGTTGCCTCTCTCTTCTGATTGGAAAGTGGAGCATTAAGTTCCTCTCAAAATCTTCCTTTATAGAGAGGTCAAAACATTTCAACTAACTCCATTTTAACTCAACAGCTCTTCTTTGCTTTTATTCCACAGAAGACCATACTCCTGGTGTTTGCTACATCCCCCAACATCATTTGCTCTCCTTCTACTAACACCATATCCTGGTGTCTATCTCCCTACCCACAACTTTCATATGCCTTTTGTGTATTGGCTTCCTATATTGAACTGTAAGCTCCTTGACAGCTATACTGACTCTTTTTCTTATATAATTTTATATATATTTGCAAATAAATATATATTCATATATATCTATATGTATATATATATGTAGATACATATGTAAATATATATAACTGATATGGAGATATGAGACTTCAGAGTTATTACTGTATCTTTGACTTCTCTCATTTCTTTCTTCTAAATCATCTTTCCCATATATTTTTCTCCATTTTCATCTTTTCATTAGTACTACAGTACTCGGTTATTGAATTTGATGTCTAGTTTCTTATTGCTTTTGGGTGCCTGAAAAACATTATTCTGATAACTTCTTTCTTTCCCTCTCCAAGAATATCACATCCTTCTAGTTAGCTTCAATTTCCACCTTTATTGTTGTTCTGTTTATAGGGAAGATGCCAGGTCCTCAGAGAGTATGTATATTAACGGATATGTTATGTGTGTATGTATTATATGTGTGTTTATGTTTATATATGTATGTGTTTGTGGATGTATATGTGTATATAACACACACATGCTTCATTCTACTGAAGGGAAGAATTCAGAAATAAAATTCAGATAATTTTGCTTCATTGATTATATGTCACCTTTTTCTTTTTTAAGGCACCTTTCAAATAAGCCAGCATATACAATCTTAAAGATATAAATACCTGCAAAAAATGAATTACTACCCAACACCCTTGAGGGTTAGCATTTTTTAAAAACTGAAATTAGTATTTCTGCTTTATATAACAGAGCAAACTGATGGCGTTTTCCAATTCAGAAGAGACGGTTTCCAAACATATAGCTGTAGCCAAGGTTTTGGCTGCTTTTTGACAACACATGACATAAATCCTGCTTAGGGAATAATTGTCTGGGATGATGCCGAGTTACCAGGTCATTTAAATCGATGCTGTGTGCTATTGCACACTTAAAATTATTTACACTGCTCTTATCTCAGCTACAATCTGTTCCCTATCACTAATGCAGTGGAGAGCAATTTACTCCAGAATACTGAAGTCCTTCTGATTTCATTTTGGCTTCCACATCTGCTGCTGCGAGCAAAAGCCCTAGAAATAAAAACCTATTAGAGAAGCACATGGAGACTTCAAGGAAAGTGGATTGAAGAGGAAACACCCAGGAATTTTCTCAAGTTTTGTTTCTGACAGTTTGTTCTAATTAACTTTAATGAGTGCTCATAGTTGTTCTTTTGAGAGATGGGAAAGAGATTTTGCCGTTTACCACTCCCTCCCTCTAGGATTGTGTTAGAGATCATTCCTTTGGTGGTTTGCACTTGAACTGAAAGTTGGTCCACATTACTGTCACTATCGGAGTCACAAGCTATTTGTGAAAGGTTTCAGAAGAGCTTCAATTCTGTAGAATTCAAAAAATTTGCAAACTCCAGCAGATAGTTAACCTCTAAGTCTCCTGAATTTCAATGATCATATTATAATTAATCCAATATAGCTCAATGATCACTTTAAAGTAACTTTTATTTGCAAAACATTGGGTAAAGACTTGGATTTTCAAACATGAAATAAAACATCCCTTGCCCTCAAGGACTTTATTTCCTATGTTTATTAATCTTCCCAAAAAGTAGCAGAAAGTTTTACTATGAGAAGGCTTTAGAAGGGAAATGGGGGGAGAAAGATGGAGAGGGGGGGCAACATCACAAAATATGCATCTTTTCCAAAATCCAAATACATCCCCCCAAAACAAAAATTGTCAGTCTAGTCTAGTCTCATCTAGTAGAATACAGTATAGCATAGAATAGTATTAAAAAAGCATTAGACTAGGGCCAGGGGATCTGAATTTGTACCCTAGACATGATATTTAATCCCTGCTAGGGAGAAGGGAGAAATATTTTGGACCTTCAGTTCCCCATCCAGACCTCTCCAATGTGATCTAAGTACATGATCTTCCTGTTTCTTCTTTCAATTGAATCTATTTTTTCCTGCCTTAGGTGAAGACATATTAAAAATAAAAATTGTGGACTTTGAAAGGTTCGAATAGTCTGAAAAGGGGTCTAATAGAAAATGAATGTTTTGTGCAGGATCCAAATGGGGGAATAGGGCCCTTATATTACATGATATAATTTCTTTTGAGAATAAGGTCCCCTCAGCCTCTTTGACATGGCAGTGGTCAGGATAGAGTTCCCATTGTTCCAATTCCTCTTATATGAGAATATATAGAATATATATGCACAAAATAAATACAAGGTAGTTAAATACAAGATAGGGAGAGAAAGAGGGACTAGTGATTAGATCAGATAAAGTTTTATGTAGAAGATGATGCTAGAGTTGTATCTTGAAGGTATCCACATGTTATCGAGAAGAAGGAGTACATTCCAGTCATAAATGATGGTTAATACAAAGGTACAAAACTGGGAGATAGGCTCCTCTGGGTAAGGGCCCAGAGAAATGGGCCATTTGGCTTAACCATAATAGTGAGAAGGGCAATCATGTATAATGCAACTTGCGCTGTGTAGTTTTGTCAACATATTCAGTCTCCAAATCCTAGGAACAAAAGGGGATGCTTACAAATGCAGTTATCAGAAATAGTTCTGGATATCCCATAGTTACCCAACATGATTTACTTAATTGGGAGGTATTCTACATTGCCATTTCATTATTATAGTAGCCACTAAATGGCACAGTGGATAAATCACTAGATCTGGAATCAGTAAAACTTGGAGTCAAATATTTCCTTTGACATGGGTAGCCAGTTATTTCTGGGCAATTCATAGAATTCTTTTCTGTATGACTCAGTCTTCTTAACTATAAAATTTTTTTCTTATAGCTAATATGGACTTTAGTTCACTAATCAGAAAAAAAAATAGTTTTTCATCTATGGACATCATAGAATTGATTTGTCACAAGACACGATGCGTAGAGATAGTGTCCCAATCATTGGAATGGGAAGAGCACTGGATCTGGTGTCAGGAAATCCAAATAATGCATATTCTATTACAAAATAGCACAAAAAAGCAATCTTGAGCAGTCACTTTCCTTTTGTGGGCATCATTTACTTTACTTGTAAAATAATGGGACTAGGCTAATGACCTCTGAGACCGGCATTCAATGATTCTAAGATATAATAAATTTGCTTGAAAATTCCATTTACAGATTACTTCTGTAATAACCACCACCTATTACTGATTCACAAAATTACACGTTTAATGAAGACCTTACATAAAACATTTAATGAGCATTTGCTGTATTTATTCTAATTCCTTCCCCAATTCCTTCTTTCCAATGCCTCATTAGGAACTAGTTTTTGTTTCTGTATTTTTTCAACCTTGTTTTACTTAAATGTTCTTCTAAAAACAAACCAACCTCGTCAATAAAAAAGTTGCCTTCCTTAATCTCACCAAAAAAAAAAAAGAAAGGGAAAAACATGTAAGGAAATGTTCAGTGTTCCCTTGAGTGATGTCCAACCTACCAGAATGATTGAAATCTTCTAGTCTTTATAATGCGTTGAGATAAAAGAAATAAATATATAAGTGAATGTAAATCTGAAGGGGGCAAGGTAGGAAGAACTCTGTGGAGCTATTAAGTTCCAAGAGAAAGAGGAGGAGAGAAAAGAAAATTTGTGGAAAACAGAAAAAAAAAACTACTACTATGCACATCTTGGAGAAGGAAATGGCAAACCATTCCGGTATCCTTGCCAAGTTGGGATCCCCAAGAGTCAGGCACAACTGAAATAACTGAACAAGGCTTGTCTACTTTGTGTGATTATCTTCCTGTTTGCTCCTCTCATTTCTAAAGCCTTTGCTTTACAAGAGCCATAGTTTGTAGGGAAGTTATACATCTCTCATTTAGCCAGCTCATACACTTTAGCCATTGCAAACACGAGTTTTCACTCTTAGCTGTCATTGTCCAAACCCTTTACAGAAAAAGAACCGCCCCCCAACATTTTATGCTGCAAATGTGTGTTTGTAGGTTGGTGGGCTTGCAGCTTTTGCACCTCTCTTTGACACACCTGCATTTCCAAGAAGCTGCAATCAACCCTGCAATAACCCATCATTTTCCCCCTCTTTAATAAGATTATGCCTGCATTATGCTTATCTGCAGTGTGTTGAAAGCAGAACCCTGCTGGCTGAATGCAGAGTCCTGAGCTCCATGAAACAGAAGGCTGTGATCAGAACTCACACAGCATGACGGAGGGCAAGCAGAAGAAAGGGGCAAGAGTGCTACTGCTCATGGTGGCAGCTTGGGCAGAGTTCAGATGTCTTAAAAGTGGCTCCTAAGGAGCCTGAGCCAGCTGTGCTTTGAGAATGTAAGCAGACATATGAGTAGGGAGAAAAATAATATTTTGGAGGGAGTTTTTTTTTTTTCTCTCTCTCCTCCTCTGAGCACTTCAGTGTTAAGAAGGTCATGGAAGAACTTGAAAGATTCAAGGGGAGAGCCACAGTGTAATTAAGGACTGAAAAATCTGTCCCCCAGGGAAAGAGTAAAAGAATTTGGATTATTATTTAGCCTACAAAAGAAATTAAGGAAAAATCTGAAACTTACTCTCTGGTTAGGAATAGAGTTGTTTTAAAAGAAGATAGAAGATGGCAGCATGCTATCCATCTTCACCCAGAGAAGAACAGGAGAACTCTTTGGGAGGCAGTTAAGTTGTCCAGAAAATATATAAAGTCTTACACTTGATGTTAAAAAGACCTCTGAGTTCAAATTTGGCCTTGCACACTTACTAGTTGCAGGCAAGTGATTCAATCACTATCAGTTTCTTCATCTGTAAATTGAGAATAATAATATCATCCATTTCCTAGGGTTGCTGAGTGGATCAATTTGTACATCTTAAAATATTATATAAATGTTAGCTATTATTATTTTGTATAAGAGATTAAGGTTTTAAGATCATTTTGAAACTCTGGAGCTTATTCTTCAAAGATATATTACCCCTTTCCTATGTCAGTTTTTCCAAGTATAATGTAGAGGACAACCATTCTTACCCTCAGATTTTCTTATGGATTGTAATGAGTTCATTTTGGCCAAGTCATAAAAATTCTTTTTTGAAAGAGCAAATGTTCATTTTAATGCTTGTTTTTTTTTGTTTTTTCTCCTAATAATTGCATTCAGAGCTCAGCCAGAACAGCCAGAGGCCCTAATACTTGATTCCTCCAGATATTTATCTAGCAAATTCTGAAATAGCTAAGAACTGGGAAATAAGCAGCCAAAATAGAAGCCACAAAATTCTTATACTAGAGATTACGCATTTACTCCAAAGGCAAGTATCCCTGGCCTTCACTCAGAACTTATGTGCTATTAGTTTAAATTCAATGCTAACAAAATTAAGGTGCTAGTTTTCTAGGCATATAGAGATAAGTAGAAATAAATGAGAAAGGGAAGTAAGGGTAGAAGGGAAGCTGGAATAGATTGTCCTCTAGTCCAGTGCCTTTATTTTTTCAAAGAATGGAATTGAGTGTCAAAAAAAAAAAAATGGTTTGAACAAGGTCACACAAAAACTAGTAAAGCTGGGGATTCACGCCCAAAGAACTGGGGTCCTTTGATTGTAACCCTAATTCCCTTTTCATTTGACCATGTTGCTCATTGATTCAGACTTTTGACAATAAATGTTTGATCAAAGCAAAAATTGATAGCCTTCTTGAGAAGATGAAAAAAAAAAAAGAGTTGACCCCCCTCAAAAATGCAAAAAGAACCCATAGAATTTGGAACCAGTTAGCATCAGGACAAATGACTTCATATTCCTCAATCTCTCCTTAGGGAATAATAGCATTACAGCATAATTTAATAATTGATATTCATAATTATGATTTGAGACATCAAAAGTTTATTAAACTTTTAAGACAATGAGAGCTTAAATTTTGTTCAGTATTTAAAGATTATGGAAAAGAAGGGTATAATATATTTTAGAAAGATTTCACTTGAATGTGGGTAACATAAAAGTTTTTACCTAAAAAGTTAAATTCCATTTATCTAGAAATTGAAGTATCTAACAGAGTTCATTTTTAGAATCCTATAGTTAGAAGGATGGAAAACAGTTGCTGTTACATGTTCACCATATAGAATGGTAAATTTGAAACTAGAGAGGATTTTAGAGGTCATTCATGATGTTTCACAAATATTTTATTTTTTCAGATTTACAAATAAGTTAACTGAGGACTGGGAAGAACACCTAAGTAGTAAATATCAGCACTTTGGTTCCAGTCTTCAAATAAAGAATTTTTTTTCTTGATAGACCATAAGCAATTCTCTCCAGTAGAAAGTAAGCTCTTTGAAAGAAGGAATTGTTTCGTTTTTATCTTTGAATCATCAGCACCAATATAGTACTGTTGCCTAGAGACATTTAATAATATTCTCACTCAATTGAACTGAATAGGAAATAATGTAGAAAAAAAATCACCTTGTTAATTAAACTAAATTATGTGACAATTGAGGGGAAAGTTCTATTTCACATACTTCTTGAAAAAAATTTTTAAATCATACATACATAAACACATACATATTATATATGCTTAATATTTTAAAATACCACTGAAAAAAGCACATTATATTTATATGTTGTTAAGCAAAAAACATGCCAAAATGCAAAGCACTGATCAAATTCTTAATTTTAAACATAAAAGGAAAGAGTAGAATTTTTGCCAACATTTTGGTACTTCAGTCTGGAAACACTGGAGGGAAGCCAAGCACTTAGTCGTGATGTTAATAAATGGGTGATGGAAAATGACCTGTCTATAAAATGCATAGGTTCAAGAGAGTGGATCTCAACTCAAGATTCATTAGGGCTCACATTCATATCCTTCTGTGAAGAATTTCAATGTGCATGTACTTACTGTCATTTTGTAAAAGACTTGAAATGAGAAACAGAGAATAAAAAAACCCTCAGTAACAGATGTCCTATGGATTGAGGCAGATTCATAACAAGGAATTCTCTCACCTGGGGCAAAAGCAGTCAAGTGTGCTATGATGGGAAGTGGGGGCAGAGAATAATGCATTTACAGCTGTCAACATACTAAAGAGGTAAGCAACCCATTCCCCCAAAGAACCTGACACTTGCTCCCATGTATAGTAACTTGGTTGGATGGGAAGGATTGTCAAAATGTGCTCCAGGAGAAGGACGTCATGATGGCAGAACCCTGGGAATCGCAGGTTGGGGACTTACACTGTAGTGGTACAAGCCAGAAGTGGGCAGCGGGCATCCCTGAGAGCAGAAGCATATCTTTAAGTGATGGGATGCTATTTGTCTCACCTAATTAGAGCTCTGGGGCAACTAGGTGGAACAATAGTTAGAATGCCGAGCATGAAGTCAGGAAAACTCATCTAGGAAATGCACTTTTATCTAACCCCTTTGCTCCTTCAAATTATACTTGGAGACAGAGTGTCTAAGGGATGAGTAAGCTAGATTTAAGGTACTCTATGAGTCCACACTCCTAAAACTACAGCTAATAAACCCCCTTGTGTGTTTACTTTCCATAATCATTCAAATGACTGATTTAAAGTTTAAAGTTTAAAGTAAGGGCACATTAAAAAAACTGATAACAAAACATCTCCCATATAAATATGGTACACACACTCCCACAAATTGATAATAGTCCTTTAGGCTTTTACACAGGGAATATACATGTCTAAGACCACTTACTCTTCTTGTGTAATAAGTCCCCCATTGTCTTATGATAGTCTCATAATAATGTTGTTTTGAAAGTATAAGAATCTACGGGAGGGGTCACTTTGCCAAATTCTCCTGGACTGAGTCTGGGCAAAGCACATGGCTGTGATATATTTCCATGTTCTCTATCATCTCCAGTCTTTAGTATAACTGAAACACTGGCTTGTGAGACTGCTCTGCACTTTTGGAAAGAACCAAAGCCATCTCCTAAGGAAAACAAGAGCTGGCAAGGGGGCTGCCATATTTCAAATAGGATTCTGACTGCTGGCAATGGATTCTGGATCAGTAGTGTCCTGACTGGACTCTAAACCTGGACTCTTAACTCCATTAGACAAAACCATGTGCTTCTGTTGCAGGGGGGAGAAAGGAAAATCCCTTCTAAATTTTTCTGCATTCTTGAATAAGTGCAAAAAAGAGTGAATTTTTATTAAAAACAACTCTTTCTCCACTCTTGCCAAGTGCACCAAGACAAGAAAGTGTTTATTGATTTTTTGTTTGTTTGTGTTTTGCTAAAGCAATTGGAGTTAAGTGACTTGGTCACACAGCTAGGAAGCATTAAGTGTCTGAGACCAGATTTGAACTTAGGTCCTCCTGACTTCAGGGCTGGTGCTCTATCCACTGCACCATCTAGCTGCCCCAAAAGTATTTATTGTTGTTGCACAAATGACCATTTTTTGGTTCGCTGCCTAGCCTATACAGATGCAAATTTAGGAAGGATGTTTCATATTCATCATAAGCTATGGTGAAGTCTCTGACTGGTGGGACATCTTATAGCAGCATGAGTCAAAGGAGGAAAACTTTAAAGACTGAAGGTATTTGCTCATAGTGACCCTGTTTTTTGTTCCAAAGAACTATATGATGATGAAGATCTCCTGTTCTATAGAAACACAGAACAAGTCTTATAATCCTAGTGTAAAAATTCCTACTCTGGCTAAAAAAGTATAGCAGTGCGCTAGCATAGAATTTTGGCTGAGCTAGAAACTGGTGGCAATGTAAGCCAGTGGTGGTCAGAATGGCGAATGGTAGAGTAGAATCCACAAGTTACCACAGGAGCAATGGTCAGTGAAGACCGCGAGATCAAGGTAAACAGGAATAGCATGAGATCTTGTATAGTCTTGCAGCCTCAGAGACTTTGCTTATATGTATTCCAACTACATGTATTTCTTTTTTCTACATGTGACCTCTGTGTGTTTCCATTCTTCTCATTGTGTGTCATTTTGTGGGAATAGACCTCAGGGGAATGTGGGGAACGTGCTTTGTTTCTTTTCTTCTTCCATTTTGGTCATTTTTTTTTTCTATGAGCATTTTCTGACTATTGAAAGAAAAACATCAGCAGGATTTAGGAATTATAATTTTAAGAATAGGCATCTGCAGATTACCTGAACTTGGGGACCCTTTGGATCTCTAACCTACAAATGTGAGTTGGGGTTGATATTCCAGAGGGGATAATACACCTAAGTAGAGCAACTTAGGCAAATAACAACTTCGTACACAAGGCTGTGTCAATATTCTTCTTTCTGAATAGCTATTTTTATAGATGTGACCTTGAGTTCTTGAAAGTTATGGAACACAAGATCAGACAGAGGCTCATCAGATAACTGGTTACAATGATGAATTTTTCAGTCTGAGCAACTAACAAAATCTGTCTACAATTCTATAAATTCTATGACATCTATACAGACAAAATGGTGCCCTAGGAAAAATGCTGAAGTTGGGAAAAATCTCCATTTACTCCTAGTCAGGATGTTTGCCTGAATGAAGACAGACTATCCAGTTGCCATATAGTTTCTCTACAATAACCTGAAATTCACATCAGACCAAATAATCATCAATAAATCTAATGAAAAACTACAGTAAGTGACTTCGAGAACTACACAAAAGGTCAGCCAGGAGCCCATAGGCAATAGAAAAGGGCACACCAACAAATACAACTCCAGGATAAGCAAACAAGCTGGAAAGCTCTCAATATGACTCAAAACAAGGTAGACAAATGTAGTCTGAAAGGTTCTGAGTCTGGGGTCAATAAAAGCAGAGAGCTCCCTAAGAATTTTGCAGGATAGTCAGAGATATCTAGGGTGGGAATCCACAATCGGGACCTTAGAAGCTCTGGGAGCTGTAGAAACCAGCTTGACCTGGCTGTTTTAAACAGGTTATCTGAGGTACCCACAGGTTCTGAAGCACTTAGCAAGCCATCCTGAAATATCATAGAAGGGTCTCAAGTTTCAGTACTTTGAAATTTAGAGAACCAGGGAGCCATACTTTGGAAAATGGAGATTTATGCAGGAACCCAGGGAAGACCAAGCAGAGTCAACCAGGCCTCCCAAAAGTGCATCAGAGGCCAAAGCTTGACCCTGTAATAACTGCATTGGACACTATCATGTTGTTCAGGTACTAAAGCTAAAGAAAAAAATAAATAAGATAAAATGAAGGAAAAAAAGAAGATACTAAACAAAATCAAAAACTATCTGGTGGACAAAACACCAGAAAAAAAGGAGACAGTAGACTCATAATAACTGCAAGTAGAATTTCCATAATAATTACATAAATAGCTAGAAGAAAGAAAACAAGTGATCGAAAAAATAGAATAAAATCTCTGAAGCAAAAAGTTGGAATGTTAATAACTTAGAAAACAAGATGGCACAATTTATACAAGTTATAGACTTCCCTGAAATACAGAAGGGAGGAGAGAAGCCCAAACAGCAACACCAACAGCAAACCAAAGACAAGGGAACACTTAAGTCTCCATACTGAACTTACCACCAGCTACAACATCTCTCTGATCAGGTGAAAAGCCCTGAGTCTGTTCCTTGAATCTAAGAAAGAGTAAGAAGCCTTTATTTATTGATTTTACTTTATGTCTTGACAGTCTGGGCCCAGCAAATATGTCAGGCTACAAATCCTATCAAGTTCCAAGGCATTTTTTTGATAGAAGCTGTCTGGCTCCTGTGATCCAGTAACATAGCTGAATCTTCCTTGCACTTGTATGTTGATTGTAACCTTGGACAAGATAAAATCATTATTTCTAGTCTCCTAGTTAGAGAAAGGATTCTGATAAATTTCCTCACATATCAGTCAAAAAGCTTTTTTCTTCCATCTCCCATGTTTTTATGATTCTCCTTTTTCACACCATTTATTAAATTTACAATGAAATTGTCTTCTTTTGTTGCACTAAAGAAGAAATTGAATATGCTATTCTTTTGCTTAGCAAGACTATTTCTTTTCCAAAGTTTGTTTGAAAATATGCTTCAAAAAAGGTGCCACCTGACAAGTTTTCAATTTATGTTGAATTATTTACTTATGTGCAGACATTCAAAAAGTCTTGAGATTTATTGGGTTGCTGTTTCATAAGGTATAGGCAATACAGAATTCCTATATTCTGTAGATTCTGATGGGAATTTTAAGCAATGAGACAGTCAATCATTTTGAGTTGTTCTGGACAAATAATCAAGAAAGATCATTAATTAAATTTGTACTTGATTTTGAAGTGATTCATAAATAGACAACTTCCACACAAAAGTGTCCATTCAAGATATAAGTGAGAAAAAGATGTCCAACTAAGGTGAAATTAAAATGGAGAATAAAGGCAGGGACTCATCTAAGCTCTTCTCCAAACTCCTCTAAATATCTTTTATATAACTCTAAAAAATGTCTAGAGGGCCAGAACCTACAAAAAGACAGAGTGGAACAATGTTCTGGCCCAAGACCACTTAGAAGTCTGGCAGGAAAGACCCTGTTGCACTAGAGTAAGATTGGACCACAGTCCAGTGCTGGCCACCTCAGCACAGACAGCCCCTACAGAGCAGAAGTAGCTCTCAGTTCACAGGTAATAGCTGTGAACAACTGATTAGAAGGAAATGGAAGGAATCTTGCTTTGTACATACTTGCTATTCAGATCAGTCCTGGGTGGCAGTCCAGTGTGAGAAGGAGCACTAGCTCCAGAGCTTGTGGCCATAGTGGAGCAGGGACCCTTGTCACAGTTTCAGGGCAGAAAAGAGTGCTTATGATCATTCACAGACCAGAGCCCAGATCAGGAGAATAACAAGAACAGCAAACATATCTCCTTAGATCATGGACAAACTGAAAACTTACAGGTACCTGGAAGTATCTCTGAAAATAACTGCACAAAACCCCTGAAGCTTGGGTCAGTGCACTGTTCACCCTCGAAGCAGAATCTTATTTTTAACAAAGGGTTTAAAGTCTGGGCAAATGATCAAACAACAGGAAAAAAATTGACTACAGAAAATTATTATAGTGACAAAGAAAATCAAAACACTATTCAGAAGAAAATAGCAAAGTCAAAGTTTCTACATCAAAAGTCTCCAAAAACATGAATTGGTTTCAGGCCTTGGAAAAGCTCAAAAAGAATTTTGAAAATCAAGTAAGAGAGGTAGAAGAAAAATTGAGAAGAGAAATGAGATTGATACAAGAAAATCATGAAAAAAGAGTTAATAGTTTGATAAAGAAGAGACAAAATAATTACTGAAGAGAATAACACCTTAAAAATAGACTAGGTTAAATGATAAAGGAGATACCAAAAGCCAATGAGGAAAAGAATGTCTTAAAAAGCAGGAATGATCAAATGAAAAGCATAGTACAAAAAAATCACTGAAGAAAAAAATACTTTAAAATGGAAAATGAGGTACAAAAAACTCACTGAAGAAAATATTTCTTAAAAATTAAAATTGAGCAAATGAAAGCTAATGATTTTATGAGGAATTAAGAAACAATAAAATAAAACAAAAAGAATGGAAAAAATGGAAGACGGTGTAAAATATCTCATTTGAAAAACAGCTGACTCAGAAAAATAGATCCAGAAGAGATAATTTTTAAACTATTGAACAACTTGAAAGTTGTGACAAAAAAAAAGATAAAAAAGAAAGAAAGAAGGAAGAAGAAGAGGAAGAAGAACCTAGACATCAACTTTCAAAAATTGTCAAGGAAAACTGCCTTGATAGAACCAAAAGGTAAAATAGAAATTGAAAGAATCTACTAATCATTTCTTGAAAGTGACCCCAAAATGAATACTCCTAAGAATATTACAACCAGAGCTCCCAGGTTAAGGAGAAAATACTCCAACCAACCAGAAAGAAACAATTCAAATATGGTAGAAATGCAATCTGGATAACACAAGATTTAGCAGCTTTTACATTAAAGAAACAGAAAGCTTGTAATATGATATTCTGGAAAGCAAAAGAGCTAGGATTATAACCAAAAATTACCTCCCCAGAAAAACTGATTATATAATCCTTCAGGGAGAAAAATGGATTTTCAATGAAACAGAGGACTTTCAAACATTATCAATGAAAGACCAAAGCTGAATATAAAATGATTTTCAAATACAAGACTCAAGAGAAGCACAAAAAGGTAAATAGGAAAGCTAAATCAGAAGGGACTTAATGAGGTTAAACTGTTTATATTCCTACAAGGAAAAATGGTATTTGTAACTTATAAGAACGTTTTCATTTTTAGGACAGTTAGAAAGGAATAGGTGTGAGTTGAATATGAACTGATGATATGTAGAGAAATAAAATAAAGGGGTGAGAGAAGAATGTATTATGAGAATGGGAAGAGGGAGATGGAGAATAGGGTAAATTATCTCACACAAAAGATGCAAGAAAAAGCTTTTATAGTGAAAGGGAATAAGAGATATAAGGGGAAGAGAGTGAATCTTCCTCTCATCAGAATTGGCTCAAAACGGAAATAACATACATATTCAGTTGGATATAGAAAACTGTCTTCCCCTATAAGAAAGTAGGGGAGAAGGGAATAAGAGATAGGGTTAGGGTGATAAAAGGGAAGGTAGATTGGGAGAGAGGAAAGTCAGAAGCAAAATACTTCTTAAGAAAGTATAGAGTGAAAGGAGATAGATAATAAAATAAACTGGGAGATAGGATGGAAGGACATACAATTAAGCAAAAGTAACTATGAAAAAAATTCTGAAGCAAGTTTCCCTGATAAATGTTTCATTTCTCAAACACATGGAGAAACAAGTCAAATTTATAAAAATGAGTCATTCAAATGAATTTTAAAAATTGAATGAAAATACTAGGATGTAAACTCATCTTCAGTAGACTCACTGAAAGGATCTTTTGGGTCACTTCAATAGCAGACAGGATGACAGGGATGCTACTGTATGTACCACATACTGTTCCCACATGATTATAAATAAAATATTAAATGCTTACTATGTAAAAAAAATGAGTCATTCATCAATTGATAAATGATCAAAAGATAAGAACAGCTTTTGGATGAAGTAATCAAAACTATAGTCATACGAAAAAATGTTCTAACTCATTATTGATTGGAGAAATGAAAATTAAAACAATTTTGAGGTACTGAGTCATAGTACTTAGCTAAAAGGACAGAAAAGGAAAATGTCAAATTGGGGATGTAGGGGAAATGAAACATCAATAATCACTGCTAATGGAATTGTGAACTGATTCAACCATTCTGTAAAGCAATTTGGAACTATGCCCAAACGACTATAAGACCACATACATATTCACTACTAGGTCTGTTTTCCAAAAAAGAGAAAAAAGCAAAAAGGAAAAGGGCCTATATGTACAAAAATATTTATAGTAGCTCTTTTCTGGGGAAAAAGAATCGGAAATTGAGGGGATGTCCATCAATTGGAGAATGGCTAAACAAATTGTGATATGTTATTATCATGGAATACTATTTTTCTACAAGAAATGATGAATAGGATGCTCTCAGAAAAACCTGCAAAGAATTCCATGAACTGATGCAAAGTGAAATGTACTGTAGGAGGTAATAGCAATATTATAAGATGATTAGCTGTGAATGGCTTAGCTAGTCTCACCAATATAATGATCTAAGACATCTCTGAAAGACTTATGATTAAAAAAATGCTATTCATCCTCAGGAAAAAAATTGATGGTGTCTGAAGTGTCTGAATACAGACAGAAATATACTTGTTTTTACTTCATTTTTCTTGAGAATTTGGGGTTATTTTTGGAAGGGTTCAGTCTATGCTTTCTTTTACAACGTGACTATTGTGGAAATATTTTGTATGGTGACATATGTGTAATCTATACTGACTTGCTTGCATTCTCAATGAGGGGACTAGGGACAGAAGAAAGGAAAGAATCTTGAACTCAAAGTTTTAAAAAGAATGTTAAAAATTGTTTGACATGTAACTGGGGAAAATACAATATCAAATACACACACATATATATTTTAATTTGCTAGACCTTTCTAAGCTTTGGATACCTCATCTATAAAATGAGGAAGATTACTTTGGCTCTCCCTCAGGGTGTTACAGTGATGCTCCAATGAGACAGTGTACTTAAAATGCTTGGTTACTATAAAAACACTACATCAATATAATGTATCATTATTTGTTTATAGACTTTGGAGCTCACTCTCCCTCAATGATCACCAACTGTTCCCCTGATATCCAAAGGCAGATGAATCATAAGTAAAATGCTTAAATTATTTTAAGCATTTTTAAGATATCATAAAGACATTTTAAGCATTTTTAAGACATCATCACTATAATTATAAATAGCTCCTCCCAAAAAAACAAATTAGCCTTGCTATTAGGAGATATAGTTATAAACATAGTACCAAAACAAACAACAAAAGAAAAAGAAAATATGCTCACCAAAGAAATGAATTTTTGGTTGAGGAAATTCTTTGTAATATTTTGAATCTGGGTATTAATGATCTTCACTTCCAGCTAAATGCTGTTTGGTTGATTGCAATTTATGATTATGAAAGAGGCAGCTTTGAGGTAGTAGAAAGGGCACTGAATCTAAAATCAGTAGTTCTGGTTATGATACTTAACCTTTAGACAAGCCGTATAATAACCCTGATCTAGCATACTCGTCTGTAAAATGGAAATAACTACCTATCTTATGGAACTGTAGCTCATGGTAAAAACTTTGTAAACTTTAAAGCAATATAATTGTGAGTAGACAATATCATGATAGAATAAACAAACCAGAATTGAATTAGTCATTCCAAGAAAAAAAAGACTAAGGAGTTATCCCACAAAAGATAAAATATTGGGCTTGGATTCTGGAAAACCGAAGTTCAAATCCCACTTCAGACACTTAAAAGTTATGGACAAATCACTTAACTAATCTTTCTTAGCCTCAGTTTCCTCATCTGTAAAATGGGGATAATAACAACTATCTCATGGGATAAGAAGGTGATCCTCAGAACAATGTTTTTAAATTCAGAGAATAAAATATGCAAAATAAGAAAGGAAACTGATTATGTTGAAATATTGAAATATCAAAAAAGAAAAAAAAAAGTTCACAAACTTCACAATAACCAGTTTTTTCAGGTCCTTTCAATTCTAAGATTCAGTGAATCAACAAAAGCTTCAAAACTGCCCCCACTTAAGCAAGCACAGCTGTTCCAGTTTTACTCAATAGAAAGGGGAAGGGAAAGATTGCTTACTCCATAACCATCTAATTCAACTAACAATTTTGGAGAGAAAAGCACTATGGTTGGTATTTAGCATGTCACACAATACTCCTCAGAAACAGAGAGGATCTGGGTGTTCAAGTGTTTTGTTTTGTCATTGGCATTTTTAAGAAAATTCCAAATCAAGGAATTAGATGCTAACTCCCTGGCAAAGCATAAACATAAGCACAATGAATTAATGAATCTTTTCTCTCTGCAAACATATAGTTAATTTTTTTCCTACTTCATACCTTTAAGGATTTAATTCTTTATTAGTGTTATGGTGCTCCCTCAACACTTAATCCATCTACATCTAAGAAAGATGTTTTTTCAAGATATCTTATTGTGAAAAAAATAAAATTTTATCATGTTGGTGTATCTTTTTAGTTTGGGTCTCTATACTGGACTTTGCCCAATCTATGCCTGAAGTCCATCTAGCTTAGGAAAACCAGACAGAATTTATGATACAATTAAATCAGGCAAGAACACCTAAACTTTTGGATCTGAGACAAATTTTTTTCAGACTTTTTGTCTTTCAGGGAAGTTGGCATTTCTTTTTACTTTGTCATCAAAGCCCTGGTCAACACAGGGAAAGAATGTTCTTTATTGAAAACTAGATTTTAGTCTATGTGTGTGTGTGTGTGTGTGTGTGTGTGTGTGTGTGTGTGTGTATTTGTGTGCGTGTATAGTATCTCAACTCTTACCATTTGGGAGGGAGGAGGGGAAGGAATGTATGCAGGCTTCTTTAATTTTTTCCGCTTGTGACTCCTTTTCTCCTTAGAAATTTTTACATGACTTCAAGAATATAGATATATAAATAAGTATACAAATCAAACATTTAATGATAAAACATCATAATTTTGTGACCCCAACATTCAGTTACCTGACTCCATTTGGGGGTCAGGATTCACAGTTTAAGAAACTTTGATGTAGTGAAATCAAGACACTGACTTTCCCTAAATGCTTTTAAGAAAATAAGAAATAAGCCTTTGGAAATCTACATCATAACCAATTCTTTAGTTATGCTTTAACACATTTAAGTTTATGCTTAAACCAGATTAAAATGTAAATTGGAAATATTTGATAAAATAAGTAAAAATGCAATATAATGTTAATTTATGGTTTTCTATCATGATAAGCTGCTGTAAAAACATCTATATAGAGAGATCTATACACATATGTATTTGTTATTCAGTTTTTTCAGTTGTGTCTAATTTTGCCGTGTTACGTAACATTTAGGGTTTTCTTGCAAAGATACCAGTTCCTTTTACAAACGAGGAAACTGAGGCAAATAGAGTTAAGTGACTTGCCCAGAATCATACAGCTAATGTCTGAGTCAAATTTGAAATCAGAACTTCCTGACTCCAGGCCCAGTGCTCTATTCACTGTACCACTATATCTATGTGTGTATAAGCATATGTGTGTGTATCTTTATATAGCCATGTATGTATAACATGTACATGTATGTATTTGCCTGCATACATAATATATATATTTGTATGCATGTATAGTATTTCAGCTCTTAAAATCAGCCTCCTAGAGGAAGTATTCCCAGATTTGCTCCCATTTGTATTTGTAATCTCTAGCCCATATTTTTCGTAGTTGTTATGGTATTTATTTATTATGTCTTTATTCTGATCATTATAAATTTTATTTTAAATTTCCAGTTCAAGATTATATGGGATCTTAAAAAGCATGCACTTCAATATGCCTTTGTCCTTTGGATTATCTCCATCTCTCTCCCTAGGTTTATGGTCTATTATAGACAAAACATAATGTTCAAACACCAGATGTCTCCTGGGTCATGTTACTTGACTTTATTATGTAATTTTGTCTCTCCTTTTTAAAATCTGACCTTTCATGGAATTTACTATTAAAAATGATAGCAGTTATAGAGCTAGAGATGGGGAAGGAGTGATAAAGAGAAAATGAGTATGGGTTAGTAGAATATTCTTTGTAATCATTTTATCTAGACTTGCTTAACAGAAGAATTAGATTTAGGAGTGAGATTTAAATGAGAATTGGCATCGAATGAGTTAAGGAAAAAGAACAGGGAGCTCAGCACAGCTTAGTTTTGGGAGAAGAAACAAAAGTAGGAGTGGGAAAAGAAGATTAGGGAATTATTTTTAAAAATGGATAAAGGGAAGAGAATTTTGTCAGAAATACAGGAAATGGGAGGAGATTTTTAAATTCTGAGCTGCATGACAGAGACCTGCCTGTGTCTAAATCTGTTCTGGAGAGTAAAGGATAATCAGTGCAATGTGCAGGCTGACAAGAAAGGCATATGATCAGTAGTACCAAGAAATGATCTCAGAACTTAAAACATCCAGTCGTTACTATGAGAAATCAGTTATTGTCCTTCTTTACTCTTTCAAAATACTTTTATCTCCACAGAGCCTTCCTACCCTTAGGGATCCCCAATCATTATAGTATCTTCCCTTACCCCTCCTCCATGGAAGTCATCAATATGTTGTAGTCCATTAACTAATTAATTTAGCTAATTCTGTCCAATTGCATTAAAAAAAAAAAAAAACTGTCAGAGGAGAACAAGAACAAGGATTTGGCCTGGACCTGGGATTTTATTACTTTGAGGACCACCAGTGAGGAAGCACTTCCTACCAATGTGGACAGACATGGGCTCTATAGTTAATACTCTTAATAGTCTTATTTCTCCTTCCATAACACAGTTCTTTTCATGTCTGACACTTTCTACTTAATTATCTTAGCTCAGACCTTCATTATGTCTCATCCCATTCATTATCTCAACTGACTATTTGTGACCTTGTGAATTACAGCACACCAATATTGTCTATGGAAAGGTTACTGGAGTGGTTTGCCATTTATTTCTCCAATAGATTAGGATCTCACCTAGACCATGGCAATGCTTCCTAATTGGAAAGCTAATATGCTTCCTTCAAAAGTCTCCCTTTTCAACTATCCTCCACACAGCTACCAAACTGAATTTCTTGGTGTAAATATGACCATATCACCTCTTTACTCAATAAATTTCAGTGGCTTTCTATTACTTCTAGAATAAAATGTAAACTCCTATTTGGCTTCTAAAGCCTGTTGGGGTTCACATCCTGGTCCCAATCTCTTATTCCAATCTCATTAGTCCTCTGTTCACAGTCTGTGGTCTTCTCTTTGTTATTTCTATGTAGCACCCTATCTCATCTTCCTGTTGGTACCCAAGGTGACCCTCCTTCCTCACTGCTTTCTCACAAAACCTTTTCTTCCTTCCAGAGGCCACTGTAAAACTTATTCTGATCTCCCCAACTGCTAGTGTCCCCTGTTTCTAACTACCTTGAATGTATTCCATATATAATCTTATGTGTGTACATGTTTTCTTCTTGAATGTAATATATACTAGTGTCTTGAAAATAGGAAATGTTCATTTTTTTGCCATTGTATTTTAAGCACCTAGCAAAGTGCCTGACTCATCACAGGTACTTAATAGCTGGGATTGTTGATTGATTTATTGATTAGAGTTGCTGGGGTCACTGGAAGGTTAAATAATTTGTCCAGGTTATCGTCACTCTAAAATTGGTTCTCAATCCATTTTGCCATCTTGTTTTCCATATGTTCAGCTCATATTGCTTTAGGAAGTAGCTACTATAGTAATCACTCATATTTCTAAATACTTATAAAGTATATAAAGTATTAATATTTATAAAGACTTATAAAATATTTTCATCATGTGTGGGACTGGTGCTAGATCCCCTTTCTCAAATTAACTACTTAGAGACATCTTCAGGTACAAAGAGAAAGCATTTATTTAATCCCTGCAGGGAGAAGTCCAGACACACCTGGAAGCCATCCCATGCTCCCACCATGTGTTCCTGAACCTGACCAGCTGGAAGTAGAACGCCCAGTTAAATAGGAAAAGACCCAAGCCTTTTCATTGGATAAACTAAAAGGAAGTAACCATCCTTGACCAATGCTGTCTGCTTCCTGTGGGTCACATCACTTCCTGTGGGCGTGACTTCTTGAGGATCTGACCTTTAGAGACCATGTGACTCCCTGAAGCCCAGGGGATTGGGAATAGGGATCATGTGACTTCCTGAAACTTGAGCCCAAGACCTCATCTTCCTGCTCTGGGTATAGGGATCATGTGACTGAGGCCTAGTCTCAATACTGAGACAACTTCATCCAATCCATCCCATTCAATCATAACACTCCTCTGAGGCACATAGCATAAGAGTGATACAGGCATGAAGTATTTAGACAATAAAGTAAATCACAATAATGATGGTAGTAGCAGTAACAAAAATAAAGTGAAACAGTGAGTTTGAACCACAATAATAATAATAATCTCATGCTAGGAAACTTAAAAAAAAAAATTATTTCATTATTTCCTAACTCAGATTTTTAACTCAATGCTTTATAAAATTATTACTGTTGTTTTTCGAACTCCAACTTAAATTTATTTCCTTATTTTAGCAGAATATCATCTGCAAATTATTGAGCTCATTTAAAAAGAGTTCTTAAGGTAACCTGCAAGTTTTTCTGTTTGCATTATTGTGTTTTCCAAATTCTAATTACCATGTTTCAGCCCTTTTATATTAAATACTCCTTGAGAGACAAACCATACCTCCTAAGGACTTTGCTTTCACCAAACTGGACAAGGCAAAGTTCTATACATAGTAGGCCTCCCAGATATCACCTATTTCAAAGCCACTAATTTTAGTCTTTAGACTCTTCATTCTTGCTTTCCAGTCTAATACCTGTTTTCTTGTTCATAAGTGGATCGTAGGATTCACAGCTTTTGGGACTTTAGAGACCAGAAGATAATAAATTTGGAGTTAAAAGGGACTTCAGAAATCATCTAGTTCAACCACCTTATTTTACAGATGAGGAAACAGAGTCCCAAAGAAGACATAATTTCCCCAAGTTCTCAAAGATACTAAGTATGCTGCAGTTCTATTGTCCAAATTCTTTGAATCCCCCCACCCCCAAGTCAGTGCTCTTTTCCACAGTAATCCCCATGATTATAACAATGTCCCATCCATCTGACTTCTTGCCAGTTGTCATTGATCTGTTGCCCACAGGTCCTATCTTGAGACTTCCTTCTAATCCTGATGTTTTTATATAGGAACTCCACCACATTTCTCTCTAAGCTTCTGACTGATGAGAGTTCTTCATAAATAGCCCACCCAATCCTATACTTGGGAACTCAGCTATCACCATCATCCTATAGTTATGAGCACAATAATCAAATCAACACCGTGATTCTGGGAAAGACTGTCTGTCAAATGTCTGGGCCTGATAATTTCTCACACCCAATTATCCCTCCCTGGTCATCACTTTTCTACATGGTACTATCCTCCCCTTTTAGAATATCAGCGACTTGAAAGCTGGAACTGTTTGCTTTTTGTATTTTTACCACAGAGCTTATCATAATTCCAACATAGAGTATGTAATAAATATGTTTTCATTTATTCATTATCCCCTTTTAGAATATCAGCAACTTGAAAGCTGGGACTGTTTGCTTTTTGTATTTTTATCATAGAGCTTATCATAATTCCAACATAGAGCATGTAATAAATATGTATTTCATTTATTATATTCATTTATGTTATTCATTGATTATTTATTTATCATCAACATCAACAAAAAACATTTATTAAGCACCTACTATATACCAGATACTCTAATAGACATTGAAGGTATGAAGAAAAGCAGAATTTTAGTCCCTGCCCTCTGGGAACTCAGTCATTCTTTTTTTTAATTAAAACTTTTAATTTTCAAAACATATGCACGGATAATTTTATCAACATCGATCCCTGCAAAACCTTGTGTTCTAAATTTTTCCTTCCTTCCCCTGACCCCCTCCCCTAGATGGCAAGTAATCCAATATAAATTAAACATTGCATTAATTCTTTCATTGAAATTTTATGTTTTAGGAGTGTATGGGCACCTCTGGTAGGAGGGCTTGCCAAGCTCTTTTCATGGCTGCTTCTCTACCTTTAGTATCCACCTGTCACCCATCTCTTACCTCTGATTCCAAGAAGCTGTAACATGCAGAGTGGTCAAACTGGTCAAATTGTCTGGACAGACCTGGGCCACCTGGCTAAACCAGGTTGAGAATGATTGACAGGTCTCAAACCCATTGATGAGCTGGGGGCAGGAATACCCCAAGCCTGTGAAGATGTCCCCAGGTCGAACTGTTAGATGAGAATACTTTGTTCCAGTGGCCAACTGAAGCAGGTGCTGTTGAATTCTTAGAGCCTGGTCAAGCGTTAGAGATGCCAGGGTCATCCACTACATCCCAGCTCATCCTCAATAATTCTGATTTTCATCTTGCCACTGGACTTCAAAGACTCCAGAGGAGAGTGAGAGTGGTGACATTGTGCAATTCTGCCTCACTTAAATCCAGTTCACATACAAGTCAATTCATCTCCCCATGATGTCATTGGTCCTCTTCAAAATATAGGATGAACATCCTCTTTCAGGTCTGCTCTAGATCTGACAGTAAGAGGTTTCTACCTCTCCTAGACACCCACTCTTCCCTGGATGTAAACAGATAAATCAACTGAAACTATAACTTTCCTAGAACTCCTAGATCCAGATTGACTCCATATCTGGATAACTTCAGAATTCTAGGAGAATTACAGGCTTACAGCCACTCAGTACATAGACCTTTCTTATATATTGTGTTTCAGTAATTATGTGCTTCTTATCTTCTTATCTATTATATGCTAAGTCTGCTTCCAGTAGTAAAGCCTGTGTGTATGCTTCTGTGGAGAGTCCACTCTGTTTTGCCAAAGCCCCATGGCTAAGGAACACTAAAATATAGCAAGGTTTCACCAGGGGGTGGAAGCTCAAAGATCACTTTAATTGGGCCTATCCACAAGTCTACATACCCTTTTTCAGTGAGTCATTACTGTTCCCTTGAGCCATTCTTATTAACTTTTGTGTGTGTTTCATGGACCCCTTTGGCAATCTGGTTGAAGATTCTGGATCTTTTCTTAGAAGAATGTTTTGAAATGCATAAAATCAAATACATGGGATTATAAAGATATCAATTACATTGAAATGCCAGCTGTCAAAATATATATATTTTTAAAAACAGGTTCATGAATTCCAGTACATTAGAGAGTCAAAGCTGAGGGATAAAAGATAGTGGTCTCGCTGGTAACAATAAAGAGTTTGTCTCTTCTCAGAAGCTCAGATTGCCAAGGTGAACATGGAATTCCCCAATGAGTGCCAATCAATACCCTTGTTAGTTAAAAAGCACAATACCCTTCCATTCCTAAGTGGCAATAAAGAGTATCATTAGGGTCTGCCTATGCAGTATATCCTTGTCACTGGACATCAGACAAACTAGATTTGATTTAGTTCTTCGGGATCTATGTTAGCAAAAGGAGTAGCAAGTCTTATCTCAAGATATCTCCCTAACCTTCCACTATCCTCTACTTCTAAAAAGTTTAGATAAAGCTTTTATTGCATAAAATCAAGTCTTCTATTTTAAAGCTAAAACATTAGCTACCATGTTTTAATTGCCAAATAGTCCTTTGAATTAGATTGTTACAGACTTCCAACTTTATTCTTAATATATTATTATTTTAAGTATCAAAGTAGTTTAATTATATCTAATTAGGTGCACTTGCATATTATCTACATGAATAGGTAGAAAAAAATCTGAGTATAATATCTCTACCTGCATCTTTCTAGGGCAAAAATAGATGTTGATAATAACCAAAGCTTTCATAGCTTTAGTTATGCAATTAATTTAAAAAGGAAACTGAATTTTACTTTATCGTCCTGGAAAATACATTTCATAAATGTTTCCACAATGTGCCTTCCTGAATGAAGCAAATTTGCATTTAACAGTAGGCAAATAAATACTTGTCTTTATGTTTAGTTATTGGTGTAGATGTTATTGGGATAGGTTACTCCTGGCGAGGGATTTCCTTTATCAATGCAGTCTGGCACCTTGTCAGCAACAGATAGTCTTAGAAAGCTGCAGAGTAGGGCTTCCTAAACTTTTCCCACTTGATATCTTTTTGCCTGAGAAGTTTTTATGGGACCCCAGGTATATGGGTATATAAAATAAATATGCAAAACATTTACTGATAATAAATCATATTTTGCAATCTTTACATTCAGTTACAAGGCCACCTTTGGAATGGTGACTCACAGTTTAAGAAGCTGGGGCCAGGAACACAGAGTGATGAAGTGACTTATTTGTCCAGAGTCACATAGCTAGTAGTATCAGAAGTGAGTATTAACCACAAAGTTTCAAAATTCTTTATCCATTCTGCCATACTGCTTCTTTTAGGGTGAGCAAAGTTATTAAATAAAGATATTACACCTTGATGTTCTGTGCTAGCTTCTCTGCAGGATACTACAAAATCCCATCTTTTTTTTCAGGGGGGTAAATTCAGTCATGGGGGGAGATCTTAAAATGAAATTTCCTATCATGCATGCTAAATCTCAGACTAATCCCCAAATCTTAGTTCTCATTACCACCTGTGAGAACTCTTAGTAGAGTGGAAGAAACAGGGGCAGCTAGGTGGTACAGTGGATAGAGCACCAGTCCTGAAGTCAGGAGGACCTGAGTTCAAATTTGATCTGGGATACTTAACATTTTTTGGCTATGTGATCCTAGGGAAGTCATTTAACCCATATAGCCTCAGCAAAAAAAAAAAAAAAAAAAGAATGGAAGGAATACTGGCTCTGGAATCAGAAGTCCTCAGTTCAAATATAGATTCTCATGCCATAAAGATGCATATTTTGGGATTTGCTAAATTTCAAACTTAGGTCCTCTGATACCAGATTCCAAGTTCTACCCATTAAACCACACTCCTTCTCCCGTATTGTATTTGAAGCACCAGCAAGGAAGCTAATTGAAAATGGCACTGGGGCTGAGGAAAAGAACAGAGGAGGGATTATGAATTTGAAAGTCATTCTCCAATGGAATAGTATTGGAAGCAATAGAATGGCTGTAGACTGTAATAAGCCATAGAAAACAGTAAACTGTATAAGCTCTTAGAGCAGAGACAGAAATGCAGAGCTCCAAGGACCCAACCTTGGGAAATATCATACTGGTTAAGAGGAAAATGAAAAAGCAAAAGAAAAGGAACCCTATCCATGGAACCCAACAGAGACCTAATGCCTACTTTGGAAAAGTTGAAAGGGCTGTGCTGCTGGGTATTTCCTCATTTGTTAGGTCTAATTTGCATTTCAAGCCTTTGGCTAAGTTATTTCCCAAGGAAACCTGAGTTGCCTGTGTGGAAATAATTCCTCTATTGTATTTTGACGGGTAATGATCCCCAGCATCTGGACTTCAGAATGGGATTGACCTCAGGCTTGTGGCTGGCCAAGGAAGCCAGGGTCTTTGCTTTTCCTGTGGGGAAACAAGTTTTTGGAAGGAAATAAAAGTCGGGGCAATGAAGAAAATGGAGGCCTGATACTGGAGTGGTCTATTAAAGAGAATAATATGGTTAAGCAATCAGGTTTCTCATTGCTACAGCAAGAACTGTATGATCTCAGACAAGACATTTAACATTTCTCAATTTGAGGTTCCTTCTCTGAAAATTGGGACAATAATACCTGCCCTTTCTACCTCATAGGACTTTTATTAAAGAAAAGAGAGTATAGTCCATTGGATCTGTAGTCAAAAGGACTCGAGTTCAAATCCCACTTCTGACGCTAACTGATCCTTGACATAATGGGGTCTCAGTTTCTTCATTTGTAAAATGGGAGAAGAGGTGTGTTAGATTGGGTGACTTCTGATGACTCTTTCATGTTGGATTTATGATCCTATGACTTACTATCCCATGACTTCAGCCAAGGCATTTTAACTTTTCTGGGTCTCAGTGTTTTCATCTGGAAAATAGAAAGGATAATGCCTAATTGATTAACTTGTGAATGTCAAGCGAATTAATTTTTATTAATATTTCAAGGAAAATATTACAAAAATGCAAGAAATTATTCAGATTATTATCTTGTTTTTGTTGGAGTTTAGTGACTTGTTCAGGGTCACATAGCTAGCAAGTATTATATGTCTGAGGTCAGATTTGAATTCAGGTCCTCCTGATTTCAAGGCTGGTGCTCTATCCACTGCACCACCCAGCTGCCCTAGATAATTATCTTTAATTCTCTTCTAGGTAGCCTTACAATCCATTAGAAGGCTGTGTGAAAAAGGGAAAGAAGCAAGAGAGGTGAAATTCTTCTTAAATGGATGGGAGGGAGGAGTTGGGCATAGGCTGGTATATGTTAGTGTCTAACATTATCAATCTATTATTATCTGAGATTTTAATGATAATGAATATCTGGTGTTTACATGAAGCCACCAAGAATTTTGAAGTCTGATACAGACGTGATAAAGCTATGGCTTTGCTGATCTTTCAAGGATCAAGTCAAACAACCATTTATTAAATGCCAAGTATATGTCAGGTACTGTATCCTAAGATTGCTTGGGTTCTTGAACCAACTGGAAGTCACTAAGAGTAGGAATTTGGCGTGGCAGTCAACATTTCTATGAATTTGCAGATTCTTAGATTAACAGTTGTTTGTCCCTTTTTCTTGAAGGGAGGTGATGTTATGACATGCAAGTGAATTGGATTTAAGTGAAAGAGGGCTGTGCAAGGTCACTTGCCTCAGTTTCCCTCCAGAGTCATCTGGATCCAGTGGCCCGATATAGATTGGCATTATTGACCTTGCCCCTTTCAAGCTAAGGTTTTCAACAGGTCTCAGTTTGATGCATTTCTTACCAATCATCCCGAGTTGGAAATTGCCTTTCAACTTTTTTTGTAAGGAGTGTGAATTTGCAACTGAGTGCTTTTATTAAAATAGATCAGGAGGGCTGGTCTTTTTAGTAAACATTTATCATAGTTTGGCTCAAAGTCAAAACAAATACACTCAAATCCTAGGGGGAGTGGCTTACATGGGACACTACAGGGTAAAAATAAACAGGAAAAGCAATCAATTTCTGGGTGCTAAACCATAGAAAAGAGTTTTAAATGGAAATAGTAAAGTTAAAAATTGTTTTATGACATGCCATTTATCATATTAATATTAATAATCATAATTATAGATGATTAATAATTATATTTCCATTACTGGAAAGGGAGTCAGGAGGACTTGAATTTGAATCCCGTCTCATAGTTTACTAGCCCTGTGACTTTGACAATTCACTTAAACTCTTTGAACCTCAGTTTCCTTATCTGTAAAATAGAGATTAAAAGTACCTACCTTGAAGAATTGTTGTGAAGATCAAATGAAAAGCTTTTTGCAAACTTTAAGGTGTTATAAAAATGCAGCTGTTATTATTAAAAGATTTTAGATAGAGAGCAGGAAGAGAAGGTAGAGGTGAAATAGTCCAACCCCTTCATTTTATGATAAAAAAGAAAGCAACTAAGCAGCTCTGGTTCCCAACGGCTCCCTTGTTAAAATACCAGCTGAGAGAGGGTCAGGTCTTCTTTCTTCTCATCAGTCTTAGGGTTGTATTTTTTCCCATCCTTATTCCTTGCCTTCTCTGTTTGTCTCTTTTTATTATCTCTCCCCTATCTCAGTTGGATATCTGCTCTGTTTTGCCCTATAGGTTTCTACCCACCATTCATTGGTGGAGGCAGCACACTTGAAATCAATCTCCCTTAAGTAGTGACTCTCCCCCTGCTTCCTTCCTCCTCTCAGCTCGACCATAATCCATATACATTTGCACAATAACTTTTCAAGTATTTTCCAGACTACATTCTTCTTTTGGAAAATTTTCCATGAGTGCATTGACAGCTCTCTCTCGTCTATGTTTTTCTTTCTCCCTTCCCCTTCCCTCCCCTCTCCTCTTCTCTCCTCCATTCTCTAATTAAGGAATCATTGAAAGATACAGTTCTTTCAGATAAAATGCATCAGATTTCAATTATATTTATCTAATTAAGCAAATTATACCCTTATGACTTACTTTGATCTGTTGAATATATAATTCATGGAAAGAAAAAATCATGTATTCTTCAGTTACTATTCTTAAAAAGAATTTAGTCCTTCAAGTCTCTCTATTCTTCACTCTGTCCATATAGCTGCCAAAATCATTTTCCTAAAGCCCAAATATGACCATGTCATTCCCCTATTCAATAAATTCCATTGTTTCCCTATTATCTCCAGGATCAAATACAAATCTATTTGTCATCATAACTCCTACATGACCTGCCTCTGCTCTAGCCAAACTGGCTTTCTTTCTATTTCTCATATATGCACCATCTTATCCTTTGCCTGGGATGTAATCCCTCCTCACCTCTTTCTCTAAGGATTCTTAGTTTCTTTCAAGCCTCAGTTCAAGTCAATCTTCTTCATGAGGATTCTTCCTGTTATCTGCTAAATACCTTCTCCTCAAAATCACCTTGTGTCTAATCTGTATATGGTTTTTAAATATTCAAGTTATCTCCTTTGGATAGACTATAAGTCTTTTGTTGTTCTTATTTAAGGCATGGTCTTTTTTAATTATTTATTTTTAATACACATTTATGAATAATGTTGGGAGAGAAAAATCAGAGCAAAAGAGAAAAAAACATTGGGAGAGATAAAAAAAAAAAACAACAGAATAAAACAAGTGAATATAGCATGTGTTGATTTACATTCTGTCTTCATAGTTCCTTTTCTGGATGCAGATGGAATTTTCTGTCCAAATTTGGGACTGCTTTGGATCATTGAACCATCAAGAAGAACCAGTGGACTACAAGTTTCTTGGGGGCAGATATTGTTTTTGATTTTATCTTTATATCCCCCAAGTCTAGCCCTCTGCCTGGCACAGAATAGGCTCTTAAATGCTTGTTGATGAATAAATGGATGCATGCATGCATGCATAAAATCTAACAACCTATATATATATATATATATATAATAAAATAATAATTTTCTGTAACATACTTTATAGATCAAAACCCAATCTTTCCCCAAAATATTGTAAAATCCTTGAGCAGAAGAGGGGCCATCTCTATTTTTTGTCTTTTATCTCCAGTGATGATAACAACATTTTCTAAATAGTAAGCCTTAAAAAATATTTGTCAAATATAATGGAAATTGCTTGAATACATAAAGTAATGCTGACCCAGGATGGCTTCTGACAGCTGTCTTAAACTCTGATACTCAGATATCAGAAGGGTATACCTGACCCACCTCAAACAATGGGGTATGAAAGCAGTTTTACTTAATTTGGTAAAGATAGAATTATCAGATAGTGGCCAAGAATTCATGGTAATAATCCTGGTTCTGTAGAAAGCTGATCTCTCTTCGCAGAATCATGCTCAGAATGGTGACTGCTATAACTAGAATCACGTAGATTCATGTGATCTGAGGAAGATGGGGTCCTTGTCACCGAGAGCTTCTTATATGCTCATGGGGATGCCCAAGTTTCTATCACCTGTGCAAAATCTTCCATTATAAATGACACAAATAAAGCTCTTTGCTCAATAGAGTTGAGTCTATAGGCCAACTGCCCTCTTTCCTACCTAGCCTGTAATTCTGGAATCTACAGATTAGGGACTTCCTTCTTGTAATTTTGTCTGTTCCACAGGGCTTGCTCTCCCCACATCATGTGTATAGACTTGACCATAGCCTACCACAGATTAGGATCTCACCATTTCAAAAGGTTCTTCCTTATGATAAGCCAAATTTAACTCTACTTCCCTATAATTTTCAGTCATTAACCATAATTATGTTCTAGGAGCAAAGAAAACATATATTCCCTTTTCCAAATGACAGCTCTTTAGCTATGTGAAGACAGATGTCTTGTTCTTCCAAAATCTTCTGTCTTCCTAGCTAAACATCTCCAGTTCCTCCCACCATTCTGCATGTTAAATATGTTCCATACTTCACAGCCTTGTGGTCCCTCTTCTCCAGACATTCCTTTTGGTTGGCTCTGGTGCCTTAAAATTCGTCATTGTCTTCATGTCAAAGGGCTCCTCCCAAGCCAGCCAGCCCTCCTCCCAAAATGGCCCATATTACATAATTCATGCTCCACTCCATTTCCTTCCATGTCAACAGTCCTTTCATCTTAATATGGAATATTTTCATTGAATTTCTCTCTTAACACCAGGAAATGATTTATAGCTCCTTCCTTATGCACATCCATCCTTAAATCCGCCAAGATTATTTCCTTGTTAACGCATATGACTCTCTTCAAGATGGAATTTCAAGCAGTTTATTAGAAATCTTAGGGGTCATTATTGAGCTATGTTAGTCTTCAAATATTACAACTGAAATTAGGAGATCTGAGTACAATTTCCAGATCTGTGGACACTTGGATTTAACTGGTTCTCATTCTCCTTCACTATAAAATGAAGAAGTTAAACTAGATGACCTTGGAAGACTTCTGGTTCAACATCTTGTCCATTCATTTCTCCTTTGTTTTTGAAAATGACCAATGACATTACAAAATAATTTCTTGTGTATGAATTGGATTTAAGTGAGGCAGAGTTATATAGCCATAAGCACTCCCCTCTATTTCTCTCTTTCCTCCTCCCTCTCTCTGTCTTTGTCTTTGTCTCTCTCTGTGTGTATCTCTCTGTCTAAAAATCTCTCTCCTCTGTCTCTCTGTCTCTCTCCTCTTTGTCTCTGTCTTTGTCTCTCTTTCGAGAGTCATTTTAATCTAGTGGGAAGATAAATCTATAAATCAGTCAAGATGACTGGTAATGGCCCAGGATGCAGTGGATTATCTTGATGGCCTCAATGTCTGTCCATGCTCTAGATTCTGTATAGTGCCTGCTTCATGTGTCTTCATGGACATTGCAACAAATTGGATGGCAGGTGGACACCAAAGGTAGATGGACAGCCTGGAAAGGGCTTGACAAGCCCTCACACCAGAGGTGTCTGAATACCTTATATATCTCAGCTTACGATCTATGATTCTCCTGGATTAAGAAATGAAGATTCCTTAAAGAATAATTTCTCATTCTCATTTCCCCATTTTCTCTCCCCAATCTAACTAACTACTTTGGATTTGATCCTATCAAAGTAACATTAATTAAAGTCATTTACCTAATTTAAATTTATATTTAATTATCATGTAACATAATAATAGTTGCACATACCAGTCAATATATGTCAAATTAATCTTGTTGTAAAAACTTGAAAAAACTGTTTGGGAGTTGAAAATCATGAGTGATGGACATGTCATAGCATACCAAATGGTAACAAACTGGTTGGAGGAATTCTCCTTATGTTCAAGAGTTGAGTAGGTGGCTCAGTGAATAGGTTTGGCGTCAGGAAGACCTGAGTTCTCATCTGGCCTCAGACACTTATTAGTTGTGTGACTCTGGGAAAGTCACTTAATCTATACTTGCCTTAATCCACTGGAGAATAAAATGGCAAGCTACTCCAGCATCTTTGACAATATAGTCCATAGAGTCATGGAGATGCAGATATGACTGAATGACTGAAGAACATCAATAATTCTATGTTCAGAATATTGTTTAAAACTGTTTTTCAAAGAATATTAAAAGATAAAGACCATATTAGTATCATAGAATCTAGAGACAAAAGGGAGCTTATCTATGATGACAAGATCATAGATATAGAGCTGGTACCCCCAACTCCCATGTTTCATTCTGCACCTCTATCCTTACCTCTCTGCCTTGACGTGAGGTTGTAAGCAGGTTTCCTTATCATATGACTATTAAGTTTATTGTAATGATGGATGTGATGCGATTCATAATTTTGTTGTTATTTCTAGGTGGAGAAACTTCCTCCAGCAGTATAAATTAGCAGCAAAATAGTGTTGGAAATTTGCCTAGAGCAATCTTAGAAATTTGACTTATAAGTTAGATGACTTACTCAGCTGTCAGTATATGTCAGAAGCATGATCTGAACACAGGTCTTCTTGGTTTCAAAGCCAACTCCCTATCCCCTGTAACAACTCCTTCTTATAGTAAATATTTTAAAGTTTATTTTAAATTATTAATTTTTTTAATTAAAAATAGTTACCTGTGCTTTAAAAATGTTTTTAAAATATTGAAACATATGCTTACTTGTACAATCATTGAGATTTACTTTCTGTGATGTTTTGCTTAATTGTTTTGAGGAATTCTATCTTCATTTGGTAAGGGGGGGAGGTTGGTTTGTTTAATCAGACTTTAAGAACAATAACAACAAAAGATAGACGGATTTAAAAATCATATATTCCAAGGATAGATTCAATTAGTTGTTTTTTTAAGTAAGTTTTATCCAAAAAGTCCTTGAAAATGAAGACAACAAAATCTGTTATTCAGTGGGTTCTTTTTTTCTCATCACAAAGAAATTTCTTGTCACAAAGAAATGCTGGATTATTATTTGAGCAATCAGCAAATGTTGATTTGGTTCCACAGTGAGATATACTAAATCATATAGTATAATCTACATATTTCTGGTTTACTAAAAAACAAACAAACAGATTTCACAGCTACCCAGAATAATTTTGTTGTCTCCCATCACCTAGGGCTTTGTATTCACTAAATACTTCACAGTTTACTAACTAATGTTCACATGATCTTTGAAATGGAAACAGCCAAATAATGTATGGCTATCTTCACTGGGTAAGATAAGTATAAAGGAAGGCAGGGGAGGGCCTAATGCTGTTCAAGTATTATTTAGGGCTACATAGAACTCAGAAGTCTTAAAACTATAGCTTTTAGATTAGGAAGATCATTTTATTTCACTGCCCTCATTTTACAAATGAGGAAGGACCATGAGGATTACAGAGATAAAACAACTTGGTTCAAGAGGGAGCTACAGGGTATAGTGGATAGAACAGATACCTGGAGTCAGGAATTTGTGTTCAAATATGGCCTCAGACACTAGCTGTATGACCCTGGGAAGTCACTTAACCTTATTTATCTTAGTTTCCTCATCTGTAAAATGAAGATAATAATAATAATCCCTACCTAGAGTTGTCATAAAGGCCAATTGAGATAATATTTGTAAAGAACTCAGCACAATGCCTGGCACAAACTAGGTACCTGATAAATATTTGTTCCTTCTTTCCAAAATCAGAGCTAAGAGGAAAACCCAAAACCCTCTGAGCTCAAGTTCAGTGATTTCACAACTATACTCTACTATCCTAATTTTGACCTTATTGCATAACACTATATATTTTATGATCTCTTTAGGGCAAGTCAAAAAGTCCCTTCTCCATCCTTAAGCTCTACCAGAATCTGGTAGTGGATTATGCTTTAATCATCCAAGGACCAGCCCAGTTAAGCTTATCATAATTTTAGCCAGAAGGTGATGAGTATTTTAGTTTAACAGTTTAACATGAAGATTTGACTTTTGTATGGACATGATAACTAAGACTACACCTGTGGAAGGAACACCCACAGAGATGGAATCATAAATCCTTCAAGTACGAAAATAAATTATTAGGGAATATCCCACATTTGAAATTGTTATCTTCTATTGGTTCAATGGATTGTAAAGATTGTTGAATTTGAGAACCCTCTGAAACTTAATGTGTGACCCTAAAAAATTTCTTATTCTTGTCTTTAAGATGAAGAGAATGGATTAAATCTAGTGTTTTTAAACTTTTTGTGTTATGGTCTCTTCTAGAAAGTCTGGTGAAATCTCTGGACTATTTCTTAGAATAATATTTTTAAATGTATAAAATAAAATACACAGCACAACAAAGGATATCAAAAGTTAGTAAAAATAAAGACAATACTTTTTCCCATCCAAAATCACAGATCCCTTGAAATCTATCAATGTATATGCTGGGCATCCATGTACCCCAAGTTAAGAGTCAGTGAACTAGAAGATCTGTGAGGTTCTTTATAACTCTAATCCTACAAATTCTCTTACTCGTTTTTAGTCAGGTATATTAATTAGGTTAGAATGAGCACAATATGACGAGGGGAGATATAGCTTGTCTTAAATTTGATAATATCAGTGAGGTTTCAAGCAGTTCTTTCAAAGTTAATAAATCTATGAATTTAATCCACTGGAGAATAATTATAATTGGATAACTGAGGTATAACAATACATTTGAACAGATAATGAAATGAACAGTGTCTACCTCACTCCAAGGGCAATATTGTATGGATTGGGCTTTAATTCAATATTAAATGAATATTTTTAATTCATATGATAGTTTTAGAAATTTAACCATGAGATTTCCCCATAGTAAAAAGGAAAGGAAAGCTTAAATAGATATAACATTTGAATCAGTGATTATATTTTTACCCCCTGCTCTGTGACATGAGCCATTTGTTTTAAAAGAATAAGTTCTCAGTAATAACAGAACTATTCCTTAAAAAAAAAAAAAGTAACTAGACAGGTATATGCTAAAGATTAACTAGATTTTATAAAAACATTTTGCAAAGCTATTCTTGTGAACAAGACAGAGAAATATGGTTTTAAATAATAAATTTAAATAGTAGTTTAAAAGATTTGGAACTAATTAAATTCATGCTGTAACTAGACGCTAACATAGCAATGTCATTTTGGTCTTCTTTGAGAAAGAAGGACAGTAACCAACCAATCAATCACAGGTCAAAAGAGTAGTCGACTAAGAAATTTGAGGCTTATTAAGGAGGTAGCCCCTGGTAGAGTGCCCCAGGCATCCGTCCTTAATCTGTGCTTTTATTATCAGTATCTTATGTAAAGGGATGGTGACATGCCTTCCAAATTCTCAGGCTTCAAAAAGTGGGGAGGAAGAAATACCTTATAGGATGACAAATTCAGGATCTCAGTCATATGAGATTTCAATGAGATCTAAATGATCTCAATGGGATAAAATCTTGGACCAAATCTAATAAGGAGAAATTTAATAGGAATAAATATAAAGTCTTATATGGATTAAAAATTAAACTCATAAAAATAAGATAGTTAAGGCATGTCTAGAAAGTGGTTCATTGGGGGGGGGGGGAGAGAGGAAGCCTGGGATTTTAATGGATTGAAAGCTCAGGTTATGGGCCAGGAGCCAAAAAAGTTAATATAATATTAATGTTAAGTTGAGAGGTTCAGGGTGTAGAGAGTGGAAGGAAAGAGCCCTATTGTAGTTCATCTCCATCTACCACATTTATAGTTTTGGGGTTCAGTTCCAGATAACATGTTTTAGGATAAACATTGCTAAAATGGAGAATGTCTAGGAAAGGATAACCAGGTTTGGTAAGGGCCTTGAGATAATGCCATAAAATGATCATTGTCAAATGAAATTGGGCTATTTAACCTGTAGTATATGCAAAGATATGGTAGCTGTTTTCAAATATGGGAAAGTCTGTCATATGTAAGAATAATTAACATTTTTTTTTTGGTTAATCTTAGCACTACTAGGAACCATAGATACTTGATGTAGGATGATAAATTTTTATTTGATTATAGAAAAAAAACTTCCTAATAATTAGAGCTGCTTAAAAGTAGAACAAGTTTGGAAGTAATGAGTCTCCCCTTAGTAGAGATCTTCAGGCAACATCTTCTTCAATAAATTCAAATATATTCTATCTATCTATTTGTTTATTTGCTTATTCATCCATCCATCCATCCATCCATCCATCCATCTATTTAAGGCAATCAATATTAAATGACTTGCCCAGGCTCACACAGTAAGTATTTGAAATTGAATTTGAACTCAGGTCTTCCCAACTCCTAAGTAGGTGTTCTATCCACTGTATCACCTGGCTGCCTCTGAATTATATTTTAGAGGGGACTCTTGTTAAATAGATTAGCCTAGGAAGTTTATGAGATTTCTTCCAACTTTACTATTCTATTATTTTTAGTGTATCCTCCAAAGTCACTGTACAAAGAATTAAAAGAAACCCTGGAAATCCTTGTATATAATAATATATATTATAATATATATAATTATGTGTGTATATATATGTATATATATATGAATAAAATTCATACATAGCTTTAAATCTCACAAAACACTTTCTTCACAACAACCCTATGAGATATGTAATGCTAAATGCTTATCTCCATTCTACAGCCGAGGAAATTGAGGTTTATAAGGGTTCTATCCGAAGTTCTCTAAAGTTTGGTTGCCTCATCTACAAAATGAGGATAATCATAATATCTATTTCCCAGGGTGCTGTGAGGATCAAATGAGAAAACATGTAAAGTATTTTGTAGACCTTAAAGCCCCATATAAATGTAGGTATTATTAGGACTTTATTATTATTATTAAGTGACTTTCCCAAAATCCTATAGTTATAACTTGTCAAAATCAGAATATGAATCCATACCTCCTGGTTCCAATTCCAAAGTTCTTCCATATCCCCAGAGTGACGGTTATCAGCAAAGCTCTAAATGGGGTGGAATAACTGAATATTTATCCCAGAGCTTGCTTCGAAATTAGAAGAAATGAAAACCCTTGCAGGTAGAAACAACACAGTTTATTTGGCAATGAATTAATAAAAATAGGAAGGTATCTATTTTTTTTTTCTTTTCTTCATTTTTTCCCCTTTTTGATCCAATTTTTCTTGAGCAGCATGAGAAATGCACAAATAAGAATATTGATTTAACATATATCAGATATTTTGCTGTCTAGAGGAAGTAGAAGGGGGAAAAGAGGGAGAAAAATTTAAACCAAGGTTTTGCAATGGCAAATGTTGAAAACTACTTTTGTATATAATTTGAAAATAAAAATCTATTCTAAAAATAATTCAGAAAAATATAGGTAGATAGATATGTGTGTGTGTATATATGTATATACATATATATATATAATTTACAACTGTACTTAAATATATAAAAATAGAAAAATTAAAAATAAAAAAAACTATTATATATCAAGTTTGTGAGATTCTTTTCTGTTCTTTCCTAACTCTCTCTTACCCCTGTGCAGAGAGTTCTCCAGACCTGGTGTAGGAACAAAAATTTCCAGTTGGAGTCCATGCTATTAACAAGTCCTCTCTTTCAAAAGCTTGATAACTATAACCATTTAGGGGTAGCCATGGAAGCTAAGCATTCCTTTATTAACCATGATCTGTTAATCAGTATTTTCTAAGGGTAATAATATATTGCCTTGTAAACACTATTGTTTCACAACCTTAAAGTCACTAATTCCAAAGAAATTAAATTGGGTTTACAGTAAATCCATGATTACCGTATAATCGGTAGAGTCTAAATAATGATGTACTTAACTGTAGAATTGCATGTAAAATAGAGAAGGTCGATTAGGTAGTTATTTGTGGTCTAGAAAAGAAAGGGGCATTGAGTCTTTGGGCTGTGTAAAAACTGGGCAGGATTAGAAAATTAAGTACAAAATGCTTCATTTTAATTATGATACAAAAATGCCTGATTCTTTTGCCAAATGCTTAAAATAAGTTCTTTAAAAGCTATTGTAGAATGGCATGTTTTGTATTCTTTGCACCCCTACAAATGTGAATTAAGATCTGTTAAAAATTTTTTAAAGCCATCAGAATTATTTTGATGCTGGGAGTAGAGGGTATGGAGCAATCAGGGAGAATTGCTTTTAGCTTCTTACTTGTATAAGCATTTTTTATTTAGTTTTATACCATATTGTTCAGTAAAGTATGGGAAGCATCATAGAACAGAGACCTGGATAATGTGTGTTGCACTCAAATAAAAAGAACCAGGACCATAATTGACCCAAAGTGACTGTGACTTTGTTGCAGAATGCCAACATCTGTGGGGCAAGGACATTTTCCCCTGTGATTGTCACTGAGTTTTCCCTCATAGTCCTCCATTGACTTCTGCCATTTCCTGGTACAAATACCACAGTTCAACAACCTCAGGGTCAGATCAATATGCTCATCTCCTAGAGCTTTCCTTTTCCTATAATCCTGTCAGGGACTGACTCCAGATTTTCTGGGAGGTCATTCATCATCCTCTGTGTCATTATAGGACCTACTCTTTCTCTTTCCCAAATGAAGTTGCTTTGTTCATAGGAATTCCTAGAGTTCTACAAAGGATTCAGAAATGGATCCCTATATTTGCTACACCAAGGTTCCCCTTAAAGTAAGTACTCTGAACCTGGGGCCCATGAACTTTTTAAAAAAAAGTATATTTTGATAACAATATTTCAATATAATTGGTGACTTTTATATTCCTAAGTATTTTATGTAATTAAAAACATTTTTCCAAAAGAGATACCATAGATTTCCTTAGACTACCCAGAGTCTTGAGATATAAAAAAAATTAAGGCTCTTTTTCCAAGCACAAGATTGTATAAGTTCTCTATAGTTATTCCAGGTAACAGTCCCCTGCATCTGAGACCCCTGAGGGTCTTTAGGACAAGGCAAAGTAGAATTTCTCAAAGAAGCAATCATAAACTTATAAAAGATTGTCCATAAACTCAGTCAGGTGCACACTGGCAAATTAGCATTCTCAAATCTTCAAAGCCAATCAAAAATCAGAGCCTTGCTCTAGAGTGTCATGATCAGCAGGTGAGTTTTTCCACTATATAATCCTTGAATTGCCTTGCTGCCAAACTGCGACTCTCATAAAGATTCTAATATTTCTATCGACTTTGAATGCTAGCAGAAGACTACAAAATCCATAAGCAAGGAGTGTTCTCTTTATTTAGAATCACCAGAGGGACACCCTAGAAGCTTTTATATTTTCTATACTCATTAGCCATCTTACATACAGTCAATTGTAATAAAATATTCAATAATTCCAATTAAAGAGTATTCAAAAGTTGTGAATTCGGTTTTCCTTTCCCTTTTCAGTGGGACAAAGGTAATTTTCACACATCTATCTATGTAGATTTGTTGATATAACCATCAATTTAGAGGATGTTTGTTGGAAAATATTGGGGAATAAACAAGACAATCTGATCAATCTACATAATCTTTGGAATTAGCTCAGTGAATTTAGGAAAAGGTCATATAATTAGAAAGTAGAAGAGCCCAGATCCCAATCCAGGTTTTCTTGAGATTCTAACCCAAGGGATATTACACCAGCTTTCTGCTCTATAAAAATCATAGGATTTGAGAGGAAAGGTGAGTGTGTACATGAATTGAGAAAGACTATGGTATATGAAAGTGGAATATTCCATATGAAATATAGAATACTATTGTTCTATAAGAAATAATGAACAGACTGATTTAAGTAAAGTCTAAAAAGATTTATATGAACTGAGGCTGAGTGAAGCAAGCAGAACCAAGAAAATATTGTATACATAACAGCAAGATTGGGTGATGATCACTTATGAGAGACTTGGCTCCTCTCAGCAGTTCAGGAATCCAAGGCAATTCCAATAAATTTTGGATGGAAAATATCATTTGCATCCAGAGAGGGAAATATGGAGACTGAATGAAAATCAAGGCATATTATTTTTACCTTTTTTTCTTCTGTTTTTTTTCTCTGGTTTTTCCTTTTTGTTCTTATTTTCCTCTCTTAACTCACATGGAAATATGTAAAAAATGAATGTACATGTATAATCTAACATAATTAAATAAACAAAATAAGGAAGACATGAGACATGGTTAATGGGGAGGTTTCTTTTGCTGACTATGCCTGATTTCTTTTTGCCTGACTATATGTATGTGTGTGTTTGTGTGTCTATGTATAAAACTGCACATTATATATAACATATATATATATATATATATATATATATATATATATATATAGAGAGAGAGAGAGAGAGAGAGAGAGAGAGAGAGAGAGAGTTAATTCGATTTTTCTTAATTTCTTAAGAGGAATACTGAAAAAAGGCAAATTAATTTTTAAAAATACTTATAAGTTAAAAATAAAAGCAATTAAAATTAAAGGAAAAAACAAATGAAAATAATTATTCTGACAAGGGGTCCATAAGCTTCCACAAAAAAACTAAAGGAGTTCATTATGTGGAGAAAAGTTTTAGAGTCACTGTGCTCTTTATTCTAAAATACTCAAAAGAAAGATTATAGCATGTGGTGAATCTTCAATGGAGAATTTACTGAGGCACATGTATAGGAATTACATAGGAAGAAAGGACATAGAAGGCTTATGATCTGCATTAGTTGAGGAATTACCTACAATAATAAAATCACAGATCAGCAAAACACCAAAAGATGTAATATTGTGGTTATTTGAATTATTCATCATAGGTTTTGATCCCACACCATTTTTGTGGGGATGCAAAAGCTGAAATTGTTTCCAATTGCAAGATAACTATAATCTGGATGATTGGAGGACCTTTTGACTAGGCAATGTATATGGTATTTTTATGGCTAAAATTCTATATACTGCACTTAAAATCATACAGTTTATAGCTAATAGAAACTTTAAAAGTCATTGAGACTTACTTCAATACTTTACAGATAAGGAAATTCAGGCACTGAATGGAGAATGATTTACCCAAGATCTCACAAGTCACAAGTAGAGAAGCCAGAATTTTTTAGTGCAGGCCTTGATTTGAAATTAAAAAAAAAATTGCACTAGCCCACTTTCCCTTTTTCCCAAAAGTTATTCATATTATTGGATGTTATATAAAATCTGTTTCATTCAGATGAATAATATCACTAATATAACATACTTGATAATACCAGTACACCATATACTTAAAGCCTCAGATTTAGACCTAATAATTTTAGTTCTATATTTGACCATGGTGGAAAGTTACTTAATCACTACTGCACAGTGGTTGCCTTTTTTTTTTTTTAAACAAATATACCCAAACATTTTGTTATGAGTAAGGAGGTTATCTTCAAATATTCCTTTGATAACACAAATAAAGAAGCATTATCAGGTCTTTCTTTTTCTTACAAAAATCTAAACTATATTTTGAAAAAGTTGCTTTCCCTTTAAATTTCTTATAGCTGAAGTAGAGATTTTCCTTGTTCTTCAGCAGCTGGAAAATGGAAAATATTGCCACTGAAAAATTTATTCTTATAGCCATTCCCCAATATGTAAATTGTGAAAGGACAGAAAGCATCATGGTAGAATGGAGGAAAAGCTAAGTCCAAATTCCAGTTGTTAATTACTCCTTGGACAAATCATTTAACAGCTGTGGAGCCTTATAAATCTGGATTTATGATTAGTATCGTGTGATCTCTCTGGATCTTAGTTTCCTTAAGTATCTAGGAAGATTAACTACATTGTGGAACACTGCCTGGCAAAAACAGTACATCTCAAAAGACTGATGAGAAATAGCCCAAGGAGAAGGACCTTGATGGATGCTGACCAACCTGAAATATCCAAGGCATAAGTTCCTTATTCATTCCTGTACTATATACTTTCCACATGTAAATGTGTTCCTGGAATGTGTTTCTTTCTACAAATATGTCTTGATTGCATATGTTCCCAATGTCTATGTTCTACAATCAATCAATCATTTAATAAGCATTTACTTTGTGCCAAGAGCTCTGTTAAGCATTAAGAATACAAAGAAAGAAGGAAAATTTCCTGTTTTCAAGGAGACTAATGGGAGAGAAATAAATGTGTACAAACAAGATATACACAGGATAAGTTGAGTGGGAAGCATGTGGGATTGTAGGCTCAGAACAACAGCACTAAGGCTAAAGATCAGGAAAAATTTCATGTAGAACATGGGAATTCAGTTGAGACTTAAAGGAAGCTAGAAAAGCTAAAGGGTCGAAATGAGGGGAGAAAGAATTCCAGGCATAGAAGCCAATGAAAATATAGAGTCAGGATAGGAAATATTTTGTGCAAGGAAGAGAAAGGGTTAGGACAAGGCATAAAAAAAAAAAAAACTAGAAAGGATGATTTTAAAACAAAATAAAGATTTTTGCATTTGATCCTGGAGGTAATAGGGAGCTAATGAAATTTTTTGAATTGACAGTTATTTAACATAATTAAACCTGCACTTTTGAACAGCTTGGAGTGGAATGGGGAGAAATTGGAAGCAGAGAAACCAGCCAGGAGTGTATTGCATTAGTTCAGTTATTAAATAATGAAGATGAGGGTGGTGACAATGTTAGAGGAGAGAAGGGAGAATACAACAGATTAAATACAGTTGAGGATGTTGCTTTGGTTGCAAACCTGGGTAACTAGGGTGACGGCACTCTTGGTGGTAATAGGGAAATAAGGAAGTTGGGGAGTAGGGGGAAGATGAGTCAGATTTGAACATAATGAGTTTAAAATGTCAAGTGACAATCTAGTTCCGTGCTTTATAAATGTAGTATTATATAATATTATATAATAATACATAATATAATATGTAGTATATATAATATTAATAGATGATATTCTATATGTAACATATATACTAAATACATGTTATAAACTATTTATGTATGTGTATGTATGCCTTCCTTGGGATCCCATGTCTGATGATGATATCCTATAACCTGATGTTATTTTTTGCAAAAAGGGTTTTCATCCACAGTTGGTCCACAAAAACTGTTCTGAGTCTTCCCTATGTGCAACAACGTGAGCAGACATGGCTCATCACTCCTGCATAAAAGTTTTGCCCAATAAAACAGCTGATTTAAGCTGTTACCCAGTATTCTTTGTATTCAACCTTGGACCTGAGAAAATCTGTTGGTTTGATTTGCACAGCTGATGCAGTCAGACTGTTGCAATAATTCACTAAATCTCATTGAGCCTTGACTTCCTCATCTGTTAAATGGGGATAAAAATATCCATGTTAGTTATCAATCTGTTGTGAGGGTCAAATGCAGATGATACTCCATCTCCTGACTGGGAATTTTTATTTACTATTCTCCATTGCTAGAACTGTTTCCCTCCTCATCTCTACCTCCTAGTTTCTGTGGCATCCTGTAAGTCTTGGATTAAGAAATCCTCTTCTGCAGCAAACTTTTCCCAGTGCTTTCTCTCTGAAATTACCCCAATTGTGTGTGTGTGTGTGTGTGTGTGTGTGTGTGTGTATTCTTTGTAGATGGTTATGCACCTATTGTATCTTCAATTAGGCTGTGAATTCCCTGAAAGTAGGGCCTGTTTAAGGGTTTACTTTATTTTTTATTTTTTGCCTTTTTTTTTTTTTTTTTTTTTTTTTTTGCATCTTTAGTGTTTAGCAGACTCTAGGTTCTTAATAAATATTTGACTGACTGATTACATAGATGTGTATAAAATATGTGTGTCATAATCTTAAATCTAGCTCCTATAAAGCACCACAGCAAATCCCAGCCTTGAAAGAACAGAACAAGCTCTCTAAATCATTTTCATCCCTCGGCAGGCCGATCGGGTTATTATTGACTCTAACTGGCATCCCTACAAATTGTTAATTTTTTCCCCCACGGCTGACTTGCAAGCACTCGGGTGCAAAATTCTTTCTTGCCTTTGAGACAATCAAAATAATCACTCCCCGTCTGATTCTTGGAACCAAAATCCCTACCGATCAGTACAAATGGGGAAGAAATATGTCAGCACACATGGGTAGCGGCTCATGGCAACTAAGATTTATTGGCTCCACCCAGCCAAGTGATGGCCATGCACAGTAAGGCATGGGACAGAATTCTCAGTGTTTCCTTTGGTTTGATAGCCTGTGCTGCTCTGTGGATAACACAGTCTGAGTTTAAAGAGTGGGGAGAGGGCCATGGCATGTGAGTGTCTGATTTTGATATGGAAACTAAACTTTTGTTTGCTTACAGTTGACGTCATTAGGATTTCTTTGGCTGCAGGCTCTCAGCCTGCTTGAGAAGAGCTATATCATATGCAGCAGATGCATATCCAATGGTGCAAGTCCCTTTAAAAAAAAAAAAGTACTAGGACTCATGGCTCACAGGATGAATTTGTATCCTGCTTTGCATAAATTTGCATATAAACTTCATAAGCCCCTAATTCCAAGTATGTGAAATAATATGAATCAATGCAATCTACTGTGATTGTTTTCCAAGGCATTAATCACATGAAATATACCGCAGCATTCTTTAACCAATTAATTCTCTCCCCCCCCCCCCAATGTCAGGAAAAGCAGAAAACAAGAACAATGGAGGTTCATACTCTAGACTAGGGCTCTACCCGATTCTGATTATCACAGCCCAGTGGAGAATATCATCATAAAATGAAAACTGGCTATGTGGGTTCTTATTGTTGAAAGGGAACTTACAGGATTGTAACCCTCCTACCCCCCCAAAAAAAGCCCATCCAGGCCAAAGGGAGGATTTGAATTCAAGTCCTCTGACAGCAGACCCAGTTTTCTTTCATTATATCAAATGTAACAACACTGTGGTAAAGATAGACGACATATAAATGACATCTTGCCATAAGGGGATGGAAATCTGTTTGAAGAAATAAGCTGTATGTGAAAAACAAACAAAATCAAAACAAACATGAACAATACTCTATGTTTTGCTGGGATCTTAATCTTGTTTGTGTCATGAACTATCTTGTAAAGCCTATGGAGCTGAATAACGATGTCTATAATTCACAATGGAAGGAAATGCCGAATTTTAGTTCAGGATTAATGAAAATAGATAGAAATTTTTTTTCATCCAAATTCACAAATTCCTTGAAATCTATTCTTAGAATCCTTGTGGAGAGAGGTTAAGTCTATAGACCCATGTTAAGAACTCCTACTAAAGAGTATGTTCTCTTGATTTGAGAAAGTTAGGATCGTTGTTGTTGCTGCTGCTGCTATCGTAGTGATTTTTACTATCTCTGTAACTAATCTCTGTACAGTTGGGGAATGACTTGTATTATAATAAATTTGACTCAGTTCCCTATATATTTAAGAAATGAGATCTTTCAAGGATGGACAGAAGCAGCTACACCCAAAGAAAGAACACTGGGAAATGAATATAAACTGCTTGCATTTTTGTTTTTCTTCCCTGGTTATTTCTACCTTCTGAATCCAATTCTCTCTGTGCAACAAGAGAACTGTTCGGTTCTGCACACATATATTGTATCTAGGATATATTGTAACCTATTTAACATGTAAAGCACTGCTTGCCATCTGGGGGAGGGGATGGAGGGAGGGAGGGGAAAAATCGGAACAGAAGTGAGTGCAAGGGATAATGCTGTAAAATTACCCTGGCATGGGTTCTGTCAATCAAAAGTTATTTTAAAAAATGAGATCTTTGATAATGAAACATGCTACAATTTTTTTCTCAGTTTTCTGCTTTCCTTCTATTCTTAATTTTCATTGGTTTTGTTTGTACAAAATCTTTTTAACTCAAATCAATTAACTCAAGTTAATTAAAACTCCCCATTTTACATCCTGTAATGCTCTTTTTCTTTTGATTGGTCAAAATTCTTCCCTTATCCATAATTTGACCAATAATCTGCTCCACCAATTTGTTTATGATATCTCCTTTTATATCCAAATGTTGTGCCCATTTTGGCCTTATTTTGGTATACAGAGTGAGATGTTGGTTTATACCTAGTTTCTGCCAACCAGCTCCTCAGACCCATTCTTGACTTATTGGGGCATGATCTGCACTGGCACGAGCAAGTCTGGCAACCACCCAAGTAGGACAGACCTCTTCTGCTGACCTCCTAAACTGTCTAAGGATATAAAATTATTTCACTATGACCTTTTGTTGGTTCTGCTTACTGTAGAAGTCAACTTGAGGTGTTATTTTAAAAGTTGTTTGGAAAAGAATTTGAGAAAGCTCAGGTGAGTCATTGCCTTTATTCTGCCATTTTCAAGTTCTTTCTTTTCAATTCACTTTAAGTTATTTTAATTATGTCAGACATAAAGATTTAAATATGACTATTCCTCTCCTTCAGCACTCTAATGTAATAAGAGTGTCTGCCCTGGAATCCAGAAATAGGAGCACAACCTAACTGAACTTTGGGCACAAATAATATTGTAGCCTTGGTTTCCAAATCCTAGAACTGAGACATAAATTTAAATCTTCTACCTTGTACAATTCATAAATATTGTAAGAATTCAGAACATGAATTGTTTTTCCTCTTATGCTAACCTAAACACTGTCTTTCTCTCCCTCTCTCCCTCCCCCCTCCTCCTTCCTTCCCTCACTTCCTTCCTTCTCTCTTTCATTCTCTCCCTCCCTTTTTCCCATTCTCTCTATTTCTCTCTCTCTCTCTCTCTCTCTCTCTCCTCTCTCTCTCTCTCTCTCTCTCTCTCTCTCTCTCTTCTCTCTCTCTCTTCTCTCTCGTTTCTCTCTCTCTTTCCTCCTTTCTCTTTCTCTCCTCGTTTCTCTCTCTCTCTCTCTCTCTCTCTCTCTCTCTCTCTCTCTCCCTCCCTCCCTCCCTCCCTCCCTCCTCTTTTCTCTTTCTCTCCTTGTTTCTCTCTCTCTCTCTCTCTCTCTCTCTCTCTCTCTCTCTCTCTCCCCTCCTCCCTCCCTCCCTCCCTCCTCTTTTCTCTTTCTCTCCTTGTTTCTCTCTCTCTCTCTCTCTCTCTCTCTCTCTCTCTCTCTCTCTCTCTCTCTCTCCCCTCCTCTTCCTCCTCCTTTCCCTCACTCTCTCTCCCACACACATTCTTTCTTTCTCTCTCTCTTCTCTCTCTCTCTCTCTCTCTCTCTCTCTCTCTCTCTCTCTCTCTCTCTCTCTCTCTCTCCTCTCTCTCTCTCCTCTCTCTCTCTCTCTCTCTCCCTCCCTTTTTCCCATTCTCTCTATTTCTTTCTCTCTTTCTTTTTCTGTCTCTGTCTTTCTCACTTTCACACACACACATACACACACACACTCACACACTGATTTCTCCTTGTTATTCAACATTATTATCAGGACTTGGAGGAAGATAGGTGATTCTGTGAAATCATACAAAGTTAGTTTAAATCTTACTCTCCCCACAGGAAACGGTCTAGATCGAAGTTTAGGAGTACTGGATCTAAGTGTTGATTTTGACAATTCTTTGTGTTATTTTGAGCAAATTGGTTCATCTCTTTGGACAATATTTCCTCACCTATAAAGTTAAAGGGTTAAATTATATGATTTCAAAGCTATCTTGCAATTACAATGTTCTGTTACTTCAGAGACAGTGCTGTCCATTGCCAAGAAAAGGGAACTGAAATCTTTCTACCTAGATTTGAATTCTGACTGCTTCTTACTACTGCAGAAGTCTTTGGGCTTCAAATCTCTCTTCTGTAAAATAAGATGATAGGAATAGATTTCTCCAACTTTAAATATCTTGAAACTATCTGACCCTTTGGGTAGAATATTCAAACTCTAAGAGACCTCAAAGATAATGTAGTCTAAAATCTTCATTATATAATTAAGGAAACTGAGGATCAAAGATTTATCCAAAGTCACACAAGTAATTAGTGGCAGAGCCAGGCTGTGAATAAAAGGATTCTTTGTTTTTGAACTCTAGGTCATGATACTGTTCCCCCTAATTTAAGTATGCAGAAGTTCAGAGGAAGATCAGGCATATTATAATGAATGTTATTTTTTTCCTCTTAGTGAAAAGACTGAAAAGTATACATAATCTAACTCTCAACAGAGGGTAAGAATTCATAAATCACAAACAGTTGGTATTGCCTTTCCCCAGCACACATAGCCATGTAATGATTTTGCATTTTGCAGATAATTCTGAACTAAGTACATTATTATTTATGCTCTCTAGATTACATGGTAATCATCCTTGAATTTCATCTACCTCCTCCCCTGTATAATCTCTGCATAATTAGTAGTTTGAAAGTTGCCTAAGAACTTTAAAAGACCAGTTCGAAGAATGAATTTTCCTTAGGGCAAGAAAAATATTTACAAAAATATAGCACTGTGTGAAAATGATCCCCCAGCAAAGAAAGACATGCAAGGAGAATAAACATTCTTGTGCTAAAATTTAGGAAAACAAAATGGAGCATGGGAAAACCATCAAAGAATTGGAGGTTCAGTTTGCTTTACCAAGAACTTCAGAAGTTTGTTTGCTTATCTGATGCTCTTTGGTTAAGGGTTTAGGCTGGGAAGCATCCAACAGTATGAGGACTTCTTAATTTTCTTGGATTGCTGCTACCACAAGAATGACCTCTCTTGCTCAAATTTACATTCCTGGCCATGTCCAGAATCAGCATGGTTAGATGATTGTTCTGGAAAAAAGAATGTTTTGCTCCTGGTCCAGATCAGAATTTTCAAGGTCAGTTAGAGTTTGACATGACCTTTCAGAATGGGGTAAAAGCTGGAACAATAATTACCTCTCCACTCTGTCTTTTATGAAAAACGTTTTCTTTCCAAGGACTGATCTTTGCTTTGTTCTCCTTGAACTCAGAGGAGTGAGAAGTGAATTCAGATGTAATGGAGATTTCCAAAATGAGTTCTCTCTTGCTCTTCTGCCATTGTGTTAAGTAGATCCATTCTCCTAGAAACCAGCCTTATAAGTCTATGTTACTACCTTCCCTGGGGAAGAAAAGTAATTCCCCAAAGAATATGAACTTGATTGTTCCATTTCAGAGAAAGAGAAAACCAATCTTCCCTTCTTGGAGTTACTACAATTATGCTTTGCAATGTGAGGTTCTGGAATTCTGCCTGGTGCATAGCATTCACTCACTTGAGACAAATTTTGTTTCCAGTGAAAGAGAAAAGTTTTGACAAGAATGTGGCTAGAAAGAATTCTTGTGACAAAAAGAGGCTGCCGAATTATTTCTAGAGGGAAAAGTCGATTGATAAAATATTCTCTTCTTCCTGAGTCAATCTGGTCCATCTTAGTTTCTGATTATATTTTAAGTCATCTGTGATTTTCCTGTAGGGTTGCAGTTTTAACAGTAGTAATTTTCCACTGGTTTGCAGAGAAGCTTCTGATTTGACCTATGATCTCAATGTCACAATAATTTAGCCATTCCTAATATGCCCATTCTTTGGAACGGTAACTTTTATTGCTATAATAATTCTCACATTATTTATAAATAATATGGTGCCATAAATATTGACCTTCGAGGCCAGCACAAGATCTTTTTAATCAGTCCTTTTTTCCTAGTTGAAAGAGTCTAACTATTTATATTCTTTTTATTGAAAATAGTGATCTTGAATTTTCTATGCAGAGACTTGGTCATTGTTTCCTTTAAAAAATAAAATTAGAGATCCTAGTAAAGAAAAAACAGTAGAACTCCCTTAGAGTTCTGGTGTTAGGCAACACAGAAAGTTGTTCTTAGAGACTTTCTGCTTTTTAATGAGACATCTATAATAATTCTTATTGTATTTATTGGAGATCACTCAGAAGGAAGGCACTGATTTGACTTCTATCTTACTTATATAAACATACATCTCTTTCACCTCTATGAAAACAAATCTATAAGTACCTCACTTATATAAACATACATACCTTTTAAACCTCTATATAAACAAATCTATCACACTATATATAATGCAGCTTTATTTTTGCATATAAAACAGGAATGTTCCTTTGTTCACTTACGCTTTCAGCAGCAAAAATTCATTAAGTATATCCTGGGTGCTAGCATTGGGTATATAAAGGCATTTCAGAGATCCTGTTCTCAAAGAACTTATATGGAAGAACAAATGCATAAACAACCATAACAGAAAATGAATTAAATAGAAAGGGAAGAACCAAAACATTTTGGGAAATTTTATTTGGGTTGGGGAGGGGAGGGGAAAGCTTCATGGAAGGGGATTCAACTGAGCCTTGAAGGAAGACAATTCAAAATGAACACTAATGAAGGCTTCTGAGTTTAATATGATGAAAAAAGTACATTAAGGTTATTCAGGAAAAGGTACAATAGATAGATTAATATACTCAGGACTTTCTCTGCACATGGAGCACTGAGAAGTTAAGCGACTTGCCTAGGGTTCCCAAGCTAGTTTGTGTCAGAAGCATCCAGATCTTCCTACCTCCAAGGCCATCTCTCTATCCACACCAGGCTACTTTTTTAATAGCATTTAATAGGTTATTATAATAGTCTATTTGAAATGAGATGAGATGAGAACCTGAATAAGATGATGGAAACAAGATGAGAAGGAGGAATGAATTTAAGAGATGTTAGGGAGATTGATCCATGTTAGCTGGAGTAGAATGTACAAGACGACAATTGATTTGAAATGAAAAAAGACTTTAATAGATTAAGATATAAGAAAGTAGGGAGAAAGTATTCCATTCTAAGCGTGAATAATTTGAACAAAAGGAGGGAGATGGCAGAGGGCAGATTATCGTAGTAGTGAGAAAACTATTGATTTCAAAAGTTTTAAACAGTTCTTTAAAAAAAAAATAGAAAGAAGAAAAGATTGATTAAAGCAACCTCTAATCACTCATTTCCAACTCTAGGAAGATTCCAGATTATTTTTGAAACATGGCCAGCTCTACACTATTACAGTGAGATGGTGATTCATTGATTATGTGAACCAAGTAGTTGGCAGCTCTTCCTATAAGTGCTTATGGCCTAGAGCCCAATGTAATAAAATTGCAACCTCTGGTTGCAGCCCCCTACTCTTCCCTTTGCAAGATGTTCCTCTCTACCTGTACCCACACTTGAACAGAGTTTTTGATCTCTCTCCTGCACACCTTTATGAGAAACTGTTCTCACAGTTACTTTCTTTCACCTGGTAGCATCATTTCCCACCAATAATATCTTTTAAATGTTACCTCTCTCAGGGTTATTTACATGTTGTGTCTGCTGAAATCTGGTAGGGAACACTCATTCCATCCAAGTCTAAACTCAGATATGACAATTCCATGGTATACATTGAATGAAAGCCAAGCAGACATCAGTGAAAGAGAGCAGCTTGCAGACAGCAAGAGGTGTTGAAGAATTTGATGTGTAGGGAGAATGACAGTTTGGTTGCCTTTTTTCCCCTCCCAGATGGAACTAAAATCTAAGGCAAACAAATACACCAACATTGCAGCTAAGAAAAGGGAAAGCAAAGGAGGAACAAAAACAAGACTCATTATTATCTTGCACTCTTCATCTATATCAGGAGAGCTGTAATCAGAAAGAGTTGGGGGGGGGGTCTGTTGCTCCCCTTGGGCCATCAAGGGTTCAGCTCTAAGTTTATTTATTGCCTCCCTCAACTTCCCAGTTACAACCCCCCCCCCCAACCAAACACTACTAGTGTTTATGTCTTATCACTGTTCATCATCCTTATCTGTTCAGCCATAATAGTTTTAAATTGTTGCTAGTCAAGTCTATCAACTCAGAAATTTGTTGACCTGATGATAATTACTGATTCTTTAACCAGTTGATATCATTTGCAAAAAAAAAAAAAAAAAAAAAAAGGCAAAATTATATAGTTAGTGTCTTTTCCTTATAATGCCTAAGGATCTCAGATATTGGGCAAATAGTAAAGGAAAAGAAACTGAAATCATTTCTTTTTTGGTCTAGGTGTAGTTCAGTTTTTTGTTTGCTTTTTGCCTTAGTCAATCAAATAAAAATCATTTTCAAATTAAGCACCTTCTATATACTAGGCCCTATTCTAGCCACTAGAGATACAAAGACCAATAAATAAACAAACAGATAGATAGATGGATAAAATGAAAGTCTCAACCCTCAAAAGGTTTATTTTTTGAGAGAAGTTTTTAATATTTTAAATTTTTTTATTTGATAAAAAAGCCTAATTTCCTTCTAATGGTTCATAAAATAAATTCTTCCTTTCACAACAGTGAGAGGGAAGAGGAGGCCTGGCTAGCTCCATATGTTTAAATCAATTAAATTAATTTCTCCTTCTGGGAAGAGAGGAATAATACCAATGTCTTAGGGTAGTTGTGAAAAAACCTTTTGTAAACTTGAAAGCACTATAAAATATGAACTATAGCCATTCTTCTCAAAGGAAAGGGTGGCTTAAAGTTTCATTTTTCTTTGAGTTAACTGTTTTGTATTCTACTTTTCAGTGAATCAAAAGATATTTTGTTTGTTTCGCCAGCTTATAAAGTTCAGTTTAGTAATCTTCTGTGTATAAACTTGTTGAGAATTCACTAGAAACACTATTGAATTCTTCACTCTTGAATCTAGCAACTAATTTTATTGACAATTAATCAATGAACATTCAAGTAAGTACTTACTGTGTGCCAAGCATTGTTCTAAGCACTGGGGATAAAAAAAATAAAGAGCTTATATTCTAATGTGGAAGAGAGAGAATGGGCAAATAAGGTATTTATATATACATAAAGAATAAATATAAAGAGAATTAATAAAATAAGTGCCAAATAGTTATTGTTTGTCCTTCATTTTCAAAGAGGACCATGACCTTAGGGAGGTGATAACATGACATGCAAGTGAATTGGATTTAAGTGAGGGAGGGCTGGGCAAACTTACCTGTCTTTCTTTCCCCTCCAGAGCCACCTGGGTCCAGTGGTTATATATAGTTCAGGATGACTTGATTTGGCCCTGGATGCAATGGAACACCTTGGTCTTGAAGCTAAGGTCTTCAACAGGTCTCTGTTTGACTGTGGCCCATTCAGTGATTAAGGCTAGATAGCAATTTAGGGAAAGAATCTCCTCTTTCACTTTTTCTCATTCCTTCTCCTCGAATACAAGGCTATTTGAGAGGGAGGGAACTAGCAGTCAAGGATATGTGGAAAGGTTTCATATAAAAGGTGGCTCTTCAGCTTCATCTTAAAGGAAGAGAAATATATGAGATGGAAGTGAGGAGAAAGGGCATTTCAGACATGGGGGAGAGCCAGCATAAAGGCACTGACTGAAATGGAAGACAGATTTTCATGTGTGAGGAATTTTGGCTGGATCACAATGTGACAGGTGGAATAAGGTATGATGAGCCTAGAAAGATATGTTGACGCTAAAGAGCTTTAAAAACTAAAAAGAGACATTTATATCATATTCTACATATAATAGGAAGCTACTTGAACTTGTGGAGTAGGGAAGAGATATGATAAGAATTGTACTTAAGTAAAATCACTTTGGTATCAATATGATTGATAGACTGAAGTAGATGGAGACTTTAGGCAGGGAGGTCATTTAGAAGACCTTTGCAATAATGAAGACCTGAACAAGGGGGGTTACCTGTGTGAGTGAAAAGAAGGGATCAGAAGTGAGAAATATTGCAGAGAGAGAAACAGCAAGATTTGGAAGTGTTGGATATGTGGGATGATGAAGAATGAGAAATTAAGGATGATTCCAAGGTGGCAAAATCTGTAAAACTGGAAAAATGGTAGTGCCTTGAATAGAAATACAGAAATTTAGAAAAGGTGTGGGTGTGGGAGAAAAGGTAACGAGTTCTGTTTTGGATGTGCAGAATTTAAGACATCTCTGAGCCATCCAATTTGAAATGTGCTGAACTGGTTCAGGGAAGAGATTAAAGTTGCGTGTATGTATCTGATAATCATCAGCAGAAAGATAATGAAAACTGAGAGCTGATGAAGTTGCCAATATAGAGTATAGAAAGGGAAGAGTTTGGGGTCTGGAACAGACACACATGACTACTTAGCTACGGCATGGCTTTTCAAAGATAGTCTACAGATTCTGTCTGACCTAGATGCAATAAGTCCCAGTTCAGAGTAATTTCTGAATGAATAAACACTTCTTCCTCTCTTATAGCTGTGTAATATAGACAAGATTGTCCTATGTCAGGGAAAAAAAAGTTTTATTTTATCTTCAAAATGTACATTATTGACCAAGGACAACAGTATTCAAAATGTCTAGCATTCTGTTCTCATACAGAGATGCATCTGAAACATAAATAAAAGAGTACCTTGTAGGCATTGTCACCAGCATCTACACATAAGGCATTATTGTCTTATCTCCCCTCTGAAGATCACAGTGGCAATCAAAGACTAATGATTGGCAAAAATATCTCATTCAACACGCTTGTAAGGATGTAATTGCCAGAGGAAGTAACATTGTATTCCTTTTAAAATTTAGTTCAAAGTCATGGAAACTAGTTTTAAGAGAAAAACACTGTTTTTTGTTTGAAGTTTTTTTTTTTAAATTCTTTTTTGTTAATTTAATGAACAAATTCAAATGCTTAATATGCAAAGAAAAAAGGATTATATCTCAACCTATGAACAGTTGTTTTATACTTTATTTTTTTAAATTACTATCTTAACAAGGTAGTAGCAGTTTTTGCATGTCACCTTCTGAAATTTTTCTTTGTATTTTCTATTTTGTTAATGCGTTTCCATTCCCTCTCTCCTTCTTTTCTTCCTTCCTTCCTTCTTTTCTTCCTTCCTTCCTCCTTTCCTCCCTCCCTTCTTCCTTCTCTGCCTTCCTTCCTTCTCGCCTTCCTTCCTGCCTTTCTTCTCCTATCTTCTTTCTATCATCTCTATCAAGATGCAGGAGGCATGCTTCATCACCAGACTCCTGATCATTCCCTTTATTGATCAGAATTCTGAAGTCTTCCAGAGTTAGTTTCCTTTTAATGATTGTGTCACCTTATACATGGAGAGCCAAATTTTAAATAAACTTGTGAATTTTTTTTCTTTTATATAATCTTAGGGATCTGTCTTTTCTGAGAAATTCCAAAACTAAGTCTTAGAAAACTTGAAATCCCTTATCTATGTACAATATTTAGAGGATAATTTCTTCAGGGACAATCAACATGATGGAGGAAGGTCAAGTCAATGAGCATTTATTAAGTGCTTACTATGTGCCAGGTTTGGGAATACTGTGCTAAGTTTGGGAATACAAATATAAGCAGAAAGAAAGGCAATTCCTGTCCTTAAGGAGTATACATTCTAATGGGGAAAGACAACATATAAAAGGACCCTAAAAGTCACTTAGTGTAGGGATCTTGCAGAGAAAGTCCAGGAAGAAAGTCAGAAGGACAAAATAGCAAAGAATGAAGACTTGGATCACCTAGATATTTTTCTACATGGAGATTTTGGGAGGAACTGATCAATAAAAGGAAAGAGCTGCAGAAGAAACCCATTTGAAGCAGCTTTCTGACAACTTACTTCAGAATATAGTTGCTGTTTCACCTTATTTCTTCATATTGTGTCAAGTCTGCTTCTTGCCCCAACAGTAAATATGGGCTTTTCAGACTGAACAGAAGATCAAAAGGACTTTTATTTTATTTTTTATTATTAATTATAATATATTATATAATAAATGTTACTAAACAAATGAATCTTCAACCCAACCATCTGCCTTCATTAAATACATTTTGTGTGAAATCACATACATTTAATTTTGGGAAAAAATCATTAGTTTTTCAGGACAGGAAATGGTATTGAGATTACTTTTTATTTAGATTTTTGAAACTTTCTCTTCCATTCATTTCATAATTATTTAGCATATTATTTATATTGTATTACATAATAATAATTATATTATTGTGATTATTTTCAGGAACCTTTTGTTTATGTTCCTCACAAGCACTGTAAGAGGAAATGAATAAAGATTCTATGAAATGATTTTTTTTTTTGTCCTTTGAAGATGATAAAATTAACTCTATCAATTCCTTTATTCATTCTTCTTGGTGAACCTTTAATTCATCCTATTTAGTAGCAAGTTCTTTATGTCTTTTAGTTTAATTTGTAGCAAGAATGTCAATTTTGATGTAGTTCAGTTTCTCTAGAAGTATATCAGTTTGCTCATCACTGGATAGAGATATCACATTTAGAGTGCCAACAGTTCAATTTATATTTATGGTCGATTTAAAAAGTGTTATTCTCAGCATCATTTGCCTTCTTATATTTCACTCTATTACCATCCCTGAAAGTCAGGCAAGATTGGGGTTATTTAGTGTAGAATTAAGAATTGAAAGAAGTTTATAGGCTTCCCAGAAAACTCATTCCTCTATGCTATAAATACTTTTTCTTCAAAGAAAGAATCAGAAGGCTCTAGACATGGAAAGCACTGAACAGTATTATAGAAAATAAAAATTGAATAGTAATATTCAATATTTAATTCAGAATGGAAATTACTGGTTAATGTCATGGGAATCATTTCTAAATGGCTACCAGTCTATTGACTAGTTAAAGCACAGACCAAATCAACATCAAATTAAAAGACAGGATAAAATTGTATAAAAGTCTATGAATAATTATGTCTACAACCTAACTTATTTAAGCAAACTACTGGCACACTATAGGCTTAAACATATTTAAATATTATATCAATGAGGAATCATGCATAATAGAGGTGCAAAAGATAATCTCAAAGAAGTATAGGACAGACAACTAGGGTAGGGAGTTAGTTCTATAACATGAGTGAGGGATGCCAAATGGATAATCTGTCTATTCTACTGAAACTTACATAATGTCAAGAGAGAAGGCTTCAGAATGTTGGGTGCTCCCTAAGGAAGATCCAGGGATATATTGGATAAAGACCACACAAGATCAAAAGGCATGGGTGTGCGATAATTTATCCTGCTGAAGAAGTCCTACATCAGGAGGGTAATTTTCATCAACAGAGGCTGACTTGAAGTTTAAAAAATGTGGATAATAGTATAAATGTTGATTATGATTACCATTTCTTAGGGAAGATCAAATGATGTAAAATGGTGACAGTAATGAAGACAAAAAAGCTCAGAAACTACCTCAGTCAGCAGACGCTTGATCTCTTTGTCAAGGGGAGATAAAAAGCAGCCAAGGACAGCCCTGATTTAGAATAGAAGCTCATTTTTGAAACATTATGGAGGAGGATATAAGATTATGAACAGTATTAAAGAGAAAAAAGCATTGAAGGGGAAAATGAGCTTGGCACGAGCTACAACCAAGGCAGATCATCCCAAGGACATCCTTATACTAAACTGGAAGGACAACAAATAGACACAAAAATGGAACAGATTTGCCAGCTTTTCTATGGTAATCCGTTTTCATTACCAGCAAAACGACAGTCACCAAATTTGGAATCTAACATGTCACAATAGCCAGTATAAGAAAATGAAGGAAGAAATTAGGAAAATGAAGTCAAAAAGAATAGCTAACCTTGACTCACACAAAGTACTCATACAAAAGAATTTTAGGCTGTGGGTAACATAATTTTAAAGGCACTTAGATATTTATTTTTAAGATGGCTCAAAGAGATTTAAAAATTCAAAAATGATGGAGTGGGGATATCAAAGACAGTGTAATTATACATATATATTTAATAATACATCAATGACTATCGAGTGCTACTTTCCTCATCTCTCTACTTTCATCTATACATTCTAGATACCATTGATGGAAATGTGAGCAGAGAGCATGCAGTCTTTCACAGATAATTTTCTACAGCAGAATACATCTTCACAATAAAATAAAATTCTCCATGGAGAATTTATGAGAGGACATAAATGGAAAAGATTTTCACGGCAGAAGGCATGAATAGTTTGCCATCTATGACACTGAAGGCAGTATCCATAACAATGAAATCATGGTTCTATCTTTGTGTTGCAATGTTATAAAGGATGTCTTTCTTCATGTGTATTGGAAAAGATATTGGAAGATCTAAGAGCCATTTCTGGGGATGTGGTCATAGTTTTTTAAAGAAGGTATAGCCTCTATAAGTACTATTGGCAACTACAAAGGCAGTATTTCTGAAACTTTTGAAAATAATAATAATAATAAATATATATATATGTATATATATATATATATATATATATATATATATATATATATATATATATATATATATATATATATATATATATATATATATATATATATATATATTTCCCTTGAGGCAATTGGGGTTAAGTGACTTGCCCAGCTAGGAAGTGTTAAATATCTGAGGTCAAATTTGAACTCAGGTCTTCCTGACCTCAGGGCTGATGCTCTATCCACTGAGCTACTAACTGCCCTCAAAATAATATTTTCTTATTTGTAAAAACAAGAGGATAGGTGCTTCATTAACCACATAATCATCCATTAATATATTAGCTCATTCTCCATTCATCCTCAAAAATAATTATAATATAGATATATAAGAAATATAAGGTAATCACAAGACACTTTTGAAATAGGTATTTTAATATATCTACAAGAAATAACTTATCTGTTCTATCAGCAGTCATGTAACATCCATGCAAATTGTAATTCATTTCAGATTTATCCTTGTGCCTCAAACACGCAATTTTATATGCCCTATCTCTTTCTAGTGCCCTAATAAGGCAGGATTCTTACACATGGCTCTTGATTCTCTTGGACAAAGCCTTTAGAAAGTTCCTGATAGATGTGTGGGGGCAAGTAAGGCTTTTCCTAGTAAGTCAATTTAATTTTTTCTGTCATACAACTCTGTCATATCCCAGTATGACTCAATCTATGTTCTCTTAATTAGAAGCAATTGTGTAATTTACTCTCTGTAGCAGTGTGCATCCCTCATGTTTATGCCAGACATTTTAAAGTTCTTTTATAACATGAGAACATACTGTTGGTTATTTTTAAAAAAATAAAATAAAGATTCCCTGTCCCCTCCCCTTTTAAAAATTTTCAAAATGTATGCAAATGAGGAAAAACCTTTAGGGAAAGAATTTAATTCATCCAAAGAGAGAAAAAGCTAGATGGCAGAATAGAAGTGGGGAGGAAGGAAGAAGAAAGGCAGAAGTGGTTAAAAATACTGCAAGCCTGTCATTTTTATAAGTCAAAATGAAGACAACAGCAAGACTTGTTGTGGCAGTTTTCAGTCTGTTTGCTATTTTGATTGTTGCAAATGTGCTCTGAAGAGCACATACTGACTGAAATGGCATTTATTTATATATATCGATAAATACAGCAGCAGAGAGATTCTGGGGAGTTTCAAAATCAGGAATGAATCTTCTGCATTCCTTCAGATTCCTAACTGCCCCATCTCAGCCCAGAAAAGGAGGAGTAAGCAGTGGTTGCTACTTTTGGGGGTCTCTCTGGTTACTACCCTTATGGGGAGGTCAAAGGAGGTTACAGGTTACCTTCAAGCTATACAACCTATCCCTCTATTTTTCTCACGATCATCAACAAACTCTCATTTGGCATCTAGTATGTTCATTGCAGGGGGAAGGGCATAATGATATCTAGGGGAAAATGTGTTTTGCGTCCTCCTTGGAGATTCAAGGAACACAAACTATCCTCTGTACTCCTACCTGGTCCACTCAGAATGATTCTGTTTTTTGAGTCACAGAACCCCTCTTCCCCCTGATACTCCCTAAGGGAGTATCTTCAACTCCAGAAGTTAAAGGAAAGATTTAGATGAAGATGGGGAAACAGGAAGTCTTGTGTCTATACTGATATTCCGGTATCAAGTTTTGAAAGTAGAGTATATAAATGAGAGATGGTCTAGCTAGGAATTTGGGTTTGTAGATCACTCCATTAGCACATAGAGTATTTGGGTTATTTGCTATGTGCTAAATCCTATTCTAAGACTGTAAGTTCCATGAAGGCAGGAACTGAATCTTATCTCAATATTCTTATTTCTCCAATAATAACCACAAGATAGGTAATAATAAAAGTTTGTTAACTTGAAATGAGTCTGACTTAAGCTGTTTTAAAACCCTCAGGAAACCTCGGGGAAGACTTCTGAGACCTGGAAATTGAAATGGAAATTTCCATTTGTGTAGAAGCAAGAGGGTTAAAACAATTTCCTTCAGTCATTAAACATTCATTATTAAGCACATACTAGGTGCAAAGCACTGTTCCAGGGACTGAGATGCCAGCATAATTAACACATGAACCTTGTACTCATAAGATTTTGAGTCCAACAGGGAGGTTATGAGGTATACACAAATGTATAATAACATTACAGTAGCTAAAATACATAGTGGGCTATAATGAAAAACAGGACAAATATAAAAAGTTCTAAAACTTTCTAGGAAAAACAACTTTTAATCCTTTATAATCAAGGAAGATAATATGAAAAAAGAAATAATTTAGCATGATATTAAAGAGGAATTAAGATCTCCAAAAGCAAAAATGAAGGGACCCAGGATATTCCAGATTTGAGCAAAATGGGAAATTGCTGGATTAACCAGAAAGACAGAAAGTAGCCCAACTTGGCTAGAGTATAACACACAGAGAGAGGAATGATATGAAAAAGTTGGAAAGAAAGGAGTTGATAGCCTTACCTTTAAGGTAGAATGAACTACCACCTATGTGATATGACTTTAGGGACAATGGAAAGATTCTTTTATCCTTAAGGACAAGTAACATGTTCTTTCTAAGTCACAGAATTTCAGAGTTGGAAGGGACCCTAAGGAACCCATACTCAAAAAGACATCCGTCAGTCTATACTTGAAAACCACTAAGGAGAAGAACCCTCTAAAACAGCTCTCTCCCTTCTTTTCGGATGACTAAAATTCTACCATCAGAGTTTTGTTGTAGCTTGTAGTCAAATGTTCTTGATCTTTATCAAAATTGAAACATTTCTATGGAGGAAACTTAGTACAGTGTTCTGTATCAAGGTTGTTAATAGTATTAATTAATCATTGCTGTTACTTATATTTTGGGTTGAATGTGTTTTAGATCTTATCTTGAAGTATATTTGGATTAGGGGGTTGTAAGGGAAGTAAAGAGGGAAGGAGGAATAGGAAGGATAGCAAAAGGATGGGGAGGGAAAAGAGAAGAAAATAAGCGAGAGAGATTAAAAAAAAAAAAAAAAAAAAGGCAAATGGTCCAGAAAGTGCCATTAAAAAGGTCTCAAGACTATGTTTTTCCTACTTTATGAACACAGAGAACTGGTCTTTTTTGGGTTTCTTTCATAATTTACAGTGTTACTCTCTAAAGTCACCCCTAAATAGGTATATGTACACATGTGTCTATATTCACAGTCATGCTTATACTTAGGCAGGAAGTCTTACATTATGATCTTGTCCCAATCATTTTACGCCAGTGAGAAACATGATCCTTTCTCATTAAAAAAAACAAAACAAAACAAAAAAACAATTTCATCAGAGCAAAAATAAATACTGAATAGGCATTTCCCATGTATGAAAAAGTTCATTTTACCTAAGACTCCACTTCTGATGGATAAACCCAATTAAGGCAGATCTATCCAATGAGCCAAGCTCATTGGCTTGGAAAGCCAAGACCATCCTCATTCACAAAATGAGTTGTAAAGGCTTAATGATTTCCAGTTTGTAAAATATTGCAGGTTTCTTTGACTTTGGAAATGTAACATAAATTTAATTTTATCCTCTGTTCAAAAGCTTCTAATCTTCAAAAAAAAATTTTGAATGAATTAAATCCAACTTCTTTAAGATTGGCATTAGAACTACAATCTGGTTCCAACCTACCTTTCAATGCTAGCTATTTCCTACTTACCTCTGGGATTCCTCCCACCTCCACCCTCCACATTTTAGCTTATTAAGTCTACTTATCTTTTAAAGTCTAGCTCAAAAGCTACCTCCTCCACAAAGTTTTATCTGATTCCCACCCTTCGCCCACCCCCAAAGCTGGAAGTGATTTTTTCTTCCTTTGAATTTCCCTTGCATCCAGTTTGTCTTTCTTATACATTTTTATTCTTTTGTAATATAGTTATTTGGGTATGTGCTTTATCTCTTCTACTATATTGTAATTTCTTAAGGGCAAGAATCATGGCTTATTTATCTTGCTATAAGGCTAATACCATTATACCCACACAGACACACACACAAGTGTGTATAAACACACAGAGAATCACTTAGCATATTTTTGTGTAATGTTAAGTGAATAAATGAGATTAAAAAGTTCTATAATTCAATATTGTCTTTATCCACTCAACAAAATGTTTGAGACCTACTGTGTACAAGGAACCATATTATATGATGAATAAAATCTCTTTCCTTTAAGAATTTATGGTCTGCTGGGGGAACAAGACAACTATATAAGTAATTATAATTAAAGGCAGGCTATAACATATTTCATAGCAGAGGTACAAACAAATGTTGTGGAAACATGGAACTGAGCTTAGGGGAGAGATATAAATGTGGTTGCATAAAAATGATAGCTGAAGGCCAGAGAATTATGTGCAATTGCTAATGGAAAGGGAAAACAATAAGTCTGAGGAGAGAATCTTAGGAGCTAGAGGAATAGGAGCCAAAAAAAATTGGGAGAAATTTGAAGGATATGCCAGCATTGGTGGAATCAAAAAGATATTAAGGAGAAGTTGATTATAGTAATAATGGTTCACATTTCCAGGGTACTTTCAGAATTACAAAATGCTTTTCTTAAAACATGTCTACCCAGACATCAATGCAATATCATTATTTCTATTTTATATACAAGGAAGTAGAAAATTAAAGACATTAAGTGATGCACAAACTTGCCTCAAAAATAGGGAGAGCTGAGATTAAATCCTACCTCTAAATCCTACCATTTATTCTCTCAGGCAGATTTCTGAGACTATGTATTGAAGAGGTGGGACTCACTTTGGTAGAGAGAGTATCTCAACCAGCCATTCCTAAAATCACAGGTCTAGTACTTATCTCAAATCTCCTCTTACTAAGACCAGCAATATTTCTACTGTACTACACTTCCTCCTTTAAGTCTAAATGCTAAAGAGATAGCAAAGATGGGAGAATGGGAATAAGGAAGGGAGACCAAGAGAGAAGGAGGAGAGTGAAAGCCAGAAATTGGGAGTCAAAGAATGAACGGGTGGTGAGGAATTAGAGGCAATGAGAATAGACTTCTTTTAAAGAAGTTTAACAACAAAGAGAAAAAATATAATTATTTAAGGGAGTACCAGAATAGAAGGAATTTTTTTTTTTTGGGGGGGGAAGGAAAGACACAAATCTCTACTTATTTTCAAGGCTATCATTTAGTTGCTTCAGGAATCTTGACTCACAATTCCATACTGCTCTTCCCACATCCTAAGTACTCAAAAAAGACAGGAGAATAATGGATTAAGGCAGGTCCAAAGGGGCAGGGGAAGAAGAAGAAAATGACTGAAAAAGAGCCTATGAAAAGGACAATGCATACCTTTCCTTCTGATAAAGAACAAAAGAAAAAACATGAGTAAAGATATAGAGATAGAGAATAGTTGAATAGAAACCAAAGGTAATCATTTGGGAGGCCATGGAAAAGAGAATAAGAGGGAAGAAAGGAGCTGGATATTTAAGGATTTGTTTTTAAAGTTTTGTAAGAGATATTGTCGGAATGGGAGTCATCTAGTTAAAAAGGTTTTTTAAACTTTTTCCACTTACAACCCCTTTTTGCCCAAAACATGTATAAAGGTATATAAAATGGGTATAAAAATAAAATATTTACTATCAACAAGTCATTTAGAAATTTGTTTTAAAACAATTCTTTGGTATACATATAATTTTATCTTTTATAAAAGACAAAAGCAAATTTGTATACTAATGTGCTTGTTTATTTTTACATAAAAAATTAAATCTTGGTGGACTATTTGTTACTGTTGCCAAATTTATAACAACCCCTACGATTCAGTTACTTGACTCCATATGGGATTGTGACTTACAGTTTAAGAAGTTTTGATCTAGTTCAACTATCTCATTTTGCAGATGAAGAATCCAAGGCCCAGAAGATCTAAATGTTCTGCCTAACGAAACACAGATTATTAAGTGACAGTCAGGATTGGAATTAACAAAACTGATTGCCACAAAACACCCATCAACCATTAAGCATTTATGGAACCTTCCTTATTTTCTTCTCAGCATTAGACTAGGCACTCTAGAGCATGTAAAAATAAACCCAAAAGAAAATTTTAAAAATGAATGAATAAATACACAAATAAATGAAAGAATAAGATAAACTCCTTGCACACAGAAGTTTAGTAAAGGGGGATGAATGAGAACAAGAACACAGAAGAAATAAGCCAGAGATGAAATTGGAAAGCAACAGAGGGTTGAGGTTAAAAGGATAGTGCAGTGTTTGGTGTAGAATAAGCAGGAAGCAGAGCTACTAGTCAGGGAAGGCAGCAGAGGGGGAAATAAGGAGAGTTTGTCTTTGTTAGTTTTAATATTCCCAAATGTGGAAATTGCCCCAAAGCAAGAGTGGATAAATGTTAGCAGTTGAAGCCAAATAAGGAGACTTACATATTGCTGAGGGGTGAGAAATATTCGCTGTACACATTGAGAAAAGAAGGGTAGATGAGGTTTCAAAGAAACAGAATGTTGGACAGAAAAGGGAAGCAGAGACAAGAATGGACTCTAAAAGCTACAGGGTCACAAAAGGATGGGTGGAATTGGAATCAGAGCCTTAAAAGAATCCAAACATCCCAGCTCCCTTCCAACACTCCCTGCTCTGCCCACTAACCACAGCTTTATAAAGCATTCTGGCAATTCCAAGTTGGAACCTAATGGACCTTGCCTTCCTGAAGCCTCTTTCCCTCATACTGTGACCCCATCAGACTCCGCAAGTTAAGCAGAGACAGGCAGGGTTGTTACACACATGGAAAACTTCCAAGGAAAACCCCAGGAGTTCCTGTTGGGAATGGGTGGCGTGCTTTTTTCCCTGTAGCATCCAACTGGGGCTCTATAATGATAGCAGGAGGGCCTAATGGTGTGAGAGTAACTGCCCAGTGGGTGTTCTGTAAAATTGAGCTCCTGGCTGTTGGAGATCATTAGTAATCCCATGGTATCTTTTTTTAAGACACAGGGTATTAACTCTGCTAATCAGACTTAATTCCACCCCTCCTGATAGATCCTTGGTTTCCTTTGAAGTTCCCATTGGCCCGGGATCTCTTAACCAGGAGCCATTAATTGTTAAGCAATGTTGCTTAAGGCCTTGAAGCTCTAGCTCTAGCAGGATGGGCTAAGCTTTCAAAGGGAGTGAATTGACCACTAGAGAGCCCAGCAGTGTTTTGCACAGCTAGTTTAAATAAGTAAGAAGACAGAATACCCTAGAGAGCTGCTCTTTGGGAGGCAAAAGGGGGTAGAGGTTAGGGATTTCCTCCCATCAGATATGAGGCAATCTGCAAACATTTATTTAATGCTCACTGCTTAGGTCTCTATCCAAGGCATCGTTCAATCAAAGCCAAAAATGAATCCATGTTTGTCTCAAGGAGCTTCCATTTGACTGGGAGAAGGCTACATGTAAGCATAAAAGAATAGGGAACAAACTTGTGATTTCATTTCTTCTCAAGTAAAGAAACTTCCCATCATTGCAGTTGATACTTTCTTTGTACTTTATTATTTTAGAGGTGTTTAGAGCATTAAGGGGTTAAATGATCTGTCCAGAGATATCCAGGCAGTAGATATTTGAAGTAAGGCTTAAACTTGGCTCATCCCAGTTTGGAGGCCAATCTATCCTCTAAACTATATATTGTACTTAAATGCAAAAAAAAAAAAAAAGCATTCATAAATATAGACAAAACAAAGATAAGGTATTTGGAAAGGAGGCAGTTGCAGGGGAGAATCAGAAAAGGGGCTCTTTAGCAAGTGCTATTTTGACTCAGAGCTGTGAAGGAGACCAGGGATTCTAGAGAGATGAGGAGAAAGTGAATTTCATAGCCTGGGGACAACTTTTTCAAATGCATGGAGATAAAAAAAAAAGAACAGTATGTGTGAGGAACAGAAGAAAACCAGTTTGATTGCACTATAGAATTTGTGAATGCGCCTTAAAGTGCTATATAAATACCTATTATTGTTATTATTTCTTACTTTGTGCTCATCATGGTCCCAACAAATTAAATCATCCCATCGAAGAGTTCATGTTTCCTCTTAAAAAAAAAAAAAGGCAAGCAATTCACTCTTTGGGAATAATGAACTTACATCAAAATCACAGGAAAAATTATGAAATGTATGCATTTAGCACAAGACCTATTTCATTTCTCTTTCATGACAGATTTCCTAAACAACAGGGAGTGTGGCAAGCATTCCATGTGCTTGGAACCTGAAAAAAAATTGGTTTATTAATTTTGAGACTAATTAAAACATAGAAATATAGTATGTGAAACTGCATAAGACATGAGACTAAAGTAGTCCAGAAAACACCAGATTGGGTACCAAAGCTATAAGAGTGACTGCTATCTCATTTTCTCACCGCCCCCTCCACAATCATTTCCCCCAGCAGGGTACTACAGAAAAATTGTCTGCCAACTGACTGAAATGAGTAGTGTATGATTCCTGGTATTATTCCCTTGGAATCTGATTTAGACTAAATGTAAAAAGAGCCAAAGAAAACCAGGGGGGGAAAGGAAGAAGTAGGGGCATGGTCACGTATGTTAGAAAAAAAAAAAAAAACTTGGCAGCTTCCAACAAGGATTGTTCGTGTCCAAGTTTCCCATGTCAGTAAGAACATCTGGTGAAAATTCATTGATTCTTGAGAGTCGGGAATCCTAAGTTTCATTTACTTCATTATAGTCAGCCTGGGTTTGGAACCATGGAAATTTTCCATGCCTCAGTTTTTCTTGACTTTCAACTTCATCACACTCACCAATATATTCTCTCAGGGAATTGCAATAGTAACTCTCAAAAGGCCATTTCAGTAAGAGATTTGAGAATCTCAGGTATAAAATGCTACATGTTGATTTTCCTCCCTACAAATCCTGATCTATGTCACAGACACAGAGGAATCGTACAAAGTCTTTGGAGTACATCAGGATCTGTGCTTCAGCACTAACATGAGAGATTGTGTGCTAAAAAGACAGAGAAGGTGTTGTAGGGGGTAGCTAGAAAGTGGTATACAAGATGGAACAGGTGGAACAATTAGAAATTTGCTAACCCCACCCCAATAACTCCCATATTCCTTTTATTTCACAAAGAAAAATTTCCTAGTGTCAGGGATGACTTTAATGCATATTATAAAGGATAGTTTTCTATCCAAATGACAATTGTGATTCTAGCAATTCCCTTTTTGGGGACATTCTCAAGCTGGCAATCTTCCCTAAAGACTAGGGTCTCAATAGAGAAATAAACAATTCCTATCTTTATCAAATCTATGTTAAATAAAGAGAAAAATAATAACACTTCAAGGATCTAAGCTCTTGTTGGTGCTGGTAATCCTTTTACCAACTCAAATTGCAACTCTCCTGTGATTTAGTATAGGGGTTCTTAATCTTTTTTTGGATATATCAGACTTCTTTGGCAGACTGGTAAAGCTTGTGATACCTTTCTCAAAATAATATTTAAATGCCTAAATAATATTAATAACTAACACTATGCACCAGCTACTGTGATAAGTGCTTTATAAATATTATTCCATTTATTTTCACAACAATTTTAGGAATTAGATGCTATTATTACCACTATTTTAAAATTGAGGAAATAAACGAAAAACAAACAATAAATTAATAAGAAGTGCCGGAGGCAAGATTTGAATTCAGGTCTTCCTGACTCCAGTCCTATCCACTCTATCCAATGGACTACATAGCTACCTCAAAATAAAATAACAGGATTGGAAAAGAAACAAATTCCACCTATCACTTCCATATGGCAAGGACTAGGGACACTATACTCAAAATCTGGGTAAAATTTTTGACCCTCCCTTTGTACCAGAGAAGAATCTGATTTTTTTTTCTTTTTCTTTCTTTCTTTATTTTTTAATGGAGTGATTACAGTATCTTATTGCAAAATTTGGGTTGATGTTTGGTTAACATTCTGTGTCATCTGCAACCTCCACAAAACTCTCAAAAATTCCCATTCAATTTCTTTCTTTTTCATTTTTTAAAAAATTTAAACTTAAATAGGACAAGGAAAAAAAAAACATTGCCATGTGTACAGCATGTGTAAGAGACAACTCAAAATATAAAGCAATGCATTTCCATTTCAAGAAAACCTATATAATAAATACTACACATTATCTTCAGAGCTGTTCATTTTTGCTTTCTGGAAGGCTTACTTTTGTTCTCTGTTTTGTACTTTTTATTTTATTCTTTCTTATTTTCCTTCTCCTCCTCTCACAAGAAAGCTACAATTAAGAATGGAGGTATAAAATATATATATACACACACATATCTATCTATCTATCTATCTATCTATACGTATATCCACATGCATATATACTCACATGCATGTATATACATACATATATAAAAATATACATACATAGATAACCTGCAATCATACATATATTTATATATATACACATAAATATTCATCTGTACCTATGTAAAACTGTACTATGTTTATTGTCCTCTTTTTCTCTGAAGGTAAATAGCATCTTCCTTTTAAAAAGTCCAAGACTTTGTATATTTTTCTAACTTCATCAACTCATCATTTTCTAGATCACAGCAATATTCCAACTTTATACTGTCTAATTATCTTAAATAGTAAAACAATATTGATTTATATGGCTGATATATAGTATAGTTTTCCTAATTTTCTCTTTTCATTACATCTATGTTAGCTTTAACTTTGAGATCATGATTACTACTCCCATTTTTTTTTTTTTTAGCATAACAAATTCTACTCCTGATCTTTATTTTATATCTGCATGTATTTCTTATGTCTTATCATTCCCATCTCCTCTGCTTCACTTACTGGCTACCTTGTCCTCCATTACTTAATCTACACCAGCCTCCCCAAAGGATTCCTCTTTTATCATCTCCTCTCACTCTTTCCCCTTGTCCTCTTGTTTCTATCTGAATTTAGAAGACATTTATAGCTTTTCAAATATATATGATATCCCTTCTTTATTCCATTTCCATTCATCTATACACCCTTATCTACTCCATCTCCTAATTTTATTCCCTCACCCTCTTATTTCTTTATAAATTTAGAAATCTTTTATTTTCTTTTAAATATATTTTGTTCTCTCTTTAACCCTAATCATATGTGAGTAGGGTTACCTCTAAAAATCCCTCCTTTATTCTCTCTTCTCTCCCTATCACATTCCCCTCATTTCTTTCTGAATTAAAAAGACTTTTTAAAAAATTTTTTTGCTGAGGCAATTGGGATTAAGTGACTTGCCCAGGATCATACAGCTAGGAAGTGTTAAGTGTCTGAGGTCAGATTTGAACTCAGGTCCTTCTGACTTCGGGGCTGGCGCTCCCTCCACTGTGCCATTTAGCTGCCCTCAAGAAGACTTTTATACTCTTCTAGATATATAGATATAAATATGTATGTATGTATGCATCATTTCCTCTTTAACCCATTCCCAATGACAGTAGGATTCCAGAACTACTAGCCCTCCTCCTCCCTCTAATTCCTCTGTGTGAAGTCATCTTCTCATACTTCAAATATATATATATATATATATATATATATATATATATATATATATATAATATATATATATATATAATAAAATATAAAATTATATTAAATATATATATATATTTACCTTTTCCTACATGATATTGCTTTTTCGAATCACATCATACTCAGCTTTATCCAGGCTTCTTTCTTTCAAATTACCCAATTACTAATGACAATCTTCAACATCTGGTTTACATTTCCACATATAAATCATAAACAATTTATCATTATTTAGTCCCTTATGATCAGTTTTTGATGCTTACCCTATTTCTTTTGGATTGTGTATGTAAAATTTTCCATTCAGTACAGGTCTTTTTGCAACAGAATCCCAAAAATCTAGCCACAGGGCTGGCTATTTGCTGTTTAGTGAAACTATCCTGGAACTCTTTACACTTCAACCAAACCTCCATACTGGTCTTCGCATCTTTCTTCAGATCTTTGATTGTCCCAGGAGGATTATTGTTCTTCCCAACTCTTGTTTGTTTTTGCCATTCTACATTCCTATTGTCTTGTTTATGAGGGAGATCTGGAGAGTTTGGAATTTTCTGAACTACTCTGCCATCTTTCCGGAACCCTCTTCTCCCCCATTTAATTTATTATGCCAAAGTGTGATATATTAAAATTGAGATGGGGAAAGTGCTATGTGGAAGGGATTACTATATATTGGAATGCATTCATCAAATTAATTTTTCAAGTTCCTAGACCCCTGGGTAAAAACTCTCATTTTCCTAGAGAACCTCAATCAGAAAAACTCATGACTCTGTAGCCATCTTGGCCACGAGTTTACTTGAAATTCCTTAGACTGGTTTTAAGTCATACAGTTCATCTCTGGGTCTGTATCTGAAGGATCTGACAACCTTTACATTCTGTTGACACAAGGAGAAGTCAAGGTCACTTTCAATCCAGTGCTCTATCAACTAGCATGTACTGAGTACTTAATGGGATCCAGTCACTGTGCTAGGGATTACAGTTACAAAAACAAAAATGAGATAGTCCTTGTCCTCAAAGATCTAATTCTATTGGGGGAAATGCTGTGCCATAGTGAGACCAGAATGGAGTAAGGTTTTAGTGGAGGAGTAAATTAATATAAATTTTAAAAGCTTATGTCAGAGAATAAATGAGTTTTTAGAATGGAAGGGAATTTAGAAGCCATTTAATCTAACCTCTTCATTTTATGAAGACAGAAACTAAGGCCCAGAGAGGTTGTAATATGGCAAAGGTCACATTGGCAGTTAATTGCAAAGACAGGATCAGAAGCAAGGAATGATAGCCTCCATTCTAGGGATTTCCCCACTACACTTTACTGCACATCAACCATGATTAAATAGTAGGAGTTAGAGATGCTACATTCAGTTCAATAAGTGGTCTATCTTGATGAACTTTGTCTCTGGCGATGTCAAAAAAAAATGACATTTTATAAAAGGACATGCAATCAACCCCAAGAGAGTAGAGACATCCCCAACATCCTAGTTTTCTTAACAATTTGTAATAACTACACGTCCAGTGAATTTGCCCAAACCATGTTGAATTTGTATAACTTCTTGAGTATGAAGAGGAATCTTAACATTGGATGAATCTTTAAGGTTACTGCTAAGAATTATAATATCAATTTATAAGGTACATATGAAAGTCATATTTAATGGATATGTATGCTTTTAACTGAGCTAGAAATGTTTCTCAAATTCTCTGTGCTTGCAAGTTCTTATTAAATGCCCCTCTCTTTCCTTCCCTTTTACCCAATCTCCTTTCCTTCCCTTTTTCCTTCCCCTCCTTCACATATAAAGTTATTTGCTTACTAAGTAGGAGTTCGGCCTACTACTCTGTTCCATTAGTCATTCACTTAAGAGGTTTGGAGAATTGCTATCTCAAAATGAGCCAATTGCAATCCGGAATTCCTTTCTGTATGGCAATATTGGTCACATAACATTTTAATTTGTCCTTTTCTGGACCTTTTCCAGTTCCACTGTCATTTCTAAGAAACTGTAACCAGTATACAGTTTTCCAGGTGTGGCTGCCCCATGATTCTATAGGATAATGGCAACTGCTTTTGCTTCTAATACCTTTTCTGATAGGATCTGACACAACGATTGCATCATTCTCCAAGGGAGGAAAAAAGTGTCTCTGCCATTTTGGAAAATATTCCATCATATTTATTTTGGTTGATAAGTTATAAATTAAAAGCTTTGTAGAGCAGAGCTCATTCTGAGGGTTGGCTTCTTTCACTACATTTGGACTACAGAACTCTAATGGCAGCCATTTGAGGTTGGAGAAATTACACATAATAGGCCTGGGATTTCTGGAATTATATTTAAGAATGAAACTTTTAGAAACAGTACTCAACACTAAATCCTTTGAGAAAGAGGAAAATTCTAATTCCTCCTGTGAATTACTTTGTAGCTTAACTCAATCTCCATTTAAAGAATTAGATAGCTTGTGACTATTAGAAATTAGATTTTGATATATTTTTTAAAAACAGTCTATATGTTTTTACTATATTGGGCTTCAACTGTATCATAGTTTTCTTATATAATGCTTAGAGGATTTCTGATTTTATTCATTTGGGTAGAATCCCTACACTAATATGGGCTACAGTCTACTCTCCTTCTCTCTCTCCACCTTTTATTTTGTCTTGCCAAAATAATCATCATGCTACAGCTAAGTTGGAGATTTACCTATCCAAACTTTACTAGACTAGTTCTGAGACAATAGATACATTCAATCCAATACTAGATTCATATTTGAAATCACAGACATAGCCTTTAAAAAGCTTCTTTTGCCAGCCCCTTGTGTTCTGATACCTAAAAAAAAATGTAGATGGCAGTTTATAATGTATATGTTGGGGGAAGGGGAAATGGAGGGAAGGAAGTGAGAGAATCCCAAATGTTCTTTTCAATAACACAATGAAGTATTGTAATAGGGACTTTACTGAAGGCTTTGTAGTTTTGTTTTAGGTTACATAAAATATTAACGATAATAACTATTGTTGTTTAGTCTTTTCAGCCTTGTTCAATTCTTTGTGATCCTTTTTGGGGGCTTTCTTGGTAAAGATACTGAAGTGTTTGCCATTTCCTTCTCAAATTCATTTTACAGATGAGAGAACTGAGGCAGACAGAATTAAGTGATTTGTTCAGGGTCACATAGCTAATAAATGTCTGAGGCTGAATTTCAACTTAAGTCTTTAAATGGAACTCAATCTTCTTGACTCTAGTTCTGACATTCTATCTTCTGTGCTATCTAGCTACCCAAATAATAATGAAGCAAAATGCTATTTCAATATTTCATTTGATCCACACAAAAACCTTGGGAAGTAGGTACTATGATTATCCACATGAAGAAAATTAAGTAGACAGAGGTTAAGTGATTCACACATGGTCATACAGCTAGTAAATGTCTAAGGCCAGATTTTTTAACTCAAATCTCATTGATTCTAAATCTAGTCTATCCACTGAATCACCTACAATATGGCAAATGCATTTGATATCACTACTCCCCTTCAACCAAAACCCTCCCATTGGCACAATTTCTTTTTTATTTTGTCAAGTATATAATTCTACCTTCCTTTGACCTCAGAGCTATCCAGAACTGGTTGATTAGAATGAGCAGGTTTCCTGAGATTTGATTACTTCTCTAAAAGACTTTCCTTTTCTGCATGAGGGGAAAACATGGCACTGGATCATGAGATGGAAATTGCTCATGGTTTTTTTTTTTTTTTTCCCCTTTTTCATGAGTAAGCCCTCCACTAATTCAGTGTTCAGCCTATTAATAAATCCTGTGTTAAGTAATACAATAAAAAAAACTACTGGCTTTGGAGTCAGAAAACCAGGGTTCAATGATGGCTTTGCTGTTCTGTGCCCTTAAGCAAGTCATATAATCTTAAAACAAAATTGAAGTTTATGATCTATCATCTCTATGTGAGGCTTTGTCTCTATTCTTTGAAATCTCTGACCTGGTGAGAGTCCTTGTATCTGTCTTTGTTTACATCCCTAGATCATAAGCTTCTGGAAGGCAGGGATTGTCTCATGTCCTTAATAGCCAGCACAGTACCTGATACATAGTAGGCATTTAATAAATTTTCTATATTAACTAGTTATTATTTTAACTAATTTGTAACCTAGTCATTTCCTTGCTCATCTATGCTTTGATAAAATACCACCAGCATCCTTTTTAGGAACAAAAATATGAGGATGGGGAAAGAGGGATCTATATTTTTGTCAAAAAATAATCTAGTAGAATACTGTGGTCAGACACAGAAAAAGTTAGGTGTTGAACAAAGATGAGTTTTGATGAAAAAAATGGTGGCTTTAGGCCAATAATAGAATGAAAAAATACTTGATAAATGAAAATATGGAGCAGTGGATAGAGTACAGGAGCTAGAGTCAGGAAGACTCATGTTTCTGAGTTCAAATCTGGCCTCAGATTCTTACCAGTACTGTGACTCTGGACAAGTCACTTAACCCTGTTTGCCTCAGTTCTCTCATCTGGCAAACGGCAAACTACTCCAGTATCCCTGTCAAGAAAACCCCAAATGGTATCACAGAGAATTAGACATGACTGAAATGACTCAATAACAACAATGTGGAATACTGATTAGGAAATAGTTTTTCTGCTATAGCAGAAAAGTCTCCAAAGTCTATAGATACACCGCACATAGTATTAGAGAAGAAAAAGTGAGACTGTTGTATAGCTAGACAAATGCCTTATCCATCAAAGCCAGGGCGGGATGGAAAGGTTTTCTGGGAGATGCTATGTATAAAGCATCAGCCCAATTTCCCCTTGTTTTTCTTTTTCTGCTGTTTTTCTCTTTTTGCCCTTTTCTCTTTTAACAGTAGTGAGTGTGACTAAGCTTTGAGGATACTTCAAAGCTAGGTTTAAATTTTTCTCTGATCAGCTTCCACAGATCTAGACCCAGTTGGTTCTATGAAGTCCAGTCTTTGTTGTTTTCATGTATGTCTTCTTCTTTATGACCCCATTTAAGGGTTTTGTTTTGTTTTGTTTTGTTTTTTGCAAGGATACTGGAATGGCTTGCCATGTCCTTCTCCAGATCATTCTACAAATAAAAAAACTGAGGCAAAGATTGTGACTTGTGGGATCACATAACTAATAAGTGTCTGAAGCCAGATTTGAATTCAGGAAGATGAGTCTTTCTGACAGTTTATACACTATGTGGGGCCACCTAACTGTCAATGAGGATTAAAAATCCATTATCAAATGAGAGACAGTTTGCTTAAGAGTCAGGATAAGATGTAGAAGAAAGCCATTGATCAATGGCTTTAAAGTGTACCAATCCTGATGAACTAATTAATGACAAGACTAGGAAATTATCATTAGATGATAGAGCTAAAGCTACCCTAGAGATCATCTAGTCCCATAATTGGCTGGTGCAGTGTGGGCAGCTAAGTGACACAGTGGATAGAACACTAGATCTGGAGTCAGGACGATTCCTCTTCCTGAATTCAAATCTGGCCTCAGATGCTTACTAGCTGTGCCATTCTGGGCAAGTCACCTAACTCTGTTTGCCTCAGTTTCATCAAATGTAAAAAGAAATGGAGAAAGAAATGGCAAACCACTCCAGTATCTTTTCTAAGAAAACCCAATATCGGATGATGATGAGTCAGACATGCCTAAAAATGGCTGAAAAGGAAAAGTTCCACATCTGTATTGTACAAAAAAAGATAGCTGAGACCCAAGACTCACACAGTAGGGAGAATACTGAAATTGAGGGCACAGAGTGTGAATTGGAATCCTTGTCCTGTTGCTTACTACTGCCTCAGTTTCCTCATCTGCCAATGGAGAGGAGTGGATTAAAGGGCATGTCATATTTCCTCTGATTACAGAATATAATCTTACATCCTCAAGCATCACAACCAAAACTCGAAGCTATGTCAGCTTTACCCACAGATGAGCCTGGTCCAGGTCTGAAATCTAATTAGCTAAGGACTCATCTGACATTGTAGAACTGACACTGTTCACACAAAAAAATGTTAGGGCAGGCTTGAAGGAACTTCTAGTCAAACTCATTTATTTAATACTTAAGGCAACAAGAAGGAGAAGTGATGTGAATTAATTATATAATGTCACAGATGACTGAGTCATGGAGCCAAACTTCAAGCTCACTTTTTAAAATTCCAAATCCAGGGGAATTTCTGGATTGCTTAATATGGGAAAACTACTTCAGGAGTAACTAACAATTCATAATCCAAAGGGGGCAAATGCTGCTGTTCCAAATCTGTGTTAGGTGAACCTTCCATCATATCAAAAGGTCATCTCTCTCCATCTGGGACTGCCTACTCAAGTCTAAAATAAGTCTCCTATTTATATAGAGAGGCAGCTTGCCACTGCAGTTAGAGAGTCAGTTTTAGATTCAAAATTAGGTGGTACAGTGGATAGAGCATCAGCTCCAGAATCAGGAGACTGGCCTTAGATACTTACTAGATGTGTGATCCTGGGCAAGTCACTTAACTGATTGCTTTGGGGATGGGGGGGAAATCAAGAAGATCTAAGCGCAATACTGGCTGCATGACTGACAATGCACATTATCTCTCAGGCATGTCTTTGTAAAAAAGCACCAAAGGTATCAATCTTCATTGGCAAAAAGAATCTCTTCACTATATATTCCTTATCATATTAAAACCATAGATCTGATGCAAAATGAAAGGTATGTAGTAATTTAAGGTTCAAATCTCCATTTTATAGATGAGAGTTAGCATGTCCATGGAGAGAGAACTGGCTTCAGAAAAAGGTTTCAAATCCCATCTCTGATGTCCCAGACAACTGAAAGAAGAATTTAAAAAGTCTTGTTTCAGTGAAACATTTTTACAGGTGGGGAAATTGAGGCTCAGAGAGGTGACATCAAACAGTCACATATCTGGTAAAAATCAGTGCGGATTCACACTCAAGGTCTTCTGCCTCATTTCACTCCCCTGTGCTTCCACTAATAAGATTGGAACCTGTAGATTTTCTGAATAGAAGATTAGTGATGGTAGAGTTTCATGTAAACTTTTAGCCCTCTGTAATGATAATCCATCATGATGGTATCTGTTATAATGACCACTTTATGTTCTTTTTTTGTAATAAGACCTTGTTACTGAGCTGGAGTTTCGCATGGCAATCAGAGCAGACTGGCTCTCAAGGATTGAAGTCATCAATAAGGTTATGTTCTTAGAAACCTTGGGGTAACTTAGTTTAATTGGTTTAGAAGCATTGTTGACACAAATCCAAACAAACTTACCAAGAGTCAAAATCATTAAAGTGCTAGGATCCACAAATATATGAGTCAGGGGACAAATAATTCTCCACTAAGACTCAATAAACATATGAAAGAGGTTAGGGAGAACATATATAGAAACACTATATTGTTCAAAAGAAAATCATTAAGGGAGCTTATTAAAGAAGAAAAGTGGCGAAGAGATCATCTGAGCCACAGGAAACCACAGAAAAGAAAAGTTATCCCTTTATTTTACTAAGAAGAGGCCAGTATTCATTTGTATTCTCCAGTCTTTTCCCTTTGGCTTATAGTAAGCATAAAACTACACAATTACTCCTAGGTGACCCTAGGTTCTCAAAGAACCTGGTAAGTTATGCAAGTATGATTGCCATGCGAAACTCCAGCTCAGTAACAAGGTCTTATTACAAAAAAAGAACATAAAGTGGTCATTATAACAGATACCATCATGATGGATTATCATTACAGAGGGCTAAAAGTTTACATGAAACTCTACCATCACTAATCTTCTATTCAGAAAATCTACAGGTTCCAATCTTATTAGTGGAAGCACAGGGGAGTGAAATGAGGCAGAAGACCTTGAGTATGCAAGTTATGCTATGTGATGAGATTAATTGTGATGATTGCTTTTGTTTGTAATGTTAAGCATTAAGCCAGGTTTTGTATTCTCCTTTCTCACCCTCATCTTAGAGGTTTCTTAATTCTTCTTCACTTTCTACCATCAGAATGGTATCATTTGAATGCCTGAAATAGTTGATATTTCTCCTGACAGCCTTAATCTAGTTTTTGATTTATCCAGTCTAGCATTTTGCATGATGTGCTCTGCATATAAGTTGAATAAATAAAATGACAATATGCAGTTTTGTCTTATCCTTTTCCAATCTTAACCCAATCAGTTTTTCTATATTCCCATTTATTCTTGTACTTTTCAGTGTAGTCAATCAGAAAAGGTTAAGCATTTCCTTTGATTTCCTTTTTTTTTGTTTGTTTTGTTAGTTTGGAGATATAAAAGAGCTCTATTGAAAATAAAAATCAAATTGAGTTTGTATTCACACACATCCCTCTCTGTGCATCTCCACTACATTACAAGTAAAAAATATATATATATATATATATATATACATATATATATATATGTGTGTGTATATATATATATATATATATATATATATATATATATATATATATATCTGTTCACAAGTGACTGAGTCTTAGAATCTTTCAGGTACCATAAGACTGGAAAGACTTCAAGGATGGACTTTGGGGTAAAGCCTGGGTTTATTGTCTAGCTAAGTATGGACATATCCATCATGGAAAGATTGGCCATTATATTGTAAGTGCTTTAGCTATGGCAGTTCATTAAACAATCTACCAATGTGTTCTGATCTGTATCAGTTGAAGGGATTATCAACTCTAATGAACTATCTGTTCAACTAGTCAATAAACTATGCTAAGCACTGGATATTCAGTACAAAGATATATAGCTTTGTAGAAATCAGCAAATTACTTTACTTTCCTGGGTCTCAGCCACTTCACATGAAAAGAAACTAATACCTAATGGCATGGATCCAATAAATGGTCACTTATAGTTTCTTCTAGATTTTAAATCTATGGTTCTTTGCTGTACAGAAAATTTGCAAAATTTTTGGATCCCATATCTCTATCATTTAGGGGTGCCCCATGTGTATATTCTTATTAATAAAATCATATATACATTATATTAAATGAACAATTATATGCAGTAGGAATTCATGCAAAAATAGATATGTAATTTTTTAAAAAAGAAACTCATATTCAAATTGATAGCAAAACAGAACGCAGAGAAAGTACATGTTATAAAATATATGCCTAACAATATGACATAAAGGGGTTCTCCCATTGGGAACAGGTTTGTGCAACAAAGATACTCTCAGATCTCACCCAAGAGGAAATCCCTTGAAGTTTCTAGTTTACTAAGCTGAAGACAAGGGAATGATGGAGACAACTAGTTTCTCTCATATTGACTTCTTCCCAGAGTCTTACTATTCCTTTAGAAATCCAAGGTAGGCTGGTCATCCATCTTTTCTCTTGAGACTAGAAGCTACAAGCTCCTGAAGCAACTGTAGAGACTGAAAAAAAACACTTTTCCACTCCTACCAAGTCTGTTCTGGACTGGCAATGGTCTCCACCAATGAAAAGAGAGTCCGATGTGGCTTTTGGACTCAGGTTTCAGATCTATTCTAGAATTTCCTCAGGAATCAAAATTATTCTCACTGGCCAGCTGTTTGCTGTCTCTGTTAATGTCCCTTTTGGAAGAAATTATGACAATATTTGCCCCTCTCTAATTTTGTGGTATCACTCCCATTTTTTAGGATCATTAATAGATTAATGAAAGTGGTTCAACAATCTTAGCTACCAGTACTTTCAGGGCCTGAGGATAGAGCTCATCTGGAACTACTACCTTGAATTCATCAATAACAATTTGGTTCTCTCCTTTTATCTCCTTATTGTGAGTTAACAGTATTTCTTCTGGGATTTCCAGTGCAAAATGGAAAACAATAAACACTTTCTCTTGTCAACTTACACTTAGTTTGAGCTTTAGCATTACTAATATTAGGTTCACAGATCTATGCCATACACATTCATCCTGTTATCTGATTTTTCTTCTATTTTGTGTACAAAAAATAGACATTTAAAAGAATGAAGTAAAAATAATATTTGACCCAAGTCAATAGGGATCCATTGGGGATTGCTGAGTAGGGGAACAATATAGTTAGATGTGAATATTAGGAAAACTTTGGAAACTCTTTTTAGAAGACTATTACAGTGACCTAGCCAAGAAGTGATGAGGACTTGGATTAAGATAATAGCTGATTGGAGAGACTTACATGAACTGATGCTGAGTGAAATGAGAAGAACCAGGAGATCATTATATACTTCAACAACGATACTGTTTGAGGATGTATTCTGATGGAAGTGGATCTCTTAGCTAATTCAGTTTCAATTGATCAAGGATGGACAGAAGCAGCTACACCCAAAGAAAGAACACTGGGAAATGAATATAAATTATTTGCATTTTTGTTTTTCTTCCCCAGTTATTTTTACCTTCTGAATCCAATTCTCCCTATGCAACAAGAGAACTGTTCAGTTCTATACACATATATTGTATCTAAGATATACTGCGACATATTTAACATATATAGGACTGCTTGCCATCTGGGGGAGGCGGTGGAGGGAGAGAGGGGGAAAATCAGAACAGAAGCGAGTGCAAGGGATAATGTGGTAAAAAAAAAAATTACCCTGGCATGGGTTCTGTCAATAAAAAGTTATAATAATAATAATAATAAAGATGGTAGCTGTAGGAGTGGAGTTAAGGCATTGATTGCAAGATACTTTGAAGGCAGAAACAGCAGAATATGTGGAATGACTAGGGGAATGAAGGATAAGGCTGAATTTGGGAACTTAGGTAACTAGAAGGATGGTTGTTTCCTTACCTAAAATAAGGAAGTTTGGAAGAGGGATGGTTTGAATAGAGAGGCAATAAATTCTGTTTCAGACAGGAGGAACAATCTACCAATGTGTTGTAGGAATAACAAGATTTGACAAATGACTGGTTATGTGGGACTGAGAATAACAAGTTAGAGATGACACCTAGGTTTGAACTTGGAACAGTGGAAGAATGATGGGATCCTGAATGTTACTAGGGAAGTTTAGAACAGGAATCGGTATAAGGGAAAAGATAATTCAAAAAGATCACAACTCAATCATGTCTACTTATTTTACAAGACTTATTCTGTTTTATTTAGAACAAAAATGAGGGAAGGTGTTCTTATTCAGCAACTAATATCCATCCCAAAGAGCAAGATCCATCCTGCAAGAGGCACCTGCCTTAGTGGCAAGGTAATCTGGATTGAGAACAAGAAGAAGATATGCTGTAGCAAGGGCAAAGGAAAACAATTTCCCCAAAAATATATCCATCAAAAATCAGAAAAATTAGTCAATTATATTTAAATTGGTGTTTTTCCTCTTAATTAGGATTTTGTTTATTTAATTGATGACAGTAAGGTTTTGGAAAACTGTTAATGACATAAAATAATGTTTATTGAGTTTAGAGATGCAGTACACTTTGTATATATTCTGTATTTATTCAAGGTTAATTGTTCATTTTAATCCTTTCTTTGATGTGCTTATGGCCCTGTTGACAAGTTGAGTCAACAAGCAGATGTTACACAGATGTCAAATAAGCCTTCAGGTTTACAGGAAAGCAAGTTGGAATTATATTTAAAAAGTGATTAAAAATGTCTATACCCTTCCACCCAAAGATCCTACTGTACTGTGCTGTCCTGCTGGCACCACCTACTGAATTTCTGATCACCTTCAGTGCAAACTCTTCTTCTTGTAATTTATGATACTTTGAGGCATATCTTTCAACTTTATTTCATACTTCTCCTCAGAATGGGCCTTCTACTCCAGGCAAAATTTCTACTCATTGTTCTAAAAATACAGCATCTGTACTCCTACCTTTTATCTTTTCCAAGTCCCCTACCAGAAATGCCTTTTTCCTTCTTCCCTTTTTCTTTTTTAATTCAATGTCTTTTGTTTCCAAAGTACATTCACTTCCCCTTATAACCTTATTAATTTCCCAATCCAATGAATTTTTCCTTGTATTACAGGAATTTTTTCTTCTTTTTTCCCCCATTTATTTAATATTTTATTTTTTCCAATTACCATTTGTTAAAATGTAAAACCATTTTCAATATTTGTTTTTTAAAACTTTTGAGTTCCAGATTCTTTCCTTCCTACCCTTTCCATTAAGAAGGCACATGTGAAGTTATGCAAAACATAAGGAAAAAATTTAAATCAAAATCAACCAACAGTCAGCCATGTATTGAAGTATATGTGTAATAAACACATAGTTCTCCAGCTCTACAATGAAGAGAAGAGGAGCATTTTTACATCTGGAGCCAAACTTTATTTAGCTTTGTTTTATTGTTCCTTCCATTGTTGTAGGGATCCTGTAAGTGTTCCTTTTTGCCTATTTCACCATTTATCTTTTTTACATGTCATTCCAAGTTTCTCTGAATTCTTTCTTATTAGAAAGAATGATCTCTCTGAAGTCATTTCTTATTAGAATAGTAATAATTCATCATATCCAGGTATATTCATGATCATTAACCTTTATTCAGTGGATGGTCCTACTTGTTTCCAATTCTTCGCTACTACAAGAGTGCAATGATGAAGATTTGAGGGGGGGATATATTATGAAATACATATACATACATATATATATACATATATATATATATTGTGCACAGACATAACTATATAATTTTGGTATATATAATACTCCAAAATTATATTGGTATATTTTGGTATACGTTTATATACATGTATATAAAATACATTAAAATTATATGGGTATATCTGTCACATAGAAATCTAGAAACATGTATGTATGTATCTCTACATATATAAACATATTTATATAGATATATATCTTTTATATATGTTTATATAATATCTATTTTTTCCATGTATGTTTATGTGTATGTAACCTTTCTGTCTTTCACCTCCTTAACATACATGCTTATCAAGAAAATCTTTGAGTCAAAAAAATATGGACATTTGAGTCACTTTTTAATACATAACTCCCCTCTTCCCCCAGGGATGTGTGATTACACCTGTCTTACTCCAACTTCTTCACATTGGCTATTTTAGTTTCTCCCTCTGGAAATACATCCCTCTCATTCCCTCTGGAAGAAAGTGTCCTGTTGGACCCAACTGCCTCAATGATCTACAAGATCCCTTTGTAACTCTAAATATCTTTGAAAAATTTCATGAGGTTTAGAATATGAATCTCATATTTATATCCACCAAACCATCAAGTTTTCACCTGGTTGTGGGAAAGAGTTAATTCTAGTTCTTTCCCATCTTACTAAAGAGTACTTACTGTAATGGCTAAGTGCAGTGGAGCCTGAGAAGAGAGAGGAGCTGTCTCTCAGGATATGTTTGCACACTGCTGTGTTGATGTTAAACCGCTGTGCTGAAACCTTGATGTTGCTCAGTTCTGCCTAGAACCAAATGGTATTTAAAAGACCCCAGGGAGCCTTTGCTGGGCAATGACCTTTGTCTTCTGTTTGGAAGGGTGGTTAGTTTGTCGGCATTGCTGATCAGTCAGAAGTTGTTTGGTGCTTAGTCTTACCTCTGAATACATCTCCCTTATGGCTCAGGAAAGAAAAGCTATGGACTACAGAATCCAGGCTTCCACAGAGATGCATTGATGTCTGTTCCTGGAAGAAAAACAGATCCTGTTTTCACCTAAGAGTCAATATTGTCTGAAAACAAGTCAGGGGAATCTGATTTCTATTGTAAAAGGGTCATAAGAACAAACTATTAAGAACCCAGTTATGAAGTTATCAACTCCTGGGGTCTTAAGGGGATCATTTTTCAGTCTTTCTATTCTGGTAACTTAATTTTGGTCAAAATATTGGCAAATAGAACCTTAACCTTCTCATCCTTCTTCCACAACCACTCTCCTCCACATATTTATATATATATATATTGTGCACAGACATAACTATATAATTTTGGTATATATAATACTCCAAAATTATATTGGTATATTTTGGTATACGTTTATATACATGTATATAAAATACATTAAAATTATATGGGTATATCTGTCACATAGAAATCTAGAAACATGTATGTATGTATCTCTACATATATAAACATATTTATATAGATATATATCTTTTATATATGTTTATATAATATCTATTTTTCCATGTATGTTTATGTCTTTCATCTCCTTAACATACATGCTTATCAAGAAAATCTTTGAGTCAAAAAAATATGGACATTTGAGTCACTTTTTAATACATAACTCCCCTCTTCCCCCAGGGATGTGTGATTACACCTGTCTTACTCCAACTTCTTCACATTGGCTATTTTAGTTTCTCCCTCTGGAAATACATCCCTCTCATCCCCTCTGGAAGAAAGTGTCCTGTTGGACCCAACTGCCTCAATGATCTACAAGATCCCTTTGTAACTCTAAATATCTTTGAAAAATTTCATGAGGTTTAGAATATGAATCTCATATTTATATCCACCAAACCATCAAGTTTTCACCTGGTTGTGGGAAAGAGTTAATTCTAGTTCTTTCCCATCTTACTAAAGAGTACTTACTGTAATGGCTAAGTGCAGTGGAGCCTGAGAAGAGAGAGGAGCTGTCTCTCAGGATATGTTTGCACACTGCTGTGTTGATGTTAAACCGCTGTGCTGAAACCTTGATGTTGCTCAGTTCTGCCTAGAACCAAATGGTATTTAAAAGACCCCAGGGAGCCTTTGCTGGGCAATGACCTTTGTCTTCTGTTTGGAAGGGTGGTTAGTTTGTCGGCATTGCTGATCAGTCAGAAGTTGTTTGGTGCTTAGTCTTACCTCTGAATACATCTCCCTTATGGCTCAGGAAAGAAAAGCTATGGACTACAGAATCCAGGCTTCCACAGAGATGCATTGATGTCTGTTCCTGGAAGAAAAACAGATCCTGTTTTCACCTAAGAGTCAATATTGTCTGAAAACAAGTCAGGGGAATCTGATTTCTATTGTAAAAGGGTCATAAGAACAAACTATTAAGAACCCAGTTATGAAGTTATCAACTCCTGGGGTCTTAAGGGGATCATTTTTCAGTCTTTCTATTCTGGTAACTTAATTTTGGTCAAAATATTGGCAAATAGAACCTTAACCTTCTCATCCTTCTTCCACAACCACTCTCCTCCACATATTTATATATATATATATATATATATATAATATATATATATATATATATATATATATATAAAGAAAAAAGAACTCTTTTGTATATATATATATATATATATATATATATATATATATTATATATATATATACAAAAGAGTTCTTTTTTTAATATAGTTCTTTATCCTTCTTTTTTAAATATAGTTCTTTATCCTTAATCAACACTCATTTTTCTGGACTAAATAGTAAATATAGGCCTAGTGTCATAAAATCATCCTTTGGCATTTCCCTCTAATGAGAGCTTCTTAACCACTTTTGGATCATGACAGTTTAGTAGTTTAGTGACTTCTATGGAGCTCTGATCATGTTTTTAAATATTTGGGGTGGCAGGGTAAGGCAATTGGGGTTAAATGACTTGCTTAGGGTCACACAGCTATTTTTTAAGTATTTGAAACCAGATTTAAACTCACATCCTCCTGACTCCAGGGTCAGTGCACTATCCTCTATGCCATCTAGCTGCTTTGTATTTTTAAATAATTAAAGAAAATATTAAATATCAGTTAAAGTTTACTGAAAAGAAAGATGCATTGTTTTTCCATCCAAGTTTACAGACTTTAAAATTTATTTTTATGGATGAACTTGATCCTTGGACTCCAGTTAAGAATGCTTGCTCCATAAGATTTCCCAATCTAATTTAATCCAAAAAGCATTTACTAAATGTATATGACATAAAAGACATAGCATGATGCAACAAGTAAAGGTCTGCCAATACAGTAAGAAAAACCTGGGTTCAACTTCTCCCTCTTATATATACTACCTGATTATAGGCAAATCATTTAACCCCTGATTGTCTCTAAACAACCCTCTAAGACTGTGAATTATAGATAAGTTGTTGATGTGCATTAGTGGAGATAGCTTCCACACCAGAGATTTCCCACACTGATTTGGAGAGCTTCACTGTTCTAAATCAATGACATTTAATGAAAAACAGTTTCTATGGTCAAGGATCTCATATTTCACTAAGGGAATAGAATATATAAGGCTATAAGTATGATGAGATACTGAATAACTAGGTGGGGTTGGCAGAGAGAACCTGATTATTTCCTGAGGCAAGCAAAGAAGGGCACTGATGGGGATCAGTTCAAAACTTATAGTCCCATCCTCTGTGAAGCATGTGGATAGCCCCATCTTGCTATATTCAGTCAGAAATCCAAGTTGTGTCCAATCCTGGATGTTAAATTTCCCCTATAAATCTGTCCATGGCCCTCACTATCTTTGCTATGTGCTTTGGGTTAAACCCACCATAGAACTCTGTTCTTGGTGTTTTTTGTTTCATCCCTTCTCCATGTCTCGTCTTTTGCCTTCTTATAGCTAAATCTTAGGGTACCAAATTCCTTTATGGATTTAGCCTATTAGTCAATGGTATACTCCCATTTCATGGAGTACCTTTCTTCTGATTAATTTGATTTCCACTGGGGAACTTGTCTTTTCCATTGTTCCTTGTTAGAAACCCCTTCCTTGCTATGTGCTCTCTCAATTCTATTTCATATTTACCATTCCTGGTGTCTATTGTATCTCTTCTTTTTGTCTGAAACCTCTTCTCCTAAATAAAACTATCTTTTGACAAAGAGAATGGACATTGTGAACAATGACCAAACCCTAATTGCTCCCTTAAATTTCATCATTTGGTGCCTGAATCATGTCATTTGGGATTAGGAATTGCTATCCTGAACATATCAAGTATATATGCCATCATTTGGGGAGGGAGAGTGCACTAAGAATTGGATGATGGGGAAAGGATTCCTGAAGGAAGGGATATTTGAGCTGAACCTTAGAGTAAACCAGGGATCGTAAGGGACAGTGATAAGGAGGCAGAGGACAGACATAGAGGTGGGGGAAAAAAACCATTAAATTTGAGGAATCACAAAAAGATAATTTTGCCGGGAATGCAGAATGCTGAGGAATAAGCCTGAAAAACTATCCTGGAAAGATAGACTAGAACCATAAAATTCTATGTCAAACTAAGAATTTTTCATTTTGCTTTAGAATCAAGAGATAGTTGTTGAAGTATCATAAGCAGGTGAGTGACTCATTAAGACTTGTGCTTTAGAAAAGTCCCAGTTAGGAAGCTGCTGCAATGAGTGATGGGGTGTGAACTAAAGTGGTGAAGAAAAGTGGATATGTGAGGTATGTGTTGTAGAGGCAAAATGAAAGGAGTCCCAGAGACCAAACATATCCTTTGTCACCAGCTGTTCAGGTGGGAGACAAAGCCCCTTCCCAGGGGCTTGAGTACTTTGGTGGCTATAGGACAAATGATCAGCTCGTGTGGTTATTTTGCAAATGTCAACTGAATTATTTTCACTCTCTGGTTAGAGCCTAAAAGTCATTTTTGCCTTATATTTTCTATTTGATAGCAAGTTCCCCCCAAATAACCTCAACAGATATTGGCAGGTTGCATCCTTCCAGTTAGCACAAGTAGCCAGTAGCTGTAATAGTGTTAACCATGACTAATGCATTTGGTATTAGTGGGTGTAATACCATGTATAATTCCAGGGCAATCCTCCCATTTGTTTCACTAATATCCCCTTTGAAGTTTCCAGGATTGTGCATTTGCAGTCTCTTGACAAGTCTAAGTATATATAGATGCCTTTCCAATCCTTTAGCTGAAACAAAGAGTTTTTCTTATTTCTGACCACAAAATTAGTTTTCCATACACTCTAAATAAATAATGTCTGTACAAGAGAGATGGAACTTTTCCTATCTCATTGAGTAACTGATATTCTGGTTCTCCTCTCACTGGCTTTCCTGAATGAAGCCAGAACATTCATTCCTTCTCAGGAAGGCAGGACATTGGATAGGAGAGTTAATTAATGTCACCCAGAGCAAGAGGGCATAAGGAGACAATATTACTTGAATTCAATTTTACTATCTATACTCTGTCAACCAAAGCTGACTTGCTTCCAGTCTGCGAATGGCCGGATCATAACAGAGCAGGCTAGAAACAAGAGAGTCAGGAATCAAATAGAAGTTTAATTTCAAAGTGAGGGAAAGAGCTTGAAAAAAGGAGGCAAATTAGACATTTGTGCCAAGTCCCTGCCTCTACAAGGGGAACCTACATTAGTGTGGGTAGATCTCAACACTCATTCCATTGGCTATGCAGTGAGTTGTAGCCCTGACAATGAAGGGTAACAGCAATAGTGAGACAAGTTGAATTCATAGCAGGGCTTCATGGCCAGAACATGGATACAGCACTTGCTCAGAGAATACCTGGTGCTGGTCAAAGGAATATAATAATTATGTGAAATAATTCTTTTTTTTTTTTTTTACGTTTTCCTTCAAGGTTCTTTTTATTTTTTTTTATTTCTTTTAAATAGCTTTTTATTTACAAGATATATACATGGGTAATTTTTCAGCACTGACAATTGCCAAACCTTTTGTTCCAACTTTTCCCCTCATTCTCCCCACCTCTTCCCCCAAGTGGCAGGTTGACCAATACATGTTAAATATGTTAAAGTGTAAGTTAAATACAATATATGTATACATGTCCAAACAGTTATTTTGCTGTATAAGAAAAGTCAGACTTTGAAATAGTGTACAATTAGCCTATGAAGGAAATCAAAAGTGCAGGCAGACAAAAATAGAGGGATTGGGAATTCTATGTAGTGGTTCATAGTCATCTCCCAGAGTTCTTTCCCTGGATGTATCTGGTTCAGTTCATTACTGCTCTATTGGAACTGATTTGATTCCTCTCATTGTTGAAGAGAGCCACGTCCATTATAATTGATCACTACTCTTGTTGAACATTGAATGATCATTTCCTGCTCATTTCTATGTGAAATAATTCTTGGATTTTGCTGTGGCTGAAATCATCCAGAAGGTGAGAGCCAAGGGTTGTTCTTACGCCAAACTCAGGGCACAACTTGCTTGCTGGATCCCAGCAGTGGAAAACAAGGTGTCTCTTAATATCTCGACAATTTAAATCCCAGAAGTACCACGGTGAGATGTAAGGCAACTTGCTCACTCTCTCATTCTACATGGTCAGTTTCCTCATCTATAAAATGATGAGATTAGACCAGATGATCTCTAAGGTCCATTTCATCTCCTTATCTATGACTTTATGATTCTACTCTGCAGAAAGTTTAATAAGCAGTGGGAAGAAATGTGCTTCAACTAAGAGAAAAAAAACTAGACAAGGTATGGATGGTAAATCAACAAATGGGGAGCGGGGGGCAGTATCTTCATTATTTGCCCTGGGACAAAATTCTGAGTGCCCCATACTAACTATAAAGCTCAAGGACCAAGCTAACAATATTACAGGTGACAAACAACTAGAATGGAAAAAGTTGTCTAACTTCTCATCCTCATGAGGCCATCAGCCATCAGTGTCACCATTAAACAAAGCAATTCATCCCTTTAGCCCTCAGTTTACTCATCTGAATAGTAATGGATTGAACTTCATGATCTCTAAAGTCCCTTCTAGGTATGGAATCTCAATTACTCCCTCCACTGCTATGAGGCACAGATTAATAGACAAGATGAGAATAGCAAGGGAAACAGTTGCTATGTTTTTAGACCAGAGACAATGCCAAATCTGGATTGGTGGTACAATTGTCAATCAACTAGCACCTAAAACAAAGCTAAAAAATGTTAGGGACAATAATTGTTTTCAGCTAATTACACCAACTAGATAAAAAATCATATTAAATCCAATTTTTAAAAAATATTTGACCCAATTTCATTCCCATATTGATATCTATCTCATCCATATTTCCACTAAATTTAAATTAATCAAATCTAAGATATCAAATATCGTCAAATCTGATAGTTGACAAGCATTTACTAGGCACTTATTATGCACCATGGTAAGCTCTGGTAATTCAAATAAACATCAAATTACTTATTTGCCAGAGGGTAGTTTAAAAATTCCTTAGGGGTTATGAACAAACAATTTTCAGATAAAGAAATTAAAATCTTTTCTAGGCATATGAAATAAAGAAATGCAAATTAAGAAAACTCTGAGGTACTACCTCACACCTCTCAAATTGGCTGATGATAGGAAAAGGTAATGACAAATGTTGGAAGGGATGTGGGAAAACTGGGACACTGATACATTGTTGATGGAGTTGTGAACGAATCCAACCATTCTGAAGAGCGATTTGGAACTTTGCTCAAAAAGCTATCAAACTGCTTTGACCCAGCAGTGTTTCTACTGGACTTATACCCCAAAGAGATACTAAAGAAGGGAAAGGGACCTGTATGTGCCAAAATATTTGTGGCAGCCTTTTTCATAGTGGCCAGAAACTGGAAACTGAATATTAAGTTATGGTATATGAATGTTATGGAATACTATTGTTCTATAAGCAATGATCAGCAGGATGATTTTACAGCGATATGGAGAGACTTACATGACCTGATGCTGAGTGAAATGAGAAGAACCAGGAGATCATTGTACGCAGCAACAAGAAGATTCTGAGATAATTTATTCTGATGGACCGGGCTCTCTTCAACAATGAGACAATTTAGTCCAGTTCCAATACTGTTGTGAGGAAGAGAGCCATCTACAACCAGGGAGAGGACTGTGGGAACTAAGTGTAGATCACAACATAGTATTTTCACTTTTTTGTTGTTGTTTGCTTGTATTTTGTTTTCTTTCTAATTTTTCCTTTTTGTTCCGATTTTTCTTGTGCAGCATGATATTTATGGAAATATCTATAGAACTGCACATGTTTAACATATATTGGATTACTTGTCATCTAGGGAAAGGGATGGGAGGAAGGGAGGGGAAAATTTGGAACACAAGGTTTTGCAAGGTTGAATGTTGAAAGAAAATGATCCATGCATATGTTTTGGGGAAACAAAAGCTTTAATAAAAAAAAATACCTCGGGAAAAAAGATATAGAATATTTACTGTTCCACTTGCCCAGTTCATTCTAAGGTTTCAGCATCAATGAAATCAAGTTTAAAATTATTACAAGACTCTCCAATTCCCTGGGGAAGAATTGGCTCATCAGAGAGAAAAAAAGAATAGAGGTGTTTGATCTTCTTGTTATTGATCTTATTATTATTCCTGAAATTTAATGTTTTTTCTCCCACCTCTATATCTGTCCCCTGACTCCTTACCCCTGTCCCTTATAAGCCCTGGTTTACTCTAAGGTTTAGCTCAGATACCATTTACTTCAGGAATCGTTTCCCTAGGTAAAAGAATGGAAGAAAGGTAGAAGAATGATAGTTATCTTTAAAAGTCTGAAAGCCTTATTCCTGCTTGGCTCTAGAACAGGGGTTGGCTAACTTCATTTCTGGGTCAGTTAAGCTGACCCTTAGCCCTGCAGCTATGGGTATAAAAAAACAGATGGCCACATTTGGCCTGCAAGCTGTAGTCTGCTAATTCCTGCTCTTGAGAGCAAAACTAGAAGGAATCAGCCAAGAACACCTGGTTCCAAAAGGCAGATTTCCTCTCATCATAAGGAAATTCAAGCAGGTCAAGCCAAGTCTGTGAGCATTTATTAAGCACTTACTATGTGTCAGACACCATGATAAGAATGGGGCCATTCTAATAACTAGGGTTATAGGGAAGTATAATGTGCTAAAAATGAGCTCCCCATCACTGAAGATCTTCAAGCAGAAGCTTGACGTCTACTTTCCCAGTATCATAAACTATCATATAGAGAGATGTTCCTCCCAGGAGGAGTTAAACCAGATGTCAGAGCCAGGATTGTGAGATCACTAGGTATCTGAATAATGCATTTGACCCAATTTGAAATCTTCCATTTAATTAACTGTGCATGGCAATGTCAAAGGGAGGGAGGGAAAAGTCATTGCCAATATTCTGAAATTTCTTTTATAGATTTGTGATTAACTTCTAATTATAGATTAATTACCCTGTTCCTTATCATGAAGGATCTTGTGTGTTGACATAGAATCTATAAATGATGCCAGCAAAGCAGCAGCAGATTTAATACATACTAATATCACTATTACTTTTTCTTCACTAAGAAAGTGCAGAGAACTGGGCTGCTCTTGCTTGCCTGGTGGCTTATTCTTTCTTGTGAGCATGAAGAAACATGTCAGCATCCAGAGAAGGAATGACCCAGGTGGACTTTCTGATTTTACTTCTAAGGGAAGTTTTAGGTGATTGATAAGAGGGGAAAATAGGCTCTGTTTCTAGGCAGCAGCAAACAAGATGGTTTAATGAAACAATTGGCTTGGAACAGATCGTGTGTGTGTGTGTGTGTGTGTGTGTGTGTGTGTGTGTGTGTGTGTGTGTATCTATCTATACACATTTGTATTCAAGTGTTTACTAGTGCAAAAAAACAATAATGCCTCAGAATGTGTCCGAAAGTGAAGTGGAAGATTCCATAAAACAGAAAACAATATTATTTCTACCAGTAGAGGAATGAGTCAATCATATTTGGGGTTGCTATTTTTTGGTTGCTTACTAGCTGCCATACTAGATTTAATCTTGCTATCAGTGTGTTCCCTTTTCCGTTGTAAATGATTCCATCAACTCCTCCTACTCATCGGTTGCCTCCCAGGAAGTTTCCTTATCCCTAGAAACTTGGAAATTGCATCTTGTCTCATTCCTGTTCATTCTAAAGGCAATAGCATCCAGACATCCCTCATTCTGTTCAGAAGAAGAGAAACCCATTGCCTCCCACACATCTGCCAGAGATGTGCAATTTGAAATCTCCAATGAAAGATTTGTAGCAGCTCATTTACCTAGGTGGGGGTCCCACTAGTAGAAGAGGAAGTCAGGCATGTAGAAATCCCAGTTGTTTGCAATTTAATGGCCTTAACTGAGTTCTTGTTCTCTTGGGTTCAACAATAAGTATGCTTGCCTTCTGCTTGCAATAAAGAAATTTCAAAAGTTACCCCTAAGATATAAAAGGTAATTCCTGGCTGTTGTGCTGTAGAATTTATGACATGGCTTTTTTTTTTTTTTCCTATTTAGAGATCATACTTCTCCTTTTTCTGCCTCAGGAAGAAAAATATATGAGAATAACCAAGCCAAATAAATATCATAATGATTCATTGAGAAGAAGCACAATCCTGGAGCCGGGAAGACCTGTGTTCAAATGCTGTTCCTATCCCATTTGACTATTTGACCAGAACATATCACTTCACTTCTCAGTTCTCCCCCAAAATTCATTTATACTGTAAATTACAGGAGACTCACTTTGTAGATTTGTATCACAGAACTAGTTTCTAAGTACAGGTTCCCTATATGGAAGAAATAACAGGATTAGACTCATGTACACACACCCAAGTAAAGGATCCATTAATAGAAATTCCATATGATTCACAACCAGAGGAAAAAAACTGAAGAAATCTGAATGCAGATCCAAGCATACTATTTTCACTTCCTTTGTATTTTTTCCCATTTTTCTTTCTTTTGTTCTATTTTTTCTTTCACAACATGACTAATGTGGAACTATGTTTAACATGATTGCACATGTATAACTTAAATCAGATTGCTTGCCATCTTGGGAAGAAAGAAGGAAGAAAAATTTGGGATTCAAAATCTTATAAAAATGAATGTTTAAAACTATATATTTAATTGGAAAAATACTATTTTCATTAAAATGTAATTGAGAAATGTTTAATAAAATAAATAAAAAGAAAAAGAGAAATTCCATAAAATATTCCTTAAAAGCTAAATTTTTAAACACCAATTGTAGGGGCCTCATTCAGTAGATAATTTCCTCTAATTCTATCAAGATAACTTAAAGAAATATTTCTATTTGCATTTGGAAAACAAAACAAAGCAAAATGTTTATTTTTTTTTCCTTTTTATATAAGGATGAAGTCCAAGACCAAGGTCACATAGGGTTCTATAAACAGATTAAAGGCTTCTCTTTTACATTCTTGTTCTGTCATTGTTGAAAACTTGATTGCAAACTGTAGTCAAGCAACATGAAAAAAGTCATTAGAGAAATGTATGGTTTAAAAAAAATGAAAAAGAAAATTTGCTCCATGGTCATGTAGCAAAAGCAAGGAAAAACCAATCAATGACTAGTTGCCTATGACAATGGTATCTTTGTGATGTCAACAGACAGCCAAGAAGACCCCCTTGAGAGGTTGGATCTGTCTTCCTCTTTCCTTCCTACTTCTCTTGCCCTCCATGGTAGATTTTTGGGAGGATATAGGTGAGGATAGGTTATGAACTACATCACTAGAGACAATACATGCCCTAATGAGATCGCAGATCCATTGATAATGTTTTTCCCTACAGTCTAGCAGTTATGAAGCTGCATTCTTTAAAATAAAACATCCTATGAATGACTGCTCTCTTGAGACATATAGAAACAAAAACATCTTTATTCCCAAGGCTCACCTTAGTTCTGCCATGATTTTGCTCATTATTTTTGCTCATCTTCCCTTGTCCAGGGATCCCAGATCTCAACACCACAATATTAATTATTCTAAAAGGAAAATGAAAATTAGCAGCTTTTTTTGGAAAACCAAAATGAAGTTTATGTAAAACTACTAATTAACTGCTAATTCCTAGGTAAACAGCACAAGAGCTAGAATTTGTACTGCTCACTACAGGCCTGTATAAAAATGATCCTGCTTGTCTATTCAAAGAAATTAAATAATATGGTTCTTGTTTTCTAAGTTGGGAAACTGAAGTATAAAGGAATTAAATCACTTGGCCAGGGCAACCAAGTTAAAGATCTATGGGGTACTTGGAGATCTTACCCAGCCAGATGAACACAAGCCAACAGACTATAGAGAAAATTTTCTTCAAGATGGAGAGACAGATAGAAAGCAAGGAGAGACAAAAGAGGAGAGAAAACTGGAAATAGAGAATCAAAGAAAAGCAGAGACAAAGACAAATGATGGCAAAGAGGAACAGAGAGAGAGGGGGGAAAGAGGGAAAGGAAGAAAGGGAGAATCAGAGATAGGTGGAGGGGGAGAGAAAAAAGGTAGAAAGAGGGAGAAAGAGTAAGAGAAAGGTGGAAGAGAAAGAGAGAGGGAGGAGGGTAGAAGGAGGGAAAGAGAAAGACAAAGATAAAGAGAGAGGGAGAGAGAGGAAGAGAGAGAGACAGAGAGAGAGGGAGACAGAGAGAGAACGAGACACAGAGACACAGAGAGGAAGAGAGAGAGAGGGAGACAGACAGACACAGAGAGGAAGAGAGAGAGAGAGAGGGAGAAAGAACGAGACAGAGAGACAGAGAGACACACAGAGAGACAGAGAGAGAGAAAGTGAGAGAGGGAGAAGAGAGAGGAGGAGGGAGAAATAAAAAGACGGAAGAGAGAGGAAGAGACAGACAGAAAGACACAGAGACAATGACAGAAAATACTAGATAGGGAAGGGGGTGATGGGGAACATATAACCAACTTCGGAAGCTATATCCTCTCATGAGAGACATCCATGTTTTAGCTTCAGGAAGTCTTTACTAACTTGTACCTTCACAGCATTCCGTAGATTTAACCCCTAGAATGCAAGGGGAGAATCTGCCTTTTCTCAAACAGCCTTTAATCCTGCCATGGGTTTCATCCTCACTCCCCTCTTACCCCTCCCTCTTCACCCTGTACATCCCATGAGAGCAGTCACATAATGGGTAGTATAACAGAGGGAAACATCAAAGCTGCCAAATCGTTCAGCCAAGGTCTGGAACAGGCTAACAGATCAAGAGATGATGATAAAGGAAAAAAACGACCCCTGGGTTGTTAGATGATTGGATTCTCCATGGGAAGCGAGAGGTGGGGTCTCAATAACCCATATCAAGCAAGTGATATAAAGTGACTGTTTCCAGAATAGTTGCTGATCACAAATGATGGTATGTATGATTAAAAAAGAAAAAAAAAGAAGGCTATCCATCAAGTTCAAGCCGAAAGAGAGTGGGAAAAGGTTCTGGGCTTTGGAGTTTAAAAAAGCAAAACCAAAAAAAAGCTCTTAGGTTTGACTTCCAACTCCAAAGCTTATATAAAGTACCCCTATACAGACATTTGTTTCCTCACCTGTAAATTGAAGTGGTTGGCCTAGATAACCTTTAAGTTATCAGCCAGTTCTAAACCTATGTTCCTAATCTAAGCAATTGATTCTAGAGCTAAGGGATTAATGACAGCCTTTCAAAAGAAGAGCCCCTAAATTCCACTTCTATACCATTCAATTCAATAAGCCTTTCTTAAGCACTTACAAGGTACCGGGTACTGTGTAAAGTATTGGAAATACAAAGACAAGAATCATACATTCCCTATGACTATTCCAGCTTAGGTTGGCAAGTAAAGTGTCATTAAATGAGCATTGTTTCTTGGGTGGCAGACAGGACAAAGTCACTGCTTTTCAAAGCAAGTGCACAGAGTGATGGGGGAATGGCCCTGAAAACTGTTTTTGGTTTTGGGGGGATATAGGGCAAAAATCAAATAGAATCTAGGTGGGAAAACAGATCACACAGCCTCAAAGGATCCAATGAAGGATGCTAGGCATGAAGTCTCTGGAGTGAGACAGAGTTATCAAAGGACAGGAGAGAAAAGGAAAGGAAAGGATCTGGCAAGGTCATAGTTGATGGTTAATAATTCTTCCTATCGAGGGGTGAAATTCAGTTGTTTTTACATGCTAATGGAGTAAAAATCCTATCAGTGCTCAATTTTTGTACTCTGGTTTATGTGAAATAATAGGTCAAAAGATCATAGAGTTGAAAGGGACCCTTAGGGGCCATCAAGTCCCCTTTTTACAGAAAACTGAGGCTGAGAGAGTTTAAGTGACTTGTGCAGGGTCATAGTAAGCACTTGCAGTAGGATTTAAACTGTAAATCTGCTGACTCTAGATCCAGCACCCTACCCACCTTATCATGAAGCCTCTCAGACTGCTGATATCAGATCTCAAAATTTCATCTGACGCTTTTGGACACCTCAATTTGCCTCTAACGTAAGCTCTTTTTTCCCGGTCTTATTGAATGGTGTCTTTCCCATTCTAACAAAATCTTCACTTCTAAAATTACTTTCAAGTCCTTTTTTGTTCCCCAAAAGAAATGTCGGAGAAACAAAAGGTTTCTCAGCCCAAATCTCTCAAATAAATCTTCGCATTAGGGCTCTAGTGAAATAATAATCCCTTGCCAGAGCTCTGTCGTGCTAATGATGTATTAATGTCAGCCTCTATTGTAGCACCATTGCCCCAGTGATGTGCTACTCAATAACTTGGCACTACCTGTCAGAAACTCAGTCAGGTTGCTCAAGCTTTGCAAATTTAATCTGAAAAATCTTCATAATTTCAAAAACTACTGAGGAAAAAAGTTTTTAGGAGGTAGACATACCAAGTCCCTAGTCTCCTTTGAGCCATATCAGAATGAGGAAGGTCATGGCAGGAGCAAAAGGAAAAAGTGAACATGGAGTACTCAAGATGGAAATCTCTAATATTTAAGGATATCTTCTTTCATGACTAAATTCTCCCCAAGTGTAATTAAGGTTACAAAGTGAAATAGCTTTGAAAATAATCACTTTTGTAGATACTAAAAAAAATTAGGCAAAATGGATTAATTGAAAAAAATATAGGATTTAGTATCAGAAAATTAGTGCTCAATCTTGGCTTTTGTTTTCACAGTCTGTATCTGTGTGCCTTTGAGCAAACTGTTAAACTTCAATGGGCCTCAGTTTCTTTATCTGTTAAATAAAGAAATGAGCTGAACTCTTAAGATTCCTCGTAGCTATAAATTATATTAAGCTATTGCTATTTTACCTCTTCTTTCTTTCTCTTCTTTTTTATGATGGATTTTTTTGGTGGTTTTGAACATATGTTGTGACCACTCTTTTTGCTTCAGAGAAGTGGTTCCCAAACTTTCAGTGTGAATACTTCTTGGTAATACCAAAATATTTCATTGACCCTGACATGAAAGCAATGTACTATATCCATCTTTTGACTGAGATATAATACATGGTGACAAAATCACTATGAATTCAGCAAGGCTGATTTTTTATTTGATTCATCAGAACAGCATCTGTACATGTTTGAAAAATAGCTATGGATTTATTATTTAATTACTTTATTCTGCAGAGGAAATCTTAGCTTCTTTATCAGAGAGTAACTGAATCAGCAGCTTTAAAAGATTGGAGATTTTAATACAAATACAAAAACTTGCCACAACATATGTTGACAAAAAGCAGAAGGTATTTCACATTGCTTGGTGTCCATTCAGCTTGATAGACCCCTTATGTACATAGCCCATAGGTCAGGGACTTCTGCCTTAGAGAATAATTCTATTTATCTCATGAGATCTCTGAATCTTTTGTAAGACTGCTTAAAATGAATGCAAAGTAAGATACATTTTCCACCAAAAATGCAAGCCATCTTTCACGTTTGAAAGTCTTTTCTTGTCATCTTTATCTGTTAAAAATTTGGGTTCCCTTTGAGGCTCTGTTCAGGTTACTTCCTAGATGAAGCCTGACTAATTAACCCCAGCAAAAAATATCCTCTTTCTCTTCAAAATTTCCTAGAACATCTTTCTGGATCTTTCTTTTGCCCCTATCACTCTTGACCTTGTATTATGATGACTGGTCTATGTACTATACAGACCCCCCAATAACATGTTTGCTTCTTGAAGTTGAGCCAGGAATAATCCCTCATATAGAGTATAAAAGTAAAACATATTTGTCAAATGAATTAATGCCTGAAATAAACTAAGGGGTTGAATACTTAAAACTTATATTTAAATTTTATAGGTTTTGGTATCTTAAGTATCTTAAGTTTTAACATGAATCTTCCTGGCTTTATAGTCTCAAATGCAAAACAACTCAAAAACCATATTCTTTATCTATATATGATATTAATGAACAGCTAGATTGCTCAGTGGATAGAACAGCAGTCTTGGAAACAGAAATATTCATCTTTATTAGCTCAAATCAGATATTTACTACCTTTGTGATCCTGGGCAAGTCACTTAACTTTATTTGCCTCAGTTTCTGTTCCCTCTGTTTCTTCATCTGTAAAAATGCACTAAAAAAGGAAATAACAAACTAATTCAGTCCAGAAAACCCCAAATTAGCTCAATGAGAATTGTATTTGACTGAAAAAAATGATTTAATAACAATAATATGTGATATTAACATCTACAAGAAACTAATGGAAATTGGTGGACACAGTGAGATCAAATTACCCATTTCATACCTTCTATTTCCTTACTTTTCCTAAAAATGGACCTAATTTATAACCAAATTTTAAGAGGAAGTAGTTAAGTAGAGTGAAAAGAGTACTGGTTTTGGAATCAGAGTATTTGGATTCAAATTTTGCTTTTCTTGTTTGGAGTTAAAGAACCTGGGTTAAATGCTTTCTACTTATTTTCCTATAAGCAAATGATTTAACTTTCCTAGATCTCAGTTTCCTTATTCATAAAATAGGCATATTTGTCTCCCATGGAAATTGACTATAGTTGCTAAAGCCCTCAATCCACTCTATGAGTCACTGATACAATATCACACTTTGATAAAACTGTTTTGAGATTAGATACCTAGTTTCAAAACAATTTTAAATTTGAAAGATGCTAAAGATTATAGATTCTGGCCCTACTGCAAAAAGAACAAATTAAGTTTGTTAAGTTATTAAATCAAGTCTTTGTTGTCACATGATCAGTATCAATAGTACCATCAGGAAGATGATGAGAGTTTGAGACTATCTCTCCCCAACTCCAGATAAGAGTATTTTTCTCCTTTATCAGGCCAGAATGATATATGAGACCAGCTACAGAAATATGTAGACATCCTATCTCAGAATCCATTCTTTGTAAATGTGGCTGGTGTATAAGAAAGCATTTCTTGTTACTTTGGAGTACCATAAAAATGACTTATCTGAATAGACATCTAAGGAGGTCTTCCTACTCAATAGTTTCCTATGACTGAAAAGATCAAATACAAAACAATGCATTTGCCATTCGAAGCCTTTTATAACCTGAATCTTCCTATCTTTACACTTTTCTTATACCTTTCTAATATGATCACGCCAGTCTCCTTGCTCTTTCTTGCATGAGATATTCTATCACCCAACTTCCTGAATTTTTACTGGCAGTCCTCCACACATAGACCAAAAAAGGTCATCATTACTATCACCTTTACTACTAGTATGATGCAGGCTTGCTTAGACTTAGTCAGAATTGATTTTGCCTGATTCCAATCAATCAACCTCTGTCTCAGTTTCTCTATCTCCGTGTGTCTCTCTTTGTGTGTCTCTCTCTCTCCCTTCTCTCCTCCCTCCCTCCTCCCAGCTCCCTCTCTCTCACAAGTGTATTTAATAAACCTTATTTCAGCATTCGATATGTGGGTGGTCTCTTACTCCTAAATATTCTCTCATCACAGAGTTCCATTGTCCACTGCAAAGAAATCCAGACTGGTATTACACAGCAGTACAGATCTAATCCACAGATGCACTAATCTTGCTATATAATCTTTACATTGCAGCATGGTGTTGACCTGGACATATTGGGCAACTGGGAATTTATTTCACCACTCCACTATTACTTGTATTTTATTTCCTACAATGAACACAGATCTCTGTACTTTTCCTCCCACATACCATGAGTTCTGTCTAGTAATAGCTAAAAATTCATGGCACACTGACATGCTTTGTTCATATGACTAGATTCTCTCTCTGATAAAGAACTACTCAATAGTCAATCTTTGTTTTGAATAATATATATATATACATACATATATATGTACATATGTATATATACACACACACATATTTTTATTAATTACAAATTAAACACAAATGTGTGTATGATATTCTCTTGTCTGGTTCTACTAACCTTTCAGTTTATTCTTTTTTAATGAATCCATTTGTCAATTCAATTCAACAATTTTTTAAACTTCTACATTTTTTACCATGCAAAGTGCTAAAGGCAGCTAGGTGAATAAAGCACTGAGCTTACAGAAAGACCTAAGATAAAAATTTAGCTTCAGATACTAGTTACATGAACTTGAGCATGTTATTTACGTAGCCTCAGTTTCCTAAAATGTAAAAGGAGGATAATAATAGCAGTTATCCCTCAAGGTTGTTGTGTGCTTAGCACAGTGCCTGACATAGAATGTCATTATATAAATGCTTATTTCCTTGAGGGAGATAAAAAGTCAAAATAAGATACAATCCATACCCGTGGGTCTTATAATCTAGTAATACATAATAATAAAGAATAAGACAACAACTCGGATGACTATATAATGATACTTTAAAAGTTTACAATTTCATTAGTGCAAATATGACCACTAGTGCAGATTGCAAACCCTATCTGTTTTTATAAATAATCCTGAAGAGTTGCTTTGGTTGAAAGATATATCTCCTTCTAACCAATCTCTCTGATTTTAGCTAAACTGATCTCCGATTAGTACCCATAAAGTCTATCACTTGGCCTGAACTCAAAGCCTTTTCAGCTTTGTGGTATCTATTTGAAGATGCCCCTTTGTAGTATAAATTTTGATACAATTCAACCTTTTGTTGTTCAGTTTGCCCCACTATTAATGACTTTCTTGGCAAAAATGCTGGAATGATTTGCCATTTCCTTTTCCAGCTCATTTTACAGACAAGAAAATTGACTAGGCTAACAGGCTAACAGGGTCAAGTGACTTGCCCAGAATCATATTAGGAAGAGTCTGAAGCCAGATTTGAACTCTGATCTCTGTTCAAATAAAGTTCAGATTTGAACACTATCCACTGTGCCACCTATCTGCCCTTCAATTCAATTTAGAAAAAGTAATTTATAGCAGAGGAGATCATGTAAGACTTGATTAAAAAGATGGGAGTTTGACTTGAGCTTCAAAGATGTAATTCAGTGGGTTAAGAGAAAAAGGAAGTAATTTCTAGGCATAGGCAACAAATAGTGATAGAATGCTAGGACTAAAAAGAATCTTCAAGTCAGAAACACCTGGCTCAAGTCCTGTATCTGAAATGTAATAGATATGCCCTCAGGAAAAAGGGAGGGAAGAGAGAAAGAAAGGGAGGGAAGCAAGAAGAAAGAGAGGAAGGAAAAGGAGAGAGAGGGAGGGAAAGGAGAGAACAAGAAAGGGAAAGAGGTAGGGATGGAGGAAGGGAGGGAAAGAAAACTTTCATGAGAGGGGGATAGATAATAACTAACTTTACTCAGTATATGGAATATGTCTCATATTCAACAAATTTATCATATGAGGAATTTTTGTAGTTACATTAGTTCTTGAAAAACCAAAAATTCAGGATAACAAGGTTGATTTCTATTAGTAGAAGTAGTCATACCATAACAATCATAAATTCTTGGCTTTTTGAGGGAAAAAAAAAGATAAACATGTGTGTGTGTGTGTGTGTGTGTGTGTGTGTGTGTGTGTGTGAAATCAGAAACACAAATAGAATGTTTTTAAGTCCCAAATGTGTAGCTTTTGAAGCCGGAGTTAGAGATGACATATCTGTGATTCACCTTTTCTCTCATATTTTATCTCATAGGACTGTGAACAAAGTGCTTTATAAATGTATTATATGAACATTCTGTTTTTATCATTCCCCATGTTTTTGATATTGCTCATAGAGGTGCAGATAGAACATGTTGCCTTTTGTTCACTAATAAAACCATCTTTTTAATAGGGACAGGAGGACTTCTATGAAAGAAACATAATAAGAGTCCCCAATATGGCCTTATTCATTAACCTTATCAATTTGACCAGGTTCTATTGTTTAATTCTTTATACTCCTTTTATACTTTATACTCCTTTTGATCAGGGCAGTTAGGTAACACACAATGGATAGAGCACTGAGCTAGGAATCAGGAAGACTCATCTTCCCGAGTTCAAGTCTAGCCTCAAATACTTATGAACTCTGTGATCTTGGACAAATCAATTAACTATTTGCCTTAGTTTCCACATCTGTAAAATGTTCTGGAGAAGGAAATGGCAAACCACTCCAGTATCTTTGACAAAAAATTCCAAAGAGGGTATTAAAGAATTGGAGATGACTGAAAAACAACTTAAATCTTCCTCATCAAAATTCTATTTGTTTGTTTTTATCCTAAGTTCAGCATAGCATCTACTGGCAATATAAATTATATGCAATGAGATTTTAAGAAAGAAACTGATAATGAGAAAAAAAGTAATTAGTCTTGCTAGATTGTGTTTCTTTTTCCTTTCTTTTTTTGGAAGAGGGTGGGTTAGAGGTGATCTTTAATCTTTTACCATCTTATTTGTGTTTTTAGTAACCTCTTTGGCACTGTATTTCTCTAGTAGGAAAAAAAGGAAAAAAAAATCAGGAAAGGGAAGGCTGTTTTGCTCACCACCTTTACCAGTTTTCTTACTCAATTCCCCTTTCAGTGACAAAGATTGCATCTCAAGTAGTTCCCAAGTTCCCCTCAGCTACTTCACAGCATCAAATGGTGCTTGATTTGGCTTATATTGTTACCTTGCTTGTCAGAACCCCTGAGTATTGGCAAGTAGGAAAGAAGCACAGGGCAGAGCCCAGCACCACACACCAAGGAGAGAAAGTGCCATCTGATTAGCCCAAGCCAAGCAACTTAATAGGTTTGTTTCTGAAAAGCACAGAAAATTTGTAAGATAAAGATATCCCAGGGAAGTTCCAAGTTGATGATCACCTGGACTGGGTGTTGATAAAGAAATTCATTGCTTTTTCTCTCCCCTAGGGCAATCAATCAACTCTGCAGCATTAGCCACATTCTCTCTCACAAACTTAGAGCGAACTACAGGGGCCAATACAATTGTTCAGAGGTAGCAGTATATATTTTTTTAAAGTGTTCTTCCTCCTCAACACTCCCTCCTCCATCCCCTTATTTCTCTTAAATACATGAAATGTGAGGATGTTAAGCGTTTCTGAAAATGAGGAGGTAGAATTCATTCACTAGAGAGAAGAATTGTTTTCCAGACATTGGGAGCTATCCAAGCTTTGCCTGGTGGGGTCAGCCAACATGCTCCATCCTGAGCAATAGCCCCTGCTGTCCCATGAGGCACACTGTAAGTTATACAGATCATGAGGTGAGATGCAGGTCTGAAGACCCCAGCTGTCTTACTTCATTCTTGCTCTGTTTCTGACATATAGAAAGCTGATGTTATGATGATTGTAATATGTGTTGACAATAATGGGCCTTCATCAGCCAAGGAAACAGTGAGAGAAAAGAACACACAATTTAGAGTCAAGACATTATTCTGAGTTTTGATGTGTCTTTTCTTACCATGTGACTTTAGACAGGTGACTTGAACTCTCTGGCTCCTTTATTCATCCTCTATAAAACAAGAGGGTTAGATTAAATGGGTTTTTTTGTCCTTTCCAATTCCTAATGTTATGACTGCGAGAAGAAATCCCAGAACCTGGAATAAGGGCATTGGCAGACTGAGGATGGGTTAAAAGGCTCTATTCCTCTATGTTCTTCTCTTTCAGCTGCCAAAGGCTCACTTCTAACCTCTATTATGTATTCTAGGAGTCTTTATTAGGGAGTTTATAGTCGGAATTCTACCACATGCTACCTATCCATTATGTTTGCAAAGGATTTAAGTTAAAAAAAAAAAAAAAAAAAACCATGAGAGAGAAAAGTGAAACTGATATACAGCAGCAACTTTTTCTAGCAGCCAGCTATGTTCTAATGAGGAATTTATATCAGCTAGAAAATGAAGAACAAACTTTAGGGAATATTATTTAAAAAAAAAAAAAAACCTTTTTCATCAAGGAACATAAGAAAAGTTGGTTGAGAATAAAGGGAAAGATCAGGACAAGGTAGAGGAAAGGAAGAAGATAGAGGCAGAAGGAAGGAGAAAAAAAATGAAAAGTGTTAGAAGAAAGATCTGGAAGAGAAAATGGAGAAAGGGAGGAAGATGGCTAAAGAGGGCTAAATGGAGAGGAAGAAATACAAGATGTAATTTATATATAGCTATTGAGGGCCTGACTTCCAATCTCAGCTCTGCTATTTATCATTATGTGACCTGAAGCAATTCTGTAACACCATTTCCTCATTTGTAGAGGGAGTAGATCAGTTATCCCCTTCTGTTCTAAATCTTACATTATGACAAATAAAAGGAGGAAATGAAGACTAACAATGTAGAGACAAGAGAAATTCCTGAGTTGATTATTCCTCAGAAGAATTAGCCAACACTAAGAGGAGAATCTTTGTTGAGAACTTGAATGATCCCATTAAAAATGAAAAACCAAGGAATGAATTTTCTCCCTTTGGGTCAATTCTTAATGATAAAACTATTAAATTATTGGTTATTGAGATGACATTATTTGGACTATCAGGGAAGATGAAATAAACAATACTTTATGAATGTATAGTACTAGCTTCATACATACCTATTTATTTTTGCTAGACCAATTTCAACTAATTTTTATCATTCTTTTATTTTCTCATTGAGTAACTTCAAGAGGATTTCCAAGGAAATTCCCTGGAGAGAAATTTCAGGAATGAGATCAGTAATCCATTTTTCTTAGAGAGAGATTTCCTCAGATACTTCCCAAATTATGGATGGGGGGAAAGTAATCCTTTTTTTTTTTTTTTTTAATATAGCCTTTTAGATAAGGCTCAAGAGGAAGGGAAGTGCATTATTATTTTTCATACCAAACATCATAATTTATCTCCATCCAGATAGTCAGTACTTTTTATGCATTTTCCATAAGGAAGGTTCCTTATACTTTTCAAATGTGAACCTCTGGTCTGCTTCATTTTCACTGTGGTTCCTGTTTTTTTGGCAGGCACCTGTGACATGCCTGTAGAACTGCTTGCTTAATGACCCCATTGGTTAGCAGAGCTGCTCCTGTGGAGCAAATGACTTTCACAGATGAGATCTGTCCAGGTGTGTGTGGGGGTGGGGGCAGGGGGTATGTGGTGTGTGTGTGTGTGTGTGTGTGTGTGTGTGTGTGGTGTGTGTGATGGAACATTGTTTTTCTCAAAGATGTATTTCCTCAATCCATATTCTCATTAAATGGATGGGGTAATATAACAAAAGCCTAAATGAAAGCTCTGGGATTTAGGAACAGGAGAGAAATAAGGGGACCTATGGAACTGAAGATGCACATATTTATGTTAAGTTTTTGTCATCCTAAATACTCCTTTCTCATTCTTCATTGTAGAAATGCTTATGATATACCTCAGCTTTACAAAGAAAAAGCAAAGGAGAAATTGTTAGAAGGAGATTTTTTAAATGATAAGTGAAAAAAAAATAGTGGATTCTTCTTCCCCAAGTCAATTGAGGATGGTTTCTTTCCATGGAAGTTTGGAACATCCTAGAATACTGGAGTAATTTATATTTGTAGTACATGTCCAATGTCTCAGGGCACTTTCCCACCTACTATTTCATTTTGTTCTTTCAAAGACCTTGGATACATAGTTGTCATTCTCATTTGACACAGAAAGAATCTGAGATTTAGCAGGGATTCTTTATCCAAGAGTATTAGGACTGGTCCCTCAATCTAGGTTAAGAAACCTATGGTAAGGGTTCTTAACCAAGGATTTATGAATTGGTGGATTTTCAATATAATTGGATTCCTTTATAATCCTATGTATTTTATTTTATAGAACTAAAAATTTTACTCTAAGAATAGTAAGTATACGTCATCAGATTGTCAAAAGATACTATCTCACATAGAAAATTTAAGCAATCTTGTCCTAAGATGAATGGAGATAGTCTTAGAACAATCATTCAATTAAATATCTAACCAGTTTCTAAATAGCACACTTTTCAGGAAACTGGTTCCTTTTCTGAGTAACACAATGGATGAAGAGCTGGTCTCAAAGCCAGGAACACTTGGGTTCAAGTCCTGACTGGATAACCTCAAAAAAATCTCTAGCTCTACACAGCTCTCAAATAATATAGTAAGTTTGCAAATATATATATATATATATATTTGTGTGTGTGTGTGTGTGTGTGTGTGTGTGTGTGTGTGTGTGTGTATAAAACTACTTTGGTAAAAGAAATTCCCTAAAACAATTAAATCACAAATTAATTCCATTTCCTATTTTGGGGCTAATGCTTAACACAAAAACAGCACATAAAGATTCTTGAGAGAACAACACATCACAAGTTCTCTTTCCCTTTTATTTTAAAGTTCAAACACTTCACCCCTCAGAACACAAAGAAAAGGAGATACTCTACTGGGATGCCCTTACAACTATAACCATGCCCTTTCCCATTAAAAAAGAAAGAAAGAAAAAAAGCACCTTCTTTTGATAAATTCTCTTTGCTAATAAATCTATCGATATTATTATATGTTATCTTAAAGAATAATCGCTAACATTTATGCAGTGCCTTTTGTCCAAAGTAGTAAAGTTGCTTCCCAATCTGATATGTATCAGCAATAATAATTACCCCTTCCTTTCTCTTTAAATATCACAGATAAACATGATCTCTGCATGTAGAAAAGGTGTGTGGCTTCCTCACGACAGTTTACTTATTCAGTTTTTGTGAATTCATTGCATTCAACGAATTTCCATCTTAATAACTATCTTATTTACAGTTTCTAAACAAGACACTCCTAACTCTGGTTTCTGTGTCTTTGTATTCCCCTATGCCTAAAATTTTCTACCTTTCTTACTTTGGCCTTTTGGAATTTCTGATTTTCTTCAGGACTGAGCTCAAATCCTATCAGAAAACTATTTTGGGATCAATAATTAACTGCTAATGCCTTACTCCTTCAGAGTAACTTCACTTTACTATTCATGTATCTGGCTTTTTTGTACCTAGATGTATTACATGTTAACTCATCAATAGAATTTAAGCTTCTTGAGAACAGGCATCACATTTTTGCCTTTCTTTGTATTTTTAGTATCTGACAGGGAGCTAGCTCATAGGAAAGCGCTTACTTAGGGCTGGTGGACTTCATTGGATGACTCCTGCCAATTCCAACTCAACTAATACTTTCATGATAGTCCCAGAGGCACTAGGAATAGGACAAAAATCACTAGATTCAGAGAGGGCCACCAAAGGCCCAGCCATTTCAATCTTGATGTGCCATTTTCCTAGGCATCATCCCTATGTCTATTCTAGAAAAGGCAAGAGAGTTAGCTTACTGGGATACACTTTTGGGTGTCCTCTTGAAGGAAAAGTGTCTCAAAATTAGCATGAATCTTAAGGTCCCAGGCTGAAATAAAATTAGCCTGTGGACAAATGGTAACTCAGGTTTAAATAGAAAATATTAAGCCAGCATCAACATTGTACTTCATTTAGTTCCCCAGGCTCTGCATCATCAACTGCATTGTTGCTATGACATTAATAAGGAAGAGAAAAAGCTGGGGAGAGTTTTGTAGACTGGCATTGGAAGCAAGCTAGCTAATTGATTCTTTTGAATGCATCTATAAGGTGGAACAAGCTAGTCAGAATTCACTGTCTCAGTCTAACAAAGTAGGGGGAAAAGCCCAAATACTCCAAAATAGGATGGGTAAATTCATCAATTAGATTTTGGAAATTCTGTTAACTTTGAATTTCTAAGGCATCCATATATATATATGAATAATCATTTTTTCCTTAATAAATCATTTTTAACCAGGTCATATCTTCTTAAATAGAAAATTGTGGATTTTGTTTGGAGGTTTAGAGCTTGAAATTGTCATTCTCATGGAATATATTTTTTGCACAACCTTTATTTTTTCACAAGGCAGCAAGCTGCAGATCAACAAAACCAAAAAATTGCTTCTGTTATATGGGGACTTCAATTTCTAATAACAGTGCAATGGGAAATAATCATTTCCCCCTGTCCATTGAACATATTTACTGAGCAAGGCAAGATACCAAACAGTGCTTGTTGCTAGTTATTCAGTGCTGGAGCTAGTCAGACAGCAGAGAAAAGATGAATCGGGTAATACCTATTCTTTTTTTCCAGTTTCTTTTCCTGACCCTCACCTACTTTAACTCTATTCTATAGCAACCAACATTTATACTAATCTAAGATGGGGGATGGGGGAATTTAGTTTGGTTGTGTATATATTTGAAGATAAAGGTTATTTGGCTTTTGTGGGTAAAATTTTAAAATACGGGGTGAAATTTACAGAGCTTATGGAACTCACAACAGATAGATGTGGTTATATGCAAATGTTTACAGCTTTTTTAAAAAAAATTAATGGTGAAAAACAAATCTATTCAGGGTATACCAACAGCATAAAACTCACACAAAACTACTTCATTTATTCAACAATTGATAACTGCTGATTTAATTATGCTATATTAATATGACTGAAATTTACATAGCATCATAAAATGCCAAATGTAACAAATGCATGCTTGGGAAAGTATGGAAAGCAAAGGATTTATGGTAGAAAGGGACCTACATTTGGAGGACTTGATCAAAGTCATAAAGCAACAGAGTCAGTCTCATCACCCTTAAATTTCAGAGGGTTAGATTTAATTTCTAAGGGTTACTCTAAGCTCTTATTCTTCTAACTTAAAATCCTATAACTAACTTCATATGAAATAGATGTTGTGAGGCTTAATGGAAAATGTATGTAAAGATATTTTCTGAACCTGAAAACATCATGTAATTATCAGCCATTAAAATAATTAGGTGACTAGATGTAAAGCAAGATTAGCAGAATGCCCTGTAGATCACAAGACAACTAAAAGTATACCAGCTAAAGACTAGCAAAAACTAAATTATAAGTTCCTGAGTAGAAATAAAAGGGTCACAGGGTAAATGTATTATTAGTTTTTTAATTATGTTAAAATTTATACTATATATACTTAAATGTGTACAGAAATAGATGTGTAAAAAGCATATTATAACACATATTATATATGTATAATCTAATAATATATAATATGCAATATAATATATACATAATCTATATGTGTGTATGTCTATCAAATTCTCCATATAAAATCTCCAAATTTAAGATACTTACTTGATTAAAAAAATATAACATATCCAAAGTGTGGTGACACATCTATAATCCCTGTTACCAGAGGAACTGAGGCTGATGGTTCTTTTGAGTATATATATATATATACATATACACACAATATATATATTTCTATATAATATATCCTTACAATGCATTACATATTGATATTGTAATACTATTTAAAATATAATTACAATATATACATATGTATATATAAAATATGTTTACATTTGAAGACTCCATATCTTACGTAAGTTGAAAGTATAACCACCACACATAGACTCAGTCTCAATGCCAATGTGAACTAAAAGTTTTAATTGGCTCACCATGCCTCCCCAATCTTGTCTCTGAGCAAAAAAGGTGATGTTTTTGCACCAAGTACAAGACCTTATATTTATCCCTATTGAGTTTCATCTTATGAGATTCAGCCCAGTACTTCAGCCTGTCAAAGATTTCAAGTATAATCCAGTGTTTTAGCTATCCTTCTAAGTTTCACATCTTCAGGAAATGTGATGAGCATGTTATTGTCCCTTTATTCAAGTCATTCATAAATATGTTAAACACACACAGACACACACACAGACACAGACACACACACACACACACACACATCAAAAGGCCAAGTTCAGATCCCCAGGGTACTCCCCCGGAGACCGATTGCCATATAAGACATTGAACTAGTCCTTGAGCTCAGTCGCCAACCAAACACTCTGAATCTAACCCTTTATGAAACAAAAGTGCAGGGCTAACTTTTCTCCAGATCCCTAGTAGTCTAAGGTTTGTCACTGACTTTCTCTCTGAACTGATTCAGATATCTGGCTATTCCTCAGTTTTCCTTTCTTGGCCTTGGAGTTCCAGTTCAGAACTCCATCTGCATACTATAATCTTCAATCATTCTTGCTGGGTTCTCAGATTATGTTCTTTGTCTCTCATCATCTCCCATATTGTTTTCTCTTCTCTCTTCAGCCAGATTCCCTTTTACTTCGACTGCCCACTCTCTCTGGGGACATATCACGGCCAGTTGCCTCTGCATCTATCCTGGCAGGCAATCTTTTGGTTGGCAACCACTGTTAAGATTTTACTAGGGATACAGAAAAAGCAAAAAACAGTCCCTGCCTTCACAGAGCTTACCTTCTAATAGGAGAGACGATGTGTATATGCATAGATAAAAACAAGAAACATGAAAGGTTATATAATATAGCAATGGAGGAAGAGGCAATAACAGCTGGGGGAAATCTAGGAAAGCCTTCTGCAGAAGGGACCATTGGAGCTAATCCTTAAAGAAAGCAAGGGATTTTAAGAGGCACAGGTGAGGAGAGAGTGCATCCTAGAGATGGGAGTATCTTATGGGGGGGAGGACATCAAATAGGCAACTATGACTGGACTCTGTGTGTAGGAGAATAATACGTAAGTTTAGAAAGATATAAAGAGGCCTGGTTGTATAAAGATTTAAAAGCTAAATAGGAGTTTGTGGCGATTTTAGAGGAATTAGGAAAGCACTGAAGTTTCTTTGGGGTAGTGGTGTTCAGGGAAGGTCAGTCCTAAGACTTTAGAAAATCTTTTTGGTAACTAAGATTTATTGGAATAAGTCAGGGGCTTGAATCAGGAAGACCAAGAAAAAAGCTACTACAATAGTTCAGATGAGATATAATGAGAGTAGGAAATAGGTTATGTGAATAGAGAGAAAGGGGCAATTCAAGAAATGACAAGACTTGGCAATTGAGTGAAGATATGAGGTGAGTGAGAGCAGAAAGTCAAGGATGACACTGAAGCTGTGAGCCTGGGTGACTGAGAGAAAGAAAAGCGGTGTCCTGGACCATATTAGAAAAGTTGGGAAAACCAACAAGGTTCACACTAAACTCTGGCTCAAGTAAAACCTGGGAGGTATCTAGCCCCTTTGCTCGATTCCTTCCACCTCGGTCTGATTAGCTTACCACCAGGTGACTAAGAGTATTAAGAGAAACTGTGTAGTCATACTAACTGCCTTCTGTGGATGAGAAAAAAACAAAGCAATATAAACAGAAAAACATCTTAACTAATTAATCCATAAGAGCATTAAATATAAATGCTGACTATCAAGAAAACTCTACTAATTTTTATTTAAGGAAACTGAGGCCCAGAAAGATAAAGCTGTTTTCCCAAAATTGCAGAGCTAATATGTGCTGAAATTTAATTGGAACATAGATCTTCTTGACTTCAAGTCCAGTGCTCTATCTACTAGAACCAAGTTCCTATCAGCATGAACTGATAAATCCAAATCATTATATTTGGTTTATGGCCTCACAGTCTAAACAATCTGGCTTCCCATAGCAAAATTTAAAAATCAGATAGAATATTCATATCTATATTTATATCTGTATCTATAGCTCTATATTTTTTCATTAAATTGTTTTTTATCTATCAAAATAATTTTATTCAAACAAAATAACTTGCTCATACTAGCATAGTTATGTTTACATGAATCACATAATTTAGAACAAGATTTAAAGAAATATAAACAACTAGGTATGGTTAAATATTTTTCATATAATACCTTACTAATTATGAATCTAAATTCTTCAGATTTAAAAAAGAGAATCTTTCATTCTCTCATATGAAGTACTCAGAGTTTCTAAAGTCTGAGTCTCACAGAGAGCTCCATAGCATTTGGCATTAAAGTCTGCCCATAGGCTTTCTTCTACTGCAGGTTTAATTGCCCTAGTGAGAGAGATTTTGGATTGCCACAGGCTCTCTCATTTAGCCAGTACTACTTAGCACTCTCATTAACCAACCACCCAGTCACTGCCTGTCTCTTTGCTCCATGACTAACGGCCTTTCTGCTCCATGGGTCTTGGCAGGAACTGGAACAAAGATCATGGCCACATTGTGCTCTGGCATATCAGCAGCCAGGATTGGTTTTCCATCTGTGACTTGGTTTTTCCATATTCTAAGAGACTCATTTTTCCCTTTTTCCCATCAGATATTCATCTTTCTAAATAAGATTAGACTCTCAGATTGTTATGTCTAGAAGGGATCCTTTCTATCCCCTTTGATTTGCCATGAAGTAACTGAAGCTCATAATCTAAAGGTGGCTGGCTAAAATCCACATGGCTAATTAAAGAGTGGAGCTAAGACTAGAACTTATGTTCTCCAGATTCCCAGGCCAATGTTCATTCCAATGCCCCTGATAAGAAAGAATATCACAATATATGTATGAGACATCCAAGAGCAAAAATGAAATTAGTTAATTTTTCATGTTCTCAGTTTGTAATACCATTACTTGATCATTTTCAATTCACTAACATTAGGTGCTTGCTACTTTTTTATATAGCAGTTGCATAAAACCATCATATATTTTTCCATTTTTTAGGATCAAGAAAGAAAGAAAGAAAGAAAGAAAGAAAGAAAGAAAGAAAGAAAGAAAGAAAGAAAGAAAGAAAGAAAGAAAGAAAGAAAGAAAGACAACCTGTTCCTGTACCCAATCAAATCAGTTCCTATTCTTACGCTAAGGGAAGATAGAGTGCCCAACCACATGATAAGAGTAAACAGTTCTCTTTTCCTTCCTCTTGCTTCCTTATGACTATCACTTCTAATGCTAGACATGGGAGTCTATGAGGAGTTTGGAAGGACCCTATTCTTGATTAATATAGAAGCTAAAGACTGGGGAAGGAGAAGTTGGGCAGAACCAAATTTCAGCTCTCTTGCTAGATATTTACTTGGCCTTCTAGTGGGGATGGAGATTGAGAGAAATATTCTAGTTTACTATGAGACCCCTTGGTTACACAGTAACTCTCCTCCAAACTAACTCTTTTACTTTCTTTCTTTACCCTCTCCTACTAACTAAATAAATATTTGCTACTGCTAACTCACTTTCTCTCTTTGGGAAGCAAGCAGAAATACTCTTAGTAGTCAAACTTCATTATCTCCAGATGTCCAATTGAACTTTAAAACTTAAAATCATCTGGGTTGTTGCTTCTGCCAGGACCTCCTTGCCTTCTTTATTCCATACTCAAGTACTATGGGTTCAAATCCAAATATGGGATAGTTACTTGTTCTAAAGGAACTTCTATTCTAGAGAGAGAAGCATCAAGTACACAGATGAATAATACAAGAAGAGAGGAGACACTAGCAATCAGGGAGTATTGAAGAAGGCTTCAGAAAAGAGATGGCTCTGAGTTAGTCTTTAAAGGAACATAAAAAAAAATCTGAAAAGAGAGGAGAGAGCAGTACAGATCAGGCATGAGATGATTTTACAAAGATGAAAGACACCGTACCAAGTCTGAGGAATAGCAAGTAGTCCAGAACATTGGACTTGTAAGTCTAGAAAGGTCAACCAGAAGTACATGGTGGAGGACCCTAAACTACCCATCTAAGAAGTATGAATTTTAACCTACAAGACATAAGGAACATCTGAAGGTTTTTGTAATTACTGGGGAATACCATGGTCTTGATATTCTTTTGTTTCATTTCATTCAAGTTCAAAATCAAATTCATCATCATCTTTCTCTTCATTCTTCTATTTCTTCATCTAGAATTAGATTCTTTTTGAAGAGTTGGACTGTTTTCCTCAAGAAATATATACAAAATTAACCTGCTAAGAATCCAAACAAATTCTTTCCTTCTTTCTATCCTTTCCTTCATATTCTTTGCCCCCCATCCCATTGGTTCTTGTCCAAGCAGAAATGAAATTTGAAAAAAAAAATCACCTTATATCATAATGTTAAAAGGCACATTTAAAACAAAATATAATTTGTCTGAAACAAAGATATGGAATGAGTTTTCTAATATAATTAGTAGCCTCTTCCCTCTGGGTCTTTTTTGCTATTTTTTATGCTTAGAATGACATTTTTAGAATATATTACTGAACCATGACCTATCTTTTAAAGCCCAATCTAAATACCATTTCCTACAAGAAACCATCCTTTATTCTTTCTTCAAGAAAGACCTACTCACTTCAACTTCATATGCAAGTTGCTATCTAGTTCTCTGATACAATTATCATGTAAAATTGCTTATTATAGAAATATGTTGTCTTATCCTCTTCTAAAAGACAATATGGGGCAGCAGCCATGACTTATATAACTTTTGTATCTTGAACAGGAAGCATTTAATCATTTGTTGTCACAGTTCCCTTGAAAACTCAGTTCCCCAATCTAGATTGGAGAAGAGCAAAATAGAAATCTAATAGAAAAAATACACCATCTTGAAAGAGAGATGTCTTTAAATCACATTCTTCTATTTTCTTCCTATGTAATCTTGAACAAGTTACTTCCTTTCAGTTTCCTGATTTGGAAAAAAATGGGGAAGGCAGAGGTATATGGAGTTGGACTATATTCTATAAGACAGGGTAGTATTGCAGAGAATCTAACAGAGACCAAGATCATTTACATTTTAGCCTACATCCATAATCCACCCCCCAATTCAGAATTTCCTCAATAGTGCAAAGTTGGAAATGGCTCCTGAATTCTGCTTTGGAGACAGTGGGATCATCCAATGAAGTACTGAACAATAAGGAAAAAATCTTAAAACAAAATGAACAAGGTCTATATTCAAAGTCTATAGGAAAGTAGCAATGACCAGTTTTTATGATGGCCATGAGCCTTAAACATGCTGTAGGCGTTACATTTAGTTCCAAAAGAAGCTTCATCTCTGTCACCTATACTTCAGAGCAAAGGTGGGCAGACAAATCTGGCAATTGCCTATGAGTAAAGGATGGCTTTTACTAACAAAGTTTTATTATTTTAAAACCATAAAAACTGTTTTTGGTTAGTTGGACAGATTTGGCCCATAAACCATGTTGTTGTTGTTGTTCAATCATTTCAACCATGGTCAACTTTTTGTGATCCCATTTTGGGGGTTTTCTTGGCAAAGATATCAGAATAGTTCATCATTTCCTTCCATCCTCATTTTACAGATGAGGAAGCTGAGGAAAACAGGCTTAAGTGACTTTCCCAGGATCATACAGCTACTAAATATCTGAGATCACATTTGAACTCAGGAAGATGAATCTTTCTGATTCCAAATCCAGCACTGTGCCACCTGCCTTCCATAAGCCATCGTTTGCTCTTAATAACCACATAAAGATGAGCAAATATTTTAAATTCTCTGATTTCAGTGTCTTCATCAATAAAATTTAGATAATAATATCTGTCCTACCCATTAAACTCATCACCACCATCATATTTACAAAGTAACGCCTTTGAATAGAACAGTATGCTTCAAAGAAATATTTTTATTTACTTCATGATGTTATTATGAAGATCTCAGGAGACAACATAATTTTTAAAGTTTTGTAAATAAAATAACCACAAATTAGTTCAAAAAGTTACTTCGACTTGTGTCACTGTTTCTAATTTTAAAATAATATTTAGAGAAGAAGCTAATACTGTAGGAGGAGAAGAGGCTAGAAGGAAATGGAAGCAGACAAAGTGAGCTAAAGTGAGAAAAGCTGTCCCTATTAATTTGGTACAATGTTAAACATTGGACTGTAGCTATCAACTTCTGGGAAATAAGCAGCAGACAGACTAGCCTGGAATTCCACCATTAGAGCCAAATTGGTGAAGCCAAGAGGCAGAATCCCAAACAGTAACTGGCTCTGTGAATACCAAAATGTATTTCCAAAGACGGCAGGTTCCAAGCAAAGTCTCATCCATGTATGTACATAATGGGAACAAAGCAGCTGGTTACATTCAATTCAATAACAATTCAATGAACATTGGTTAGATGCCTACTACATTCAAGTTATTGTGAGAAGGGCTAGGGGTACAAAGATGCAAAGCCAGATGATTTGTGACCCTGAGTTCTTACAGCCTATTAGAATGGGAAGAACAAGACAAATATAAGTAATAATAATAATTTGCCAATTTAAATTTTTGCTAAAAAACTAAAATGTCCATAACTTTTGGCTCAGGGATCCTATTACTTGGCATATATCATTCCCAAAAAGGTAAAAATCAAAAAGAGACCTCAAGGAGAATTTTTGATAGTAGCAAAGAATCAGGAAAAAAATACACACTGCAGTATAAATGCAATGGACTAATATGGCACCATAAGAAATATGAATATGAAGAATCCAGAGAAATATGGGAAGACTTACATGAACACAGTGAACATAAGGAGATTTAAATGAAAACAAAATTTACACAATACTCAATGAAAATTCAGGAAAACAATACATACAATGACCACAACAATATAAATGGGAGGAAAAAATAAGAACATTTTAATGGAAAAAAAATGAATGCTGTATAATAATAATGAATAAGCTTGGCCCCAAAGAAAAAGACAAGAAAATACATTTTCTTCACCTTTGTAGAGCTGAAAGTTATAGGTATAGAACATTACTATACTGTCAATCTTCTTACCCAACCGATACTGTCTCCTTTTAAAATATTTATTACAAAGGATGACTTACTAGGTAGGGATAGCTGAGAAAGAAGAAATGGAATGGAGCAAAATAAGCACCTATCAGGTTCTGTTACATGCCAAACACTGTTAAGTACTTTTAATAAATAATACCTCATCTCATTTAATCCTCATAGCTCTGTGAGGTAGGTACTATTATCATCCCCATTTTGTAGTTGAGAAAACTGAGGCAAACAGAAATTGAATAGTTCACCCAGAGTCACATAGCTAGTTAGAGTCTAAAGGAAGATTTGAACTCGCATCTTCCAGGCCCAGCATTCTTTCCCCTGCATAACCAACTGACCTCTGGAAAATACATTTGAGAGAATGAGGAGTGTATTTGAAAATAAGGGTAATATTTAATGGAAAATATATCAATAAAGCTTAAAAATAAAAATAGCTCACATTTATGTAATACTCTAAGGTTTTCAAAATGCTTTACATGTTATGCCATTTGATGAGATAGGTATTATTTCCTCTGTTTTATTTTGTTTTACAGATGAGGAACCTAGGTTCACAGAGTTTAAATAATGTAGCCAAGGTCCAAACTCAAGCACAATGCATTCCTGCTTTTAAGTCTAATGCTCCGTCCCTTAAACATCCAGCTTCTCTAGGATTCTATAGAATTTATAGCAAATTTGAAAGGATCCTTGAAGACCTTTAACCAGACCCCCTCATTTTAAGGAGGAAACTGAGGTTCAAAGTGGTGAGAAACCTTCTTTAAGGTCACAGACCTAATAGCCTGGGTCAAATCCCAGTTTTTCTGATTCAAGAAATAGTTCCTTGATAAATCACCTCATTGATGACAAGGTAGAGTATGAAAGGGATAAGGGGAAGATCCAGGAAATTATATGGGAAAGATTTACTTTCATCTTGCAAATGGGGAGATTTTTCTGGACTGAGATAGCCATTGAACTTAGCCTTAAAGGATTTTAATGGGCAGAGGAGAAAAATGAGTATGATTCAAGACTGGCTGGACTCACTCAGATGCATAAGGCGAAGAGAGGATAGGACAACATCAAAGAATATTTATTTACAAGGAATAAATATTACATTTATTTAAATAAATATTTATTTAAGCTAGCATCTTCAAACATAAAAAGATATATGCCTTGCTAAAGGTCACAAGGCAATAAATAGCTGAAGCAGTTCTGAACAACCCACATCTTCTAGCTCAATATACTTTCTACTATAACTCACTAAAATATCTAGCAAAGTTTAGAGAATCTGGAAAATCCATTTACTGAATCCCTATTAGTTTCCTACTAGAGTTAGTCAATAAGCAATTATTAAGTAACTACTACATTCACTGTGGTAAGAGCTGGGAATATAAAGAAAGGTAAAACACAGACTGTGATATCAAGGACAGTCTAAAGGAGAAGACAACATACCAACAATTATAAAGAAACAAGTTATATGCAGGATAAATTGGAAATAATCAAGAGAGGGAAGTCACTAGAATTGTGTAAAATTAGGAAAGGCTTCCTGTAGAAGATGAGATTTTTAATCCAGGGAAAGCACTACGAAATAGATGAAGAGGGAGAGTAGTCCAAGTATAGGAGATGGCCAGTACAAATGCCTATAGTTGGAAGATGTGAGGGGAATGGGAGAAAGTTTATGGAAGGGTTACCAAGAGACTGCCTTTTTCCCTGTTTTCCCTTCCTTTCTTCTTTTTCCTCCCTCCTTTTTTTATGCTGCTTTTTCTTATCAAAAATCCCAATGAGCTCTCTTTCCAAATAGATTTTTCTAAATAAACTCTCTTGATCTAGCTTGAATATATTTTGAAAGTTGAGGCTCATAATGGCACATTAACACATTTCCAGGGTACACTTACTGTCCATCTCACAATCTGGAAAAAAAGAAAATATCTACTTTAGGAGAGAGAATTGTACCAATTATGATGAATAGCTACAGGGTCATTAGATACAGGATCATTAATAACAATAAATGTCAGAAGACTTGGTTGAAGAACAATAGGCTAAGTCTGATAACACAAAAGGAAAGACTTTGGGACAGGTATTCTGTCAATCTCAGTGACACTGCATTATTAAGTATTTCTGATTGGAGCTGAATTGCTACTGGACAGCAGTGATTTCTGTTTACTAGATTATTCCTCAATCTCCAGTAGCTCAGAATAATTAGAACATGTGTTCCTCATTGATTACCATTTTGCAGATGCTAAACATATCATAGCCCTTTCTATTCATAAAGAACTTAACAAGGGTTGGAGACAATTCACTTTTCTACAATAGTCCTTTCTTTTGCGATAAGTTATTATCAACCACCTACCATTTTCCCCCAGGAGAGAGGACTCTTGGTTTTGATCTGAGTTACATTTCTGCATCTATAAAATGGGAATAATAACACTTTCCCTGCTTTCCTTTCCAGAATGATATGGGGGAGGGGGAAGGAAGTGTTTTGCAAATGCTACCTTGAATATTATGAAAATCAACTATTATGGAATCACAATCTGGGAGTCAGAAGAAATCTCAAAAGATAACTAAATAATTAACTCATGCTTGAAGATGAAGTCTTTCTACAAATAGCCATTCATTCCTTTGCTTGGAGACCTTCTAAAAAGGGAGAATTGCCTACCTCTGGAAGCAGTCCTTTGCATTCTGGGATAACTTTAATTGCAGTCTTTCTTTAAGCTTCTTTGTCACTTCTACCCATCGTTCCTAGTTCTGTCCAGTAGGACCAAGAAGATAAAACTATTGTTCTTGTTAGTCACAGAAAGGCTAACCTTCCTCAAGAGTGAATGACCCTGAGACTCAGATCCATGAAGAAGGGTAGTATAGTGGAAATAACTTTAGACCTCAAATCAGCAAATTTAAGTTCAAATCCTAGTTCCAAGAGTTGTTTCACAGTGGACAGCTCCTTTAACTTCATGCCAACTGGATGAACATGAGCAAATGTTAGACTCGATCTCTTCATTTGTTAAAATAGGGATCGTGTTTATACTCTCTCCCTTTTCCAGGGTCATTTTGGTGAACTTTAAATTGTTATCAAAATGTAATTAATTATTAATACTCTAAAGAACAGCCTTTGGTTTTGCTTTGCTCAGTTGCAGTGATGCAGACTAGCTGAAAATGTCTTTTGCTATACCTAAGGGGGGGGAGCAGATGTGCATATGGAACAAGAATAATCAGTTCTTTCTCACAATGGATGAGCAGTTCCACCAAAATAAGAATGATTTTCATTTTTCCTATTGTAACTTATAATGATTAAAAAAGAGAAGGCTCATTAAATATACTGGGGTGTGAAATGAATTTAATTTTACTGTTTCTTCCAAAGTTGGTCCACATGCGGAAATGTAACTAGTATGAGAGTAATGATATAAGCACTGAAATGGTACTATGGCTAGAGCCAGGAGTCAGAAAAAACTGAGTTCAAATCTGCCTTCAGATACTATATGTATGACCCTGGGCAAATCACAACTTCTTTCTGCCTCAATTTCCTCAACTGTAACATGAGGGAAATAATAGTATCTACCTTTCAAGGTTGTTGTAATGATCAGATGAGATAAATTGGGCTAATATTATTTTTCCCTTTTTTCAGATGGAAAAACTAAGGGCAGGAGATTAAGTGATTTATCCAAATTCACTTCAAATCCTGCAACTGACACCATGGAACAAGCCACAACATCTTTGAGCCTAAAGTAATTCTCTCAAGAATGCTTGGAGGAGAATTCCAACAGGAGTTCCACATTGGAGGAAGGAAGGAAGGAAGGAAGGAAGGAAGGAAGGAAGGAAGGAAGGAAGGAAGGAAGGAAGGAAGGAAGGAAGGAGAGAGAGGGAGGGGGGAAGAGAGGGAGAGAGAAAGAGAGAGAGAGAGAGAGAGAGAGAGAGAGAGAGAGAGAGAGAGAGAGAGAGAAGGAGGGAAAGAGAGAGAGAGAGAGAAAGAGGGAAAGAGAGGAGGGAGGGAGAGAGGGGGGAGAGAGAGGGGGGAGACAGAGAGGGAGGGAAAGAGGAGGGAGAGAGAGAGGAAGGGAAAAAAGAGAGAAGGAGGGAGAGAGAGAAGGAGGGAGAGAAAGAGAGAGAAAGAGGGAAAGAGAGGGAGGGAGAGAGAGAGGGGGGAGACAGAGAGGGAGGGAGAGAGGAGGAAGAGAGAGAGGGAAAGAGGGAGGGAGAGGGAGGGATGGATAGACAAAAAAAAAAGAAAGAGAAACAAAAAACATGTCTTTGATAAACTAGTACATTGACCCCATGTCACAAAGCTAATATGTTAAGAACTCACATAGGAACCCTGATGTCTCTCAACTTAGGTAGATCATTATTTCTACCTTAATATGTTTTTTTTTCCCCCAAGCAGGATTGTAAGTTCATTGAAGTCAGAGACTGGGTTGTTTTTTCACCTTTGCTTCTCCTTTGCCTTACACATAGCACACAATAAATATTTATTTAACCAATACGTGTCATGAAAGAATACATGAAAGAAAGATTCTACCTTACTCATACAGCTATATGGAATTGAGCACACTATAGTCCTCCTGATTATCTTTCTAAGCTGAAGGACTTTAAAGTTAGAACAGAGCAACCGTTTTTATCTTTTGTAAGAAGGGATTGTTGTAATAACCTCTATGTGGTCTCCCTGCTTCCAATATTTCCTCTCTCTCCACCCCCTCTTTCACAGTTGCCCAAATTATCTTTATAAAATACAAGCTTGACCATATCACTCTCCTATTCAGAAACTTTCCCTAATGCTCCTAGAAATGCTTCAGCTCCTGATGTACTGTTCAATTGTTTTGCATTAGAGTCCTTGTGACCCCATTTGAGGGCTTTTCTTGGCAAAGATATTTGCCATTTCCTTCTCCAGCTCATTTTACAGGTCAGGAAACAGACAAACAAGTTAAATTACTTGTCCAGAGTCATACAGCCAATAAGTGTCTTAGGCCTGTGAAACCCATGATCCCCTCTCATAAGAGTTGACAATCAGTTGTGAGGAAGAAACCATCTCTAAAGCATGGAATATAAAAATAGAAAGCAAAGCAAGGGGTGCAGCAGAAGGTGTTGCCCTGTCAGCTGTCTGTATAACTTAATTAAATTCCTTAAAGCTCCCATATTATGTGTGAATGAAACTTCAAGGCATGTACCTCTTCCTCTTCCCCCAGCTAATGTTTACCAAAAGCATTCCTTTCTCATATATATAAAGAAATATATAAGTTTTGCATCATGATATGTTTATAGATAAACTTAGCTGACTGTAAGGCATCCATTAAGCCTATCCCCCAGTAGGTGTAAGTTTCACATAGATAAGCTTAGGTGGCCCCAAGGCACTGTCTCAGCTCACATTGTGTGTGTACCCTAGATAAACATCCAACACATTGCCTTATAAAAAGAAAAATTGTGCTAAAAACCCGTGGTTTTGTCCACTGGTTAGCCAGCCTTAGCTAGAGCAGATCAGCCAGCTTGGTCACTAAAGCTGTCTTGCTAGCCTGATAGTCCACCTGACTGCCCAAGAGGAACCACAATCTGGTAGTTTTAATGGAGTGATCCCCTATCCTGTGAGCATGGAGAGCTCCAAGTGGACAGCTCCAACTCCATCCCTGACTCCATACTCCAGGTGGGGTACTTTATCCATTGCACCACCTAGCTGCCCTCTCATATAAAGCCCTCTTCAGTACGACCCAGTCTATCTTTTCAGACTTAATTGATACTACTCTACTTAATAAACTTTACATTAAAATCAAACAGGATTATTACCTGTTTCTTGACCTCCACCTTCTATCTCCTATCTCCATGACTTTGAACAGGCTATGTCCCATGGTTATAAAACATTTCCTCTGTATTCTTCATATAAGTCATAAAATGACCATAAGTCATTTTAAGGCTTAGCTCAACTTCTACTTTTTTTGTCAACTCTTTCCTAATTGCCCTCATTTTCAGTGTTTTTTCTCTTTTCAAATTATCTTGAATTTACTTATCATTTGTTGAGATTTTGTTTTAAAAATATTTTTATTAATTATTTTGATTTTCTATCAGAGTCATTTCTTAATGGAAGAGGAAACACACAGCAACACCTCCCCCTTCAGATTGAATTCTTCCTTGTGATGAAAAAAAATCCGAAACTATAAAAGTAATAATTACTTATCTGTGTAAAATGTAAGCTCCTTTAGTACAGGAACTATTTTGTTCTTATCCTTATATCTTCAATAGCCAGTACAATGCCTTACACAGTGTAGGTATTTAATAAATATTTTCTGAATTAAATAGAACCCACCATCTGTCCTACAAAGTTTAAAATATAAGAATTTTAATTTTTGACATAGAGGACTAGATGAACTTTTCTGGCTCTAGCATTATTCTTTCAGCTCTAGAATTGTCTCTGGATTCTCTTCAGTAATTTTCTACTTCAGGGAACTAAAGAGTACCCTAGTGATTAGGAGCTACATTAACTTTTTCTGTACTTAATAAATTGCAAAAATTACACTAGGGTATAGTTTAAGGACTGAGAGACAGATATTCAAATTGGGTTCTTCTTAAACTCTTCCTTTATTGCCCAGCATTTACTATTTTCTGCTCCCCTCAATCTTTTCCTTATTTTTTCTCACCTCATTGCTATCTCTAGAAAAATCCTATCAGGATAAAACTTCTTTTATATGAAGGTGACTTCACAGCCAAATTTCAAGAAGAATCAAGAAAATTATAGTCAAGGAGTAATTTTTTAAAAAAATTCTCATGTTTTCTGTTTTGCTAGAATGATAACTTGGCTTAGAGCATTAAGACCTGGCTTCAGAGTCAGAAAGATTGGAGTCCTATACTGTGTGACACTAGAGTATTAAAGGAACCTATGCATGGTCTAGAAAACTCTTTTAAGACTATGAATTACATGGAAAGAGGCAATCTGTATTGTAAAGGAAGTTTCTTTACTCAGGACTTCCCTAAACCCAAGAAATCACCATTCCAGTCCCTATCACCTTATAATCATCTAGAAAGACCTCAGAGAGACTTTTTTCTTTTATTTTAGTAATGAAGAAAATGAAGTCCAAAGAGACTAAATGACTAGAGCTTAAGTGGCTAGAATGGCCAAGTCAGGATATGAATCCAATTTCTTTGACTCCATGGCCAGAACTTTTTCTATTGCATCAAAATGCCTTGCTGGTTAATGGATTGGTAAGTCAGAGGTGTGCCATGGATATAGTTTACCTCAATTTTAGCCAGAGGTTTGATAAAGCTTTTCAAGCTTTTGTAGCAGCTGGGTAGTATAGAAGAAAGAATACTAGATTTGACTTGAGTTCAAAAACCACATCAAGTACTTTCTAGCAGTGTGAACCTGGGCAAGTCTCTTAACTGCTGTCTGTTTCAGTTACCTTTTCTACAAAATGATTATAACAATAGTACCTAATTCTCAGAGTTGTTGAGAGGATCAGATGGGATCATATTTGTAAAGCATTTTGCAAAACTTAAAGTGCTATCTAAATGCTAGTCATTATTATTGCTGCAAATATAAAAAAAGATTTTATATATATACATATATATATAGTCTATATAGAAGACAGATTAAAAAATGATGGAACAGCTGAACTCAAAATCATTTATGATAAGTCACTTTGGATAGTTTTCCAGTGTGGTAATAACTTGCATTTATTTAGAACTTTGAGGTTTGCAAGTACACATACACACACATATACACAAACCACTTCATACCATGTATTTCAATGAATTCCAAATGAATGCTCAAAACATTAAAGTCCACATTATAAGAAAACATTGACAAGCTGGAATGCACCAAGAGAAAATAACCTGAACCTATGCCAGAAGATATTGGTTTTAAAAAGACAAAGTTTTAACCTAAAGAGAAAAATCATGAGGGATATGTTAGCTGCCTTCAAGTATTCTGAAAGATTCCTGGAGAGTGGTTCCATTTGTTTTGCTTGGTCAAAGAAAGAAAAACAAAGGGAAAAAGTTGTAGAGAAGCAAATTTCAATTTCATATAAGAAACAACTCACTATGCATTAGAGCCATTCAAGAGTGAATGGAGGGACAGCTAAGTGATACAGTGGATAAAGCACCAGTCCTGAAATCAGGATTCATTTAGACACTTAACACTTCCTAGCTGTGTGACCGTGGGCAAATCACTGAACCCCAACTGCCTCAACAACAATAAAAAAAGAGTGAATGGAATTCCTTGGGACATAGGAACATCCTATTACCTACATCTTCTTTGGAAATAAGAGACAATGACTTCTCAAGGATTGTAATACTAATAATAACTGATATTTACACAGTGCATTAAAGTTTGCAAAGTTGTTTACACATGTAATCTCATTCTATCCTCAAAAACAATCCTGGGAGTTAGATGCTATTATTATCCCCATTTTACAGACAGAGAATCTGAAGCCTTTCTAATGAGGTCATATTACTTATCCAGAGTCACAAGGCTAAGTACTTTAGGCCAAATTTGAACTTCACTTTTACCAGCTCCAAATCCATCTCTCTATTCACTGCACCACTTACTGTTCCAGGAAATTAAGGGGATTATTACATAAATTTTGTTTAGACTAGGCATTAGTTAAGATCTTTTACAACTCTGAGATTCTCTTTAATGCCATGATATATGTAAAGAGTACACACACACAGAGACAGAGAGGGGAAGGGGAAGGAGAAGAAGGGGAAGGGGAAAGGGAAGGGGAAAGAGAAGGGGAAAGGGAAGGGGAAAGAGATATACTTGTTGCTTATATTTTCTGAAGTAAGAGAATCTGTTTTCTCAATGATTCTATTCTGTATTTCACCATGAGATCTCTAAAGTTTCTTTATTTGGAATAAAATCAGTGACCATCCCTGATATAAACAATCTCTCGGCTTAGATTTATATACATTTGAACTCTACAAATCAGCAAGCATTCCTTTTCAAGACTCTCCTTGCTTGCTGATGGCTTAATATTGTCCTTTGAATGAATCAAGTATATTTTTTAGCTTGGACCAGCATTTGACCCAGAATGAATTTCTCCTCATTTCCTGGAAAAAATCAAAGAAAGATAGTCTATTTGGCTTCCTGTTATCTCTTCTGTGCTAATCCATTATTGGCAGTAGTGATGGCAGTGGTGATAGCAGTGTTTGTCCTTTGGTCTAAAAGAGGACCATAGGGAGCAGCTAGGTTACATAGTGGATAGAGCATCAGTCCTAAAGTGAGGAGGACTCAAGTTCAAATACAGCCTCAAACACTTAATATTTCTTAACTGTGTGACCCTGGGCAAGTCACTTAACCCCAATTGGAAGAAGAAAGAAGAAGAAAGAAGAAGAAAGAAGAAGAAGAAGAAGAAGAAGAAGAAGAAGAAGAAGAGAAGAAGAAGAAGAAGAAGAAGAAGAAAGAAGAAGAAAGAAGAAGAAGAAGAAGAAAAGAAGGAAGAATAAGAAGAAGGAAGAAGAAGAAGAAGAAGAAGAAGGAAGAAGAAGAAGAAAGAAGAAGAAGAAGAAGAAGAAGAAGAAGAAGAAGAAGAAGAAGAAGAAGACGACCGACGACGACTTTGATGACGATGGCATGGGAGAAGAGATGCCATGACATGCAAGTGAAATTTAAGTGAGGAAGGGCTGGGCAAGGTCACCAGCCTCATTTTCAGGCTACAGTCTTTAATAGGTCTCAATTTGAGGCAACACCCATTCAGTGATTAAGGCAATCTAAGAAAGTGAGGCTGATACTGTAACCTATTTAACATGTATAGGACTGCTTGTCATCTTGGGGAGGGGTGGAGGGAAGGAGGGGAAAAAAATCAGAAAGAAGTGAGTGCAAGGGATAATGTTGTAAAAAATTTCCATGGCATGGGTTCTGTCAACTAAAACTTATTTAAAACAAAATAAAGTAAAATAAAATAAAATCTTAAAAAAAAAAAAAGAAAGAAAGAAAGAAAAAAGAAAAGAAAAAGAAAGTGAGGCTGGTGCACAGACCTTCCTCTCTTAAATTCGGTTCACCTGCATGTCATGACATCACCTGCCTGATGTAATGGTCCTCTTCAAGAACACAATTAACAAATTCTGTAAGTAGGAGCTGCCCCATTGTGGACCCAGTTGGAACTGGCCAGTTGAACAACATAGTCCTTTTCTTTTTCTTCCCTTCCCTTCCCTCTCTCTACATGGGATATCATACCCTTACCTTCAAATGTTCTGCCCAAAGGAATATAAATTTTGATCAAAGAAATCTTTCAAGAAATGTTGGGGTTTATAGGCTAGGACCATACCTTAAATCCAAATCACTCTGGCTCTCATTGATTGACCAACAATAGGTCCCAACTCAAACCCTACTTGATCTCTGTTTGGCTGAGAAGGAATATAAATAATAATTGTTTATGCTTTGGCCAGAAACCCTGAGGATCTATATAGCTTTATCTATCTATCCATCAATAGAAGTATCTATATCTATTTATATCTTTATACACACACACACACACACTCACTTGGTAAAAGAAGCTATTCTTTGTCTCATTTATTTTTTAGCCTTAATCATGGCCCTGAATCAGAGCTACTGAGAAAGATGCTTGTATATGATGAACATAGCTACTGAAAACAAGATCTTTCAATATTTTCACTATGAGGAAAGCTTAAGGGTTCTAGTTGAGTTAGTTTAGATACTTACCAAGGAACTAGGTAGGCAATAGTCTATGTGAAAGCAGTTGGCCAATATCTGACTCTTGGGGTCATTTTAGGTGGATGAGTTTGTATTAAACCAAGAGCAAAGACCTACACAAGAGAAAGCTTTTCAGCTTAATGAAATCTACTTCCCTGTCTCTGAAACTGGTCTTTCCCGCTTGATTAATGTACCTCGTTGTAAGCCATTTTTGTTTGTTGTTGGCTACGAGAAAGGCAACAGTGAAACTCTGGGAGAGCAGCAACTAGGGAAATTAAAGGCAGCTTGGAAAATGAGAATGGTATGGGAGAGTTGGCAGAGGGAGGCAGTTGCTGCTTTTCTTCTGGCTTCTCCCCAAGATGAAGAGGGCTAAACCTGGAATGAAATTAAATGAAGGGAATTTGAAGACTAGAAAAAGCTAAAATTTCTTCTAGATTGTGGTAGCCCTTTTCCAATAGTTAATACTAATGGCACTAATAGAACGAGGGTAGCCCCAATGCCACAATCACTCTCAAAATAGCAATCAGTCACAGGGTTCTTTCTGTGCTCTGAATCATCACTTATACAAATTCCTTCTACAGAACAGAAATTGCCACTTTAAAGCCTTTTCATTTTAACTCCTCCTCTACCATAACCTTTTCCCCAGGTAACATGTCCAATTTATTTTTCATTATTACCAGCAGACCCAACTGTGAAATGGATTCCTCTGAGAGATATTTCACATGCTTTAGTTGAATATAGCACATTAAACAGAGGAATATAAATACTTTTGGTGTATATAATTAACTGTATTGTATTATAAGTATTTTAATTATAGTTTTACTAATCTCCATTTACCGTTAATTTTTAAGCCATTGTGTATAGATGATAGACCCATATATTTGAATATCAACACTATATTAATGTAACCTGAAGGACAAGAATGGAAGTAAAGATTTCAGAAATTCAGCAACAATCTGAACTTAGATATTCTATATTTCCTGTTTATTTAGTGGTCTGCATTATAAATAATGACTTGTATATAAGAAGTGGTGGGAAAGATATCATCCAGGAAATGTGGGTTCAAAAAAAAGATTGTAGCTAGTCATGGAATTGGTTAAAAGAGTACAGATGGACTACTAAGATCTTTGAAATGATAAAACATATGAAAGAAAGCCTCTGATGCATCGTTTATAGGATTGTTAGTCTATAATGGATAATGAAACTGGGAGAAGAAATGGATATGAATGGGAGAAGAGAAGGAGAGAGAGAGAGAGAGAGAGAGAGAGAGCGAGCAGGCATTTATTCTCTATGGAGAGGGAGGGATTCATTCTAGGTATGGAATATAGTCTTTAAATAGGCTGAATTGAAGATGGGAACCAAAGCATTATGTTTCAGAAAAGACAAGTGTTGTATGACTGTACCACAGAGTGAATAAATATGGAGTTACTGGCTTTATTGAGCACAGAGTCAATGGCCAACTTTCTGGCTAAGCTACTCCTTAGATAACCAATACATAATTTAACATCAGGATCATATAATAGCTTTCTAATTTGGATGTATTTGCCAGAACTTATGATCTAAGCCCAAGAAAGTCCTGCCATACCTTCACATCATAATGAGGAATCATAGGAGAATCTAGATGGAAGCCAGTACCTCATTTGCACAGGACTTTATCCATTTCCTTTGATTATAAAATAAGACCATATTTGTAAAAAAAAAATCCAGAATTTATATTAAATATGTTGTTATTCAACAGGGCCACCTTAAGAAGTTATATATCAAATTCGATTCCATTTACAAGTAACTATTAAGTACATCCTATAGGCAAAGCATGTACTAGGTTCTCTGGAAGATTCAGAAATAATCAAGACCTTGTCTCCTGTCTCTATGATATTCCCGTTACCATTGCCAATTTCAAATCCTCATTATCATACATCTTAACGAATGCAAGTTTCCTTACAAGTCATCCCACTTCTACTCTCACTTCTCTCTAATCCAAATTAATATATTGCTTCTAGAATAATTTCTTTCTTACAAAGAGAGCTCATCAGTTTATTCCTCTGCTCAAACAATTTCAGTTTCTCTATACTGCTTAGCAAATGAAGTTCATTTTCCTCTTCTTGGCTCTCCACAATGATATCATCATAATTTTCCAGCTCTTATTTCCCCTCACTTCCTCCCACAAATTTTTCATTCCAAGTAAAATGGGCTGTTCTCAGCCTTCCATTTTCCTACTTTCACACTTTTGGTTCATGCTGTTTTTTGTGCTTCCAATACCCAACCTACTGAATTCCCATGACCCTTTAAAGCCTAATTTCAATGATACCTCTCCCATAAAACCTTCTCTGATCAGTATGATTGGTAATGAAATTATAAGTATCCATCTATTTACACACATATGTATACACACAAATCTATATGTATCTAATATTAAGATATGTTAGCTTTGGAATCTGACTTTATGGTGTAGCAGAAGAATAAGACACTAACACAGTTAACTATAAGTTATAAACTATAAGATTACTATAAGTATGTTAAGTATACAGGAGAGTTATAAAATTCTCTGTGAGGTTCTGGAGGGAAAGTTGTTAATAATAATATCTACATTCATGGAGCACTTTTAGATTTGCAAAGCTTATTTAACTTTTATGTTTATTTAAATATGTAAATTATATATATATATTTTATATTCATAATTTATATATTTACATGTTATGGGCCAGAACTCTGAACTTGAAACAAGGATTCTTACAAGATACTAATTCAGTAGAATTGAGGAGACAATGGTTATCTAGTTTAGTATGGTGATTAATAGTTCTCTAAGTTCAGTATGATTGATTTAATCTTACAACAAATAATGGTTTCCTAGTGATATAATGATTGGTTTTTACTCAGTGTAGAGGATATAAGCTGGGACTCAGACAGAGAGCCAGAGAGACTCAGAAGGGCCAGCACAGACTCGCAAGGGACACAGAGATAGACTCATTCCATCTTCGGTCAGGCTCCTGGTGGCTGCCCTGGCCTCCTACACTTCCCCCACTGAGACCAAGGCCAGTCAAAGACTCCAAAAAGCTGGCCCGGCCCCAGTCTAGGAAACTAGATTGTGAGGGAGATAAAGGATTTGGACTGTAACACCTGACTATTCTTGTGGTGATTATTCTACTGAAAGGAAGGCTGCTCCAAGACCTCCAGAAAACCAACAAAAACATTACATTTACATATATCATTTTATGTTTGTACTATATAGATGTGTGTATATATGCTCACAAACCTTACAATGTTAGATATTATTATTAATGACTTCCCCCAGGACCTCACAGAGACTTTTGTTAATTCTCCAGTCTATTTAATATGGTATTGTAATTTTCTATGTTGCTGTCTTATCCTTCTGCTACACCACGGAATCAAATTCCACAGCTAATCTCAACTTAATATCTCTCCCAGTATTCTTTGCATTTCAGGCACTTAATAAATGTCCACTGTATTTCATTTCATTTTATTTTAAACAGAACTTGAGAACAGGCCCCATTAGAGCTGAAGTAGGCACATACCATTTTGAATAGGTCTAATCCAAATGGTAAAACAAGTTCAATAAAAGCTTGTTGATTTGAATTTTTTCTCAGAGTTCTTTCCGTAAAGAATATAGGTACCTCAGCATTAGTCACTCACCCATTTCAGTGTAAAAGCTATTTTATATATCACTTTAAAGTCAACTAAGTACTTTACGTGTATTATCTCATTCAATGATCACAATCCTGAAAGATAGGTGCTTTTATTATTTCCATTTTACAGAGGAAAAAAATGAAGGTGAAAGAGGGTAAATAATCAGTCTAGGATCATACAGTTGGTAGCTCAGATAGGTTTCAAAGTTGGGTGTTCATGACTCCAACACTTTACCCAAAAATCAAAGCTTCTCTGTTGAGCTTCCCTTAAACCTCCAAGTTGTCTTACAGACTGGGCCTAGGCTTTCATGGTTGATGGGAAATATGAGCAAATACACTGTTACATTTCTCATTTCCCCAAATGCCAACCACCTGTGTCATGTTTGAAACAATATCTCCACCATAGTGTTTTATCTTGAGATTTAGATTGTAGACTATGTTTAGACACAAGAGTTATTCCATGACTTCATAGTTGCTATATATTTTGCTTTAATTTGGTGGGATTATTTTAGAATGTTTATGATTTATGATTGCATATTTCTCTAGACACAATCTGGAATCTCTTTGGTTCTCTTATTTATCCATCTCATATAAACACATACGCACAACAATATATATATGACAGACCTAATTTCCATCAGGCTTCCCGGATATCTTTTGCCTTTGGGTTTCTTTCCATTGTTCTGGAGAGCTACTTATGACTTCATTCCAGTCAATTCAGCAGTGGGAAAGCAGAAAAATAGAAGACTTTTTCCATCAGATAATCAAAATTATTTACTAAGTTGCTAGTACAGAGATCACAATAAATAGCAATAGTCCCAATATTATCCTGTAGATGGATCAGCAAAGTTTTCACAAAGTGCTCCACACTGTAATAGGCTTTTCAAGAGATATCAAAGAATCAAAAGAAATTATTAATTGCTCTCAACTTAAAATTCCTGATAGTAGCAATCATATGATCACAACATAATGGGGGAGGAGAATAATTCAAAATTCTTCATATTCTCTTTCTTGCCAATAGCATCAAATACGCATTCCTACTTGAATTTTAAAGTCCTCTCTTTTGTCCCTTTTCTAGGTATCCAATCTAATTCTCCACTACTCTCCAACATATTCCTTCAACTTGAGTCAAGCTGGTCTTATCACTTTCCCCATATATTCCATGTTTCTCCATATTTTCCCTTTTTTACAATACAATAATATTCCATCACATACATGTGCCACATTTTGTTTGCCACTTCATAATCAATCACCTAAATGATTCTCAAGCCAGGAATCTGTGTTGTGAAGATATGAAAAAGACTGTAAGAAAAGACTTGACCAACAGATTGTCTCTGTGTCTATTCTCATTTTGTTCCTGTCAAATAGAATATTTTGTTCTCTCTTTCAACCATTTAAATTTATTTGGTCCTCCAAAACTCAGTCCAAGCCTCATATTTCTTCTCTCTCTCTCTTTTTCTTTTTCTGCATCTCATGTTTAAATTTTATTTATTTTTAATTTGTGAACTAAAACAAACATTTCCATAACACAGTAGGTTAAAAAGTTGATTATATATGCAACTACAAAACAACTTGCAATTCTTTTTAAATATTGTAAACATGATGTAATTTTCTTTTTTCCTTTGTCTTCCCTCTCCACCACGTTGGAGATGGTTATCATAAGACACAAATATGTTTGTTTATTATCTATATGTATATATATATATACATTATATATGTATACATATAAATACATATATTATATATGTGTGTAATATATATATATACACACACATACACACACACACACACATAATCATTCTATACATACAGAAGTATAACATCACAATTATATACCACAACTTGTTTAGTCATTCCCCTATTGATGGGCATCCCTCTTCACTTTTTGCTTGACTCATATTAGTCTCTTACTTCAGAACTTCTCTTGCAATAATAAAAGCTATCCAATCTGTCTCCAGTTGTTTCATGAGTGTGCTTTGTTTCTTGTCTAGATAGTAAGTTCTTTGAAAGGAGTAACTGAGTCATATTACTTTCAAAATCATATCTATACTTCACATAGTTTCCAATACTACAATTTTTAAAGCAGGAAAGAACTTCAGAGATGATTTATTCTTCATTAAGTGGAAGGTCAGAGAAATCAAGTGACTTCCCCAGTGTCACAAGGCTAATTACTGGGAAGTATGTACCCAAGAGGCACTGGCGATGTGATTAATTTGGAAGATGGAGGAGTGATGGGATGGATTCAATTCAATTTAATAGACATTTCTTAGGCATCTATTATTTTTATGCTAGCCACTAGGTATCTTAGTGCAAAAAATAGCTCCTACCTTCAAAGGAGCTAATTGGAGCAGCTATATGTGTGAAATAATGACATGAATCAATGTGTGGGATATAAGATAAATGCAGTAGATGCAAAAGAAATATCCCCATATGGTGCTACAAGAAAACTTAAGGAATCAGGGAAGGCCTCATGGAAGAGGCGGTAGCTCATCCAAACTCATTGGAAGAGAATAATACTGGCTTGATCATGAAGTGTTATCAATCAATCATTTCAGGAAGGGAGGGGAGGGGAATTACATTGCCAATGATATGGTAGTAGAAATTCATAAGATACATACAAGGCTGATAGTTAAGAGACAAGACTAAAACAGTCTTGTCCACATTGGGTCCATATTGGGAAATAATCAACAATGGAGCTGGATATATTAAGAAACATTAGATGATTGAAGACATGGAAAACTAAAATGAGTTTAGAATAAATACATACAATGGAAAATAAAGAACTACTGTTAATACTCAATGAACAAGATGCAAAAAATACTGTGAGTGGATAGAACCCAAAGTGAAGTTGCTGCTACTGTTGTTTGTCCTTCTTGAAGAGGATCATGTTGTTAAGGAGGTGTCACCTGAGCCATTTGGGGCCTAAATAATGACCAAGTGGGGTTTGCTCTGGGACCTATTTGTTGGTCAGTCCTGAGAGTCAGAGTAATTTGGGTTTAAGGCATGGTCCTAGCTTATAAACTCCAAAATATTTTGCAAGGTGTCAGTAATCAAAAGAGCACCCATAGGTAAGGATATGATACCCTATGTGGACAGAAGAAAGAGAAGAGAAAAAAAAATGAAGGAAAAGAAAAGGGGAGAGGAGAAGGATGGGGACAAAAGAGGAGGGAAGAAAAAGGGAGGAGATGTATTGCCCAACTAGCATTTTTTCCCTTTATTTTCTTTTCTTTTTTTGGATTAAGGGCAAGTTTGAGGGAAAATGAATTAATAGAGGTGAGGTACCTATAACACATCTAAATGGAGATGTCCCACAGACTATTGGTGACATGAAACTGGGGTCCAAGATAGATTACTTAATTCATTACTAAATAATAACTTCCTTGAAGACAAATTGAATCATGTAATTTTTTTCTTTTTTAACAAAATTTTAAAACATTTTTATTTAGAGTTTTGAGTTCTAAATTCTATTTCTCCTTTCCTCCCCTGCCCCTCTTTGAGATGGTAAGCAATCAAATATAGGTTATACATGTGCAATGATGTGAAACATTTCCATATATGTTGTTTTGTATAAGAAGACTCCAATAAAAGAAAAAAATGAAAGAAAGTGAAAAATAGCATGCTTCAGTCTGTATTCAATCAATATCAGTTATTTTTCTTGAGGCAGATAGTGTGCTTCATCATTAGTCCTTTGGGATTGTCTTGAATTAATTTCTGTATACATACTTCAATACCACAGAACCTAAAACACAACTGTTTGTTTCTATACTCAACTCCTCATTTTACCTAGGTATTTCAAAGACAGACTCAGTAATAATAATAATACCCTGCCTATCACCTATTAAATGCATTGAAGATCCTATTCTCAGTCTGTAAATTAGAGCCTTAGGTTAGTAGGGCTATGATTTTCAGCAAGATGAGATTTTATTCAAATATGATATACAACAGAACTCTCCAGCTTCCTACAAATCCCCTTGGCAGTCTATTGTCATCTAACCCATACTTTTTCCTCCTCTTTCTCAATATGCCATATTTTTACCCACAGTATCCATTATCATCAGAAAGATTTATCCACACATATGGGAAGAATTGCCTCCTAGGCACTCTCCTAGAGTGAAATTATTTGGAAGCCACAGAGTAGAAAATAGATTGAAAATGGCTTTGTGTACATTTTCATTGCTCATGTGGCCCAGTTCGTCTCAAATATCAACTTAATGGAACTACTTTTCATGGAAAAAGAGATGTGACCACATAGATAGAGATTCTGATGCCTCTAGAAACCTAACATAGCCTATAAGAGTCATCTGCATTGTCATCATTTAAAATAGCAAACATCATATCATGAAATATACAGAATATAAGCTGACACTATAGTAGGATAAAAGCATTGACTATGGATGTTGTATTACAAAGAGTGTTGTATAATATTATTACTCCTACCTCTGTCTTACCATGATAACAGTACGATCATGAGAGGAGAGCTCTTCAGTTTCACTAGTTTCTTTCCAAAGGAGAAACTGCATAGGAAAATGGCTAAAGAGATGGCTTCCAGCCCTGCCTCTTGCACTTACTAGTTGTATGATTCTGGGCAAGTCTTTTACTCTCTTTTAAGCTTTCATTTCCTCATTTATAAAATAGGGCTAATAAGAGCACCAACATCAAGGCTATTGTGAAGACCAAATGAGATATCATATGTAAGATACTTTACAAATTTCCAATGTTTTTATAAATGCTATTCTTATTTGACCTGAATAGAGTAAATTTCGCAATTTATTGATATCCAGTTCCTATTCCTTTCCAGACAAAGATGATGATAAAGTCTACATTTTCATTGAATCATTGAGAAAAAGATATACCTCTGAGAAAAAAAGACAATGCTTTTGTATATTGAACAGATCCAGAAAAGTTGTTCTTTTCTTTTCATGTTTGTTAGTAGAAACATATCTGGGGGTCCTTTGATCATGGCACTGGGATAAGTCCCATAGCTTGTTCAAAGCTCTAACATCCTAGTTTATTACTCATGATAACCAGGAAAATGGAGATTTATAAAAAGAATGCTAAAAATTCTCACATCTAAATGCAACTCAATCCAATTCAACATCTATTCGTTAAACACCTACTGTGTGCTAGGTGCTGGTGACATAAAGAAAAATCAGAAAATCTCTCTCCTTGAGAAATTCATATTCTATCTACTAAGAGAAAAATGGTAAAAAGACAATTTAAAGCAAAACATAAACAAAATGCATACAAAATAATGCATCCTTTAATCCCACATATACTAACACTACTCATCTTCTTTAAGCATGAGTCACCTCCCTACTCAGAGTCTTGAATCAGGTCTGAAGGCTCTTAAAGCTCTTAATACTGATTCTATTCTGTTATACAATCTAATTCTAGGTACTTCCTTCTTTGCCCTCCTATTCATTCTATTTTCCATATATATATATATATATATATATATATATATATATATATATATATATATTATATATATATATATATAATCACACACATACATATATATATATATATAATCACACACATACATATATATATATACATATATATATATATAAACACAGACAGGATGGTCATTCCCTGCTTTGTTTTTGATGATCATATTGCCCTCACCTGTTCATCTCCTTTTTTCCCTCTCTATCTAGTCAAACTTTGTGCATCCTTTAAGATAAAAATTCGGTCCTATTTCCCCTATGAGATTTTACCTGCTTACTCTATCCCTTATTCATCTCCTTCCCTCTAAAATGCTAAGACACTTACAGTCTAAAGCATCCAATTTAGCATTTCATTATATACTATTTTGCTGAAGTTTAATTTGTGTTTTCTTGTCTCGCCAACTAGATTGTAATCTCCAGAAGATTATCTGTTATGACTTTGAGGCAGCTGCTTCCTCTGAGGGTAATGCTTCCAGCTGCAACTCATTTAAGGGGGTAGCTGGAAAGCAAGGCCAATAGCCTCAGTATAAAAACACCCATGGTGGCAAGGCTCACTGATGTAAATTGTCTTGGACTCTTTGCGATTCTCTGATACTCACTTAATACTTTTGATACAGATCCTGTTACTTTGCAACCCATGTTTCTGATAACTGGATTCTTCAATTCTACATAATGGCCACAGCATTTTTGACTCTTCCCTGAACCTCATCCTTTCCCTGATCCCTGGCTCACAAAGCCTCAGCCAGTGATATGGAGAACATCCAACCTCAGCCCAAAGCTGATTTAATCCCAGGCCCATCTAACACTTTTGTGGGACTAAGGGGAACATTAGAATTACATAAAATCTAAGGATTAGGTAGAACCTCAGACCTCATCCATTTCAACCTATTCCTTAACAGGAATTCTTCCCAGAGCATATCTGATAAGGAGTCATTTAGCTTCTTTTTGAGGACATGTAGAGATGGGCAATTCACTATCTACCATTCCAATTTGGGACTACGTATAATATTTTGAAGTGCTCCCTTTTTTAAAGCCGTAATCTACTCTCCTCTAGTTTATTGCCCATACTCTTCCAATAAGACAGCCCTAATGATTTAGCTAGGAAATATCTGTGTCTACCAAAGACACCGTAAAAATTCAAGTCACTTGTAGCCCCTTGGATAATTAGATTAGATTAAAGAAAATAGCAACGGTTTTAAAGTTAGAGGACCTGGATTAAAGTCTTTTTTTTTTTTTTTTTTTTAGCAACACTGAACAAATCACTTATCCTAGGCTCTCAATTTCCTCATTTGTAAAATGGAGTGAGTGGACTAAATCAGAGGTTCTTAACATACAATCTGTCAACATTTTATAGTTTAATAATCATATCAATATTTTTATTTTACATATTTAAAAATATTATCCTGAGAAGGAATCCAGGGGTTTATTAGCCTGCCAAAAGGGTCCATGACTTCAAAAAAGGTTAAGAATCAAAATAATCTTGAAAGTTTCTTCTAACTCTCAATTCTATGATAATACAAAGTCCCAAAGCTGATTTATGGGTCAAAGATCAAGTACTACAGAGGTCTAGCTCTTTTTCAAGGACATCATGATTGTGGGGATAAACAAAAGGTAGAAATTCATATTTTACAAGATATGTCAATAATAACTGCCACAATTGAGATCCACATAGTGCTTTAACATTTGTAAAGCATTTTACAACCTTTGTTTTGTGGTGTTATGACAGTTCTTTGAGATAGGCACTTTGGGTATTATTCCAGGGAAAGAGGAAATCTAGTAAAGAGAAATGGCTTGGTTTGACTAATATCACATGGGTAAGAAGTATCAGAGCTAAGAAGCAAAATCCAGGTCTTCAACAGATCTTGGTTCTGATATTTATTAACTGTATAAACTGATTTCCCTTTCTCTGAGCCATATTCTTATCAAGAAATAGAGATAATGACACTTTCACTGCTACCCAGGAATCATAAGACTATAGATTTTAAGTTGGAAGGGATCCCAGAGGTCATCTATTCAAACACACACACACACACACACACACACACACACACACACACACACACACACTGCACACCTGAAGTCAAAGTAGAGAGAGGAAGGAGCCTGTCTCATGTTTTTTTGTATTCCCACACATCATAATAAACTTGTAGCAGGCACTCAGTAAATATTGTTGATTGGTGGGGAAAAAGATCACACCATGAGTCTAATTTTCCCTGCATGACATGTAGCAGGCTGATGCTCATCCGAGGTCTGTGATTCAGCCAGCAGCGATTTCCCCAAGCCAGTGGAGCCTTGCCACAGCTGTTTTCAAGAGCTTTTCAGGACTTGCTGTGGTTTGTGAACACTAGGCTGAACATTGATCTCCTCAGTGCATTTCAAGATAGGTATTTAATCATTGCATTTTAGGATGGAGTAGAAAAACTTGCTTCTTTTTCTAGTTCACTGTGTTCCAGTTTTTCATCTTTGTCCTCAGTGCAGGAGGTAAATGGGGACCCTCACACCCACAAGGGAATTGCTTCAGCATAATAATAACCTCCCCTTTCATCAGTGAAATGCCATCCTTCATCTCTGACATTTGTTCTCCAGAAAGCTGTGATGGCTCATAGGTCATTTTACCCACCACCAGCACTCAGCCATCAAATGCTCGCGAGCGCGAGCTCGCTCTCTCTCTCTCTCTCTCTCTCTCTCTCTCTCTCTCTCTCTCTCTCTCTCTCTCTCTCTCTTCTCTCTCTCTCTCTCTCTCTCTGTGTGTGTGTGTGTGTGTGAGAGAGACAGAGAGAGACAGAGAGAGAGAGAGAGAGAGAGAGAAACTCACCTGAAAAAGACAACTTTCTAGAATGTGCTAGATTAAGAATAAAGAGTATGGACATAAAACAAAAACAACAAAAAATTCTGGACAAAATAGACCTGAGTCCAAATGCTGGCCCAACCATATCCTACTTGTGGTTGAGAAGCCCTATTTCTCTGGGCTTCAGTTTCTTCAGCTATAAAACTGGGGTGACAAGATATGTGGTCTCTAAAGTCCCTTTCAAGGCAGCTAGTTGGTGCCGTGCATAGAGTGCTGGGCCTATAGTCAGAAGATCAGAGCCCACATTTGATTGTAGACACTTATTAGCTATTTAACTCTGGGTAAATCACTTAACTTGTTTGCATCAGTTTTCCCATCTGCAAAATGAACTAGAGAAGGAAATGGCAAATCACTTCAGTATCTCTGTCAAGAAACTCTCATATGGTGTCTCAAAAAAGCAGCCACAGATGAAAAGCAACTGAAAAAGTCCCTTTCAGATCAAAATTTTGAGATCTTATGAGTTCCTTAAGGACAGTTTGCCTCCTGCAAAGAAAATTTAATAGGACACACTGAATTTCCTAATAGTGATAATTGGTACTTATTGACTTGTTGGTCAAAAGCAGATTGGACTATTGGTGATCAGCTCTTGTTCTGAGGCACTCTGATAGGAGGGGCATCATGTAGAAGCCTTGGATAGATCAAAGCCTTAAAAATTAGCAAATTATTTCACATCCAATTATGTCTATCACTTGAGCCTCACTATGACCTTGTCAAGTAGATACTACAGGTATCATTCTCCCCCATTTTAGAAATGGGACAGCTGAGACATGGAGGTTAAGTGACTCAGCTAGTATCAAAGGCAGAATATGGAAGTAGGTTATGTTGACTCTTAACCCAGCATCCTCGGCAACTCTGTCTTTCATCGTGCCCTACTAGCTTGGTATTATTGGAGAAGCAGAGAGATACACAGAAAATGCATTTTCTGACTGCTGGGCTAACTGAATTATACTGAGGTTTTCTCTTTCTAAGTTCAAAGAAAGACCACAGTTGTTTTTTGTACTAAGCAAATCAGCTTTTTCTCTATGTGGAGCCAACATAAAATATACTCCATATGTATACCTGACATATACACAAGTACAATACATAAATAATTTGTGATCTCATCCCAGGGAGCATAATCCTTTCACCTGTGCAGATCACAACCCCTTTCAGATTTTACAAATGAAGCAACTGATGATGAGAAAGGTTAAGAGATCAGGAAACTCTAGTTAAGAGTCTGGGGTCAAGTATATCTTGTCTTCAAGTCTAACATGCTTTCCATTGTGCCACCCAGCTGTCTGTCATACAATTAATGCAACAAAAACAATTCTTGGTCATGCCTGAAAACAGGTCTTTCATTCCACATCTTCTGAGAACTACAAGGCATGCTTCATGATCAGGCCTCTGAAGTTGTGACTAGACACTGCATTCACCAGAGTTGTGAAGTTTTTCAGTAGTCTTTCATTTGTAGGATTGGGTTCACCTGCTCATTTTATTCTGTATCTGGTCATACAAGTCATAAAATATCACAGGAGAGTTTTAATGGATAGATAATGAATGAGAATAATCAGTAGAACCTCCTCCCTTCCCCCTGCCATCTGCTAAACTGGGTCACTTCCACTGAGTTGGGCAGGTCTTATCCTTTGCTAACAGATATCCATGACTGCCAACTCTTAATTTTGTTTCTTGTGACTAAAAGGCAAAAATGATTGGTCATAGAGACAGAAAGGACCTTTCTCCCAGCCACAATGGAAAAGTTCTACTTTTCTCCTTTAAAAATGTACTTTTGATCCAGGGGGTTATGAAAAGTTGACTACTACTGAACAGCAACATTTATATTTATTTATAGTATATCTGGCTAAAACTTACCTCAAAATTGATGTAGGTCCACTGTAGAAACCCACTTTTTCCCCTAACTAGTGGATTTGGTTTATATACCAACACACAATTGTGCAGAGGTCAACTTGTTAAATGTCATACATCTGCTGATGGCATCCCGAGCCAGGAAAGAAGTTGGGGCAGACAGGCAAGTGGACAGATGCACACTGCTGGGCTGCTTGAGGTGCCAAACCAAGCAAAAGGAAGAAGTAAACTTAATTGGGGATAGAAGAAGGAAAGGGAAGTGGTAAATGATTTTTTAAATTATATATTTAATAATTTTTAAAATTTAAGGTAATGACAATATGTTTTAGAGAAAAAAGTGTATAGTTGTATGTATGTATATATTACATATATACATGCCCACATATAGAATTTGTACATATGGATAAGTTCATGTGTAAATACATAAATGTACTCATTAGATACTTATGATAAAGTTGGATGAGCACCGGCTTTAAAGACAGAAGACCTGACTTTTCAACTTGGTTCTGTTACTTATTACCTATGTGAACCTGGACTTAACCTCCCTGAGCTTCTGCTTCTTCACTTTCAAAGATATTTATATTTAACTTCTTAAGGGTTTGTTGTGAGTTATGTACTTTGTAAAGTTTGAAACAATATAGAAATTGAGTTCTCAATAGAATATGTGTTTCTTGAGGGCAGGAAGTCCCATCCCACCATCTAGTACATTGCAGGTCTTTAATAGATATTTGCTGATTATTAAAGATTATTTTATGGAGAATTCATACAGGGAACGCACTCACAAAGTGGTCAGAAAAAGCCATGCTTAGGAACAGGGGATGGAGGCCCTCTTATCACAAAATCATAAAACCAAGGGACACAGACTCAGACAATAATATATACAATATAGCCTTTATTGATCAGGTATAGGGGACAGAAAAGAAAAGAACTGATTCAAAAGAAACTGACATTACATATAATATTAATTCATATTTTTAAGAGCTTAATAGTTTTATCATAAGAACCCTCCAAAGGTAATACAAGTGGGATTGTCTCAATTTTTTCCACACTGGCATTTTATTTTTCCAAATACACATAAAGATAGTTTTCAGTATTCACATTTGTAAGACTGTGTTTGAAATTTTTCTCCCTGCCTTCTTTACCTCTCCCTCCCCAAAAGAGCAAGCAACATGATATAGGTTAAATATGTACAATCCTTTTAAACATATTTCCATATTTGTCATGTACAAGAAAAATCAAGATTGCTTCAGTCTTACAGAGGAGTAAACTGAGGCTCAGAAATGCTAAATAATTGCCCATCATCATATGACAATTATGCATTGGAATCAAAACTCCAACTCAGCTTTTCTAAGTTTGGTGCTATTTCAACTGCAGTTTATAACTAGAGAAAATATTTTCTTAAAGGACAAACAATATGATAAAAACTAATGATAAGATATTGATTGTTACTCACAGTACGTGTTTTCTTTGAATGCTAAGACAACAGTAACACTGGCCTAAAACTCAAGAGATGTGGGTTCAAGCTTGATTCTGTCTGAATAAATTTAGACAAAAGCCAATTTACCTCTCTTTGTGTCAATTTTATCAGAAAACTTCATACCATTAAACTGTTCCAAAAAGTGTTTAGAATATTTAACAGAAATAGGTTTCACACAGTCATTATTGGTAAGTCAGTTTGACAGTTAGGTTCCCAAGCCAATAGATTAGTAAACAACTCTCTTTCTTAAAGTACCCTTAAAACTATCTTAAATTCTGTAAATGGGAGGGAGAGCTATTAAAAACAAAAGGAACTTTCTATTTTTCTCTCATGACATTCTCCCTGACTGAGGAAAAAGAAGAGCCATGGGACAAGGAGATTAGACAGCCATAATATTCTTTTCTATGAATTGTGATTCAAAAAGAATACATAAAGAGGTAAATTAAGGCCAGATTTATGCTCTCAAAGAAGCTATAGGACCTTTTCACATCAACAAAAACTACAAGTTCCAGTTCCAAAACTAAAATTCAAATCTAGTTTGAATTCCTAAAGCTTCTAATAACCTCCAGGAAACAAAATATTGTGGAATAGAAAAGTTTCAACATATCTTCTGATTGAGCTACAACTGAATATAGATGATTTTATTTGAATAACAATAACTGAGGAAAGATATGGTAAAGCAATAAAAAAAAACTTTGAAGCACACTGGTTATTGTTTATTTCAAAATCTAGTTCCTTATCATAAATGCCATAAACTGTTATGGACATTCCAGAAACTAAGAGATCATTCTCTGATTGGGGATTGAACTCCCTAATAGATCAAATGATACATGAGTCTGAGGTCAAATCTGGGTTCACTACCTCCTTCTTTCATCCTTTCATGAATGTATTCTATGTCTCAACTTTCAAAGTCTGACAATGAACTACCCAAGATACCTAGACAAATATAGAGATAACATATGATTGCTTTCCCTACAGGTGCAGTAAGCCACTCCAGACAAGGTTCAGCCAACAGAGATGAAGGGAAAAAACCCTAGTCAACCACAGCTGTGATACTAATTATTCTTTGGAGCCTTACTGCTATCTCCTTCACTTTCTCACACATCTTACTGTGATTTCTGAAAAGATGAGATGGCCTACCTATTAAATGCCAGTCTTGAAGGCTGCACAAACTGCTTTAAATACTTATTTCTTTATTAGTTTGTGGAGTCCCTAACACTTATCTTTTATATGTGTGATCTCAGCTAAACTCCTCCAGCCCTAGTTTTTTGCTAAAATAACAGATAAAACACAAATATTCTTACATCATAAAATTGTTTTGAAGATCAAATGAGGTAATTTATGTCAGATTCTTAGAGTTGGAAAAGAGTTTGGAAATCATCTAATATAATTTCATTTTATAGATAAGGAAACAGGCTCAGGAGTACTTGTCCAGTGTCATATAATTCCAGTGATGTAGTCTAGTTCAGTAGTTCAAAACTAGAACCCTGGTCCCCAGACTCTTGTAACATTTGCTCTTCCCAGACCTTTTGGGAGGCATTTGCAGAAATATCAATATAGCACTAGAAAGGAAGCAATATAGCCAAGAGACAGAAAAGTTTCCAAAACAAGATCTGGGTTTCAGTCTCAGACCATTTGCAATCCTCAGAGACTGTGGATATGTGCATTGTTTATGTCTTGATACTAGCTGTTGACCTCCCCTTTCAGCCTTCACCCAACTTAGTTTAAATTTAATAATGTTTAAATTTAATAAGAAGCATTGTCCTTGAAGGAAGTAGCCATCTTAATAGTCAAGTTGGGTTGCTTTTAGGCCATGCTATTTTTCTGCTATAAAATGCTACTTCCTTTTATTCTGATTATTCATTCATTTTTTTTCAGTCATCAAACATGTGTAGGGAGGTGGCTTGTTTCTGCCCAATTGATTCTCACTCTTCTTTTTGATATAGTCAAAGAAAATAAGGAAAATTCCTTACCATTCCATAGAGTAGATTAGATACAAATTTAAAAAATCTATAAAACCAATATTAATTTTATGACAAAAATATTTGAGATGGAATAAAACAAAGGACTATTTGAAGTCTGGCAGGGGAGTTGTCATTAAGTGCAGGGGGGACAGAGCAGAGGAACTTCATGGGCTGCTGCCAGAGAGGGAACAATAGGGGAGGGTAAGACAGAAATTTGTCTAAAGCTCTTTCCACTTGCAAGCACAGATCCATCAGTATCCCTTCTTTTTCTCTTCCCCCTACCATTTTGGAGAGAAAATATACCATTTAATAAATGGTTTTTTATCATATAATAATCTTAGCATTACTGCATTGAGAATGATAAAAACAAGGACTCTCAGCGTTTTCAAAATATTTCATGGATTATTCAATCACTATGGCAGAAAGGAAGTATCTGGTTGCAACAGCACACAGAAATATGGAAACAAATGGATGAGGTATAGCTATAAAATATGAAGACTGAGTCTGCAAACCACATATCTAATCATTTTCATATGTGAAGAAGCCTTGATAGGCACAGGGCTAAACAAATGGAAGATATTATTCTTACAGAGTTATTATTTAAGAGAGACAGAGTGTCCTAGTGAATATGATACTTGACTGGAGTTGAGAAAATTTTGGTTCATCTCTTGCCTCTGATACTTACTATGTAACTCTGAGGAAAGCACTTAACCTCTTTCTAAGACTATAAATTATAGAGAATCTCTGATCTGTTCCAGTTCCCACACCTGATGAAATTGCTGGTCCTTGACATATTGATGTATTATTATTTAGACAAAATGTGGCCTAGAAACCTCCATTAGGTTATAGTCATTAGGGATGTAGTCAGGAGGGATTAGAAATGCAGGGGAGGTAGAGAAAAGAAAAAAACCAGTCCAATACTGATATTAAAAAAAATCCAAATGATATCCCAAAAGATACATTCCTTGGAAAGTAGTCAAGACCAGAACGGAAGATAATCTGAGAGCTTGCCAAAAACATTCACAAAAATATGTGGTAAATTAGGAATGTGCCAAAACATCGAATGCATATCCAGGTCTAATTCAGGACCAACAGCAGAGTGAAGTAATAACACAGGCATTTGTTTAAATGACCTTATAATAGAACTCATATTTCTATATTCTATAATAAGAAAATATTTTCCTTACAAACAATCTTCTTACATAGATAGAATGAAAACCATTATCTCAATTGTGAAAATAAAAAACTAAGATTAAGGAAGTGATTTTTTTCATGGACATATAGCTAAGATTTGAGCTAGCATCTGAACCTGAGCCTTCTGACTTTGAGTTTAGCATTCTTTTTTTCTTCTTTTTACTACTTTGCATCACATTTACCACTGTAGTATTCTTAAGTATAAAAAAAATGGAGTCTAAAAGGTTTTAGGATTTCAGAAGTTGCCACTTTCCCATTCACCAAATTATTTTGTATTAGCAGACTGTTGAGCAAGTCAGTTAATCACTCTAAGCCCCTTTCTTCATTTAACAATGAAAATATTGGTAATATTTGTCTCCCATGGTTCTTATAAGAGTCAAATGAATGGATGTATGTAAAATTCTTTGCAAACCTTAAAACTCTATATAAAGTAAGTTGTTATTACTATTTATATTCAACCAATAAATGAACAAATATTTTAAGTGCCTACTATGGACCAAATAGGAAGCTAGATGGTACAGTGGACAGAGTATCAGGTCTGAAATCAGAAGCCCTAAGTTCAAACCTTGTCTCAGACACTTACTCTCAAACACTTATCAGCTGTGTGACCATGAGTAAAGTCACTTAATTTTGTTTGCCTCGGTTTTCTCATCTGTAAAATAAGATGGAGAAGGAAATGACAACCCACTTCAGTACCTTTGCCAAGAAAACCCCAAAGGGGTCACAAAGAGTCACAACATGACTGAAATAAATGAACAACAACAAAATATGGCAGGCGCTACGCTATGGGCAAGATATACAAAAAGAGGCAAAAAAAGTCCCTGCACTTAAAATGAAATATGGGAGCTTACAATCCAGTTGGAGAAACAAAATGAAAAAAATATACATCATATATGTATATACGTATCAATTAATGGGTTTTATGGGGTATTCCAGGGGACTAGTCCATCTAGGGCTGCTCATCTATCTTTGATGCTCATCTGTCACCCATCTCTCACCTATGACTCCAAGAAGCATTCACAGCAACCATTCCCAGTAAAACTCTCTCGGCAGAAATCAAGTTGAGGGTATTGATGACTCAAGAAGAAAGAGCAAGGCTGATGACTTTGCATCACTCTGCCCCACTTAAATCCCATTCACACAAATCAAGACATGGCCTCTGACATCATGGATCCTCTTCAAAAACCAAGGACAAACAACAACAATTAACAGAGGGAAGACAATAAAATTAAGAAAACCTCCAGTAAAAGAAAGGATTTTAGTTGGGACTTAAAGGAAGTTCATAAGATGAGCAAATGGAGTGGAGGAGAATATTCCAGGCATGAGGAACAGTCAGAGAGAATACCTACCATCAAGAAATGGAGAGTTTGGGCAGTGATGTTCTAAATCTATGTATTAAAGAGTGATTTACAGTTTCCATGAAGCAACAAATAGTTATTAAGTATCTTTTATGTGCATAAGATTGTATCTGGTGACCAAGGAGAGAAAAATTTAAGAAAAATAAGAATGGTCCCTGCCTTGTTGGAACTTCCAAGTTAGTACTAGTCAAATAAGAAAACATTTACGACTTACAGCTTAGGGCAAGAACTTGGTTAGCTCCAACCCAGCAGCTCACAGCAGGGATATTCTATTTTTTATCACACTATTATAAGATTCCCTCCTATAGTTCCTTCTAATAGGACTTTTATTAGGAGATAATGGTTGTCACACACACACACACACACACACACACACACACACACACACACACACACCTTGCTGTTCTATTCAGGCTCCATCCTAGTTTTATAGATTTAGAGTTGGATGGGACCTTAGGTCTAAGATCTTGCTTTTACAGAGAAGACAAATAAATCATGAGGAAGTTCACCTAGCTGCTTTCTTAAGGTCAATCACTTTCACAAGAGATAGAACTGGCATGTGAAGTCAAGTTTTCTGATTCCAAAATTCTATAGCATGATGAAGTGAAAAGAGCTCTGACCAGGGGGTCATGAGACATTGAATTTTAGTCCTGATTCTAACACGAAGTTCTCTGTAATCTTTGAACTAGATAACCTGGAAAGACCAGAATTCAAGAATACTTTGAGGGGCCAAACTAGGTCAAGATACAACTCATCTTTTTTGTTTAATCAATAAGGCAAAGAAAAGAGATAATGAGAGGAAAATTCTTAAAGTGCCATAACTACTTATAATTATTTGTATTTACAATGTATTTTCAGAGATACGAGAGATTAAAGTATAATAAAGCTATAAACAATCTTGCATCAATTGACATATCTAGTTCTTCCGTGTTATTGAGATGTTATTTAGATAAAAAATGTATGATAGTACATCACCCTTATTAAGCAATACCATATGACAAGGATTCTTCATTTTTTTGTGTGTAACATATTCCTTTTCCAGACTGGTGAAGCTTTTGGACCCATTCTCTGAATAATGTTTGTAAATCCATAAAATAAAATATACAATATTAGAAAGAAAACCAATTATATTTAAATAAATAAAGTTAAAAATTACATATGTTTTTAAAAATCCAAGTTCACAGAACCCAGATTAATTCCTGCCATATAGCATAGGGATCACCCTTGACAATGTTGCAGTAGAAAACACTGGAACATTTAGATACATTACACTACACACACACACACACACACACACACACACACACACATACACACCACGTTTTCATAAAACATTAAATGGAAATGCCCTACAACTACACAAATCCTTTCTTTGGGAGAGCAACCCTTAAGCCAAAATGGATTTGGAGTATATGGGATCTCCCAAAAAGGTTGAGTGAAAGTTATAAGGAGTTTCTAATCTTAAATCAGAAAGTTGTCTGAACAATGGACTTCAACATAGTCCCACACATAGCTTCAAAAGTATATTAAAGTGCTTTTAAACCCAATTTAGCTGATTAGCTATTCTGGGTTCCATAAGAACTTGATCCTGAAAGCAAGGTTCTCTTTTTGAAGGAAAGAGGCATATATAGCTAACAAACCTCTCCTTATGAAAACAAAGCAAATATAAAAATGAGATGGCAGAGTTTATTTTTTTTTTAAGGAAGAAATACTTTTCTAGTTCAGGGGTTCCCAAATCCACACATTACCTTTCTTTGCATAAACCATGAACTAAGAATGGTTTTTATATTTTTAAATGCAGCTTTGTTCAATTACAACTTTATTTTAATATGTAAAAAACATTCAACTTGTGGTCTGTGCAAAAACAATCCAGAGACCAGGTTTGCCTTATGGACCATAGTTTACCAACCTCTGATCTAACTTGTTGCCAAAAGCTGGCAGCAGAGAGAAGTTTGAAAACCACATTCCTCTCTGAAAAATGTTTACTAGGAACCATAAAACCAATGGCACAACACCTGGCAGAGACAACATGTCATGTGAGACCTACAGGGAACAGCACAATAACATCACCAGATTTCAATAGTAGGCTTGTAACACCAAAGGAATGAACTTCCCTGGCCACTTTACACATGTGTATTCTGGTCACTTTTATTTTTAATATCTATGTCCATTCACATGTACTCTGTATAAGCTTACACCTTTTCCACTTTTAGTGTATTTGTGGAAGAATGTACCCCAAGTATATGGGTAAAACGATTTATTACTACATTTCTTACTGTGTTACATAATAATAAAAAACTTTTGCTTTTTGCTAATTGGGTCCTCAGTGAGATCTGAAAACTATATATTGTTAGGGAGTTGTAAAGGTATTATTTCTTGAGGGAATATAGAACTATAGAGTACCTTAAACCTGGGTTACATTTTCTGGGGAGCGCTACATATTAGAAGGGCACTTCAGTACCATGCCTAAATGAGACCAAACCTTTGTGGACCCCAGCCTCCTCTTGACAATATGATCATTTTTTTTTGTCTGACCATTGCATTCTTTTGGGAGTAAGGTCTAAGAAAAGAATGATCTATGATGTTTCTGTGAGTACACAGCCGATGAGTTGTGCTTTTCTCCATCCTGTGAGAATTCCAAAGCCAGAGCTATGAATCATTTTCCTGAAGTCAAGAGATTGATGATCTGCAATTCCTAATCTGGGATAACCTCTTTTCTTCCTCCCCTTCAGCATATTCTCTTTGTGGTTATTTGACTGCCTTTTGATGAGAGGTTGGTTAAAGTAATCTAATTCTCCAATTCCAAAGTCAAGAGGTTAAGAAAGGATGACAGGCTGCATCACCCACCACTGATTTCCAAAATTAATAAAAGGTGAGGCCAGACCAATGGTAATGGCTTCCAGGATCCATTTCATTTGTACATCATGGAAAGCATTTACCCACTGTGTATTTGAACACTCTTATTTTCCACTCTGTCTTTTCCAGCAGGCACATTGTCATTAGTCATTGTCTTATCCTCCCTTTTGCATTCCAGGTGAGTTTCCTATCCAATGAGAGGTTCTTCAAGAGAATTCTCCCACCACAATTTCCTGCAGCTAGATTTGAGTCTTTGACTTGCTGCCCTTCCTATAAATAAAGACACTCACAGGAAGCAGTAGAATGATCACTGCTATTGGAGTAAGATCACCTTGGTTTGATCTAGATCTACCTCTACCTAACGTCAGGCAAAGTATTTAATTTCCCTTAACTTCAGCTTCCTCACTTGCAAAATAAAAGGGTAGATAAAATGATCTCTAAGATCTCTTCTATGAGCTTTCTGACCCAGGGGTTTCTAATATATAAAATTAGGTTGATAGAATTGAATGAATTCTAAAGTCTCTTCCAGTTCTTTCACTGAAAGTTATTGAACTCAGAACTCCACAGCTTGTTTTGAAATATTCACAATATGAGACATTCTTTACATTTGATTTTTTTTTAATATAAAGAGCTCAGTAGAGTACAAGAACTCTTAACCTTTTTTTTTTCATGGACCCCTTTTACAATCTTGTGCAAGTTATGTGATCCCATCTTCAAATAATATTTTAAAACTCATAAAATAAAATACCAAAATTATAAAGGAAAACATTCAGTTTGAAATAATGATGTAAATTTTTTTCCACCAAATTCCTGACCTCCTAAAATCTATTTAATCCATTCCAGATTATGAAAGTTTGACATGGAGGCATGGTTCAAAGTTCAACTTGGCCACTTTCTAGGACTGTGAGCTTAAGTTTCTTTCACTCAGTTTCCTCATCTGTTAAATGTAGGGCTTAGGTTCAATGATTTTGAATATTCTTTATAGTTGTATATCATGTTTCTTATGTTAATCATGTCCCAGCTTATTAGTGCCTTGGTATTTCCATCTGTAAAAATACATGGAGCATGGCACTAATGGTCTCTAATAAAGACATTATATGGTATTTGTGGAAACATGATTAGGATTTTCATAACTGGAAATGATCTTCTAGTTCAACCTTTATTTGTGACTATTTCATAGACGAGGAAACTAAGACCTAGAGAAGTCAATTGACTTGATAACTGCTGTATAATTAACTTAATGACAGAACTAAAACTAAAACACAAACCTCCCAGCTCCCAATTTGGGACCATACTATAATATCATAAAGCTTATCTCATGTCTATTAAGTTTTTTGAGGTCCCTGGATAAAAAAAAACAGTCACATTACTATCTCAGGATTATATAAGATGTAAAAGCCAGCATGACGCAGTGGATAAAAGAGCAGCTTCAAAATAAGGAACACCTGGGTTTAAATTTAGTCTCTGATACTTCATTAGCTATGTAACCTTGAGCAAATCACCTCCCATATAACTCTCTAAAACTAGAAATGACAAATGCTCTCTTATCTACATCAGTAGATAGAGTTTCTACATTGGGAATTTCCAACCAATGAAATAATAGATCTAAATGGTAGCAATAATTTCTCCAAGTCAACTTACCTCACAGGGATGATGTTAGGAAAGTACTTTGTGAAGCTCAAATTCTTATATAAATGTGAGTTATTCTTCTTCTTACTGAAGAAAGACAAACATTCATCATGAGACTAGAATACTATAAGCCACCTTTCACTCACTCAAAGTCATCCAAGAGGTTCTAGCAAAGTGCTCTGCCAAATTGAAAAGTTTCCTATTTCTTCTCTATAGATATTCTCCAAGGGGGAAAGAATCAACTTTAAACAAGAAAAAAAATGATCAGTGGAGGTTAAGGCTTTCCTAAACATTGGATAAGGGGAGGGGGCTGGTAAGTGGAAATCACTGGACAATATGGGAAGCTTGCTGTTTTTTTCTTGACCTACAAAAAACAATACCCTAAATATGCCCCTGAAACCACAGCCTCATAGGGCTGCAAAGAACTTTTTGAGATCAACTCGTTCAACACTGTTTAATCAGTGTGTCAGGTAATATTTAGCTTTCAAGATGAAAAAGAGTCCCAGTCAAAGCAAGGGAAATTCATTTCTTGCAGGTGTTTTGGCTCCAGGGAATCACAATTCCTGCTGCTTTCAGCATTCAGTCTGGGGGTTTAGGGTTTTGATTTTTTGTGCATTGTAAGTTTTAGAAATTCCTCAAATATATGAATATAGTGGATGACAAGTGAAGGGATTGCCTTAAAAAGATTGCAGAATTATAATATCAAAAATTTAAAGCTAGAAGGGATATTAGTGGTCATCCAGTCCAACTGTTTATTTAACAAATGAGGAAACTGAGACCTAGAGAGATTAAGCAGGCAAATTATTCTGAATCTAAATCCAGCTCTCTCTCTACCTAGCACATAGCCCAGCACAGAAGAAATGCTTAATAAATGTTTGATAAATCAAATTCCATTATGTATTTAAATTCATTTAAGCATTATCTATTTAATGATCAGGGCAGCTAGGTGGCACAATGATAGTGTCAGAGCTAGAATCAGGAAGGCTCATCTTTCTGAGTTCAAATATGGCCTAAAATACTTACTAGCTATGAGACCCTGGTCAAATCATGTAACACTTTTTTTTGCCTCAGTTTCCTCATCTGTAAAATTAACTGGACAAGGAAATGGAAAATCATGACATTATTTTTGCTCTCATCCTGCCACCTCCCCAAATTAAAAAATCTCCAAATGGAATCACCAACTGTTGAACAGACAAATGAATTCTTCATTCTTCATTCTTAAATGGCTGGGGAAAAAAAAAACAAATTTAGTTATTTTTTTTTGTTGTTGTTTGTTTTTTTTTTAATTTTTATTTTTGCTGAGGCAATTGGGGTTAAGTGACTTGCCCAGGGTCACACAGCTAGACAGTGTCTGAGATCAGATTTGAACTCGGGTCCTCCTGACTTCAAGGCTGGTGCTCTATCCACTGCGCCACCTAGCTGCCCCCCAAATTTAGTTATTGTTAAAAAGAGACAGCCACATTCTTCCCACAGTCCTGTTAATCTTCTCATATGTTTATGAGTCATGGATATGATTAAAAGTCATGTACCACAAAGACAAATCACAATTGCCAATGGGTTCCCTTAGTATTCCACATTAACCTGTAATTCAGCCCCAGATAGTCAGAGTTCCAAACTGAATGAATGAGTCAGAACCAGGACCACACAATGCTTTCTTCCCTTTTCGTTTTGTGTAATTGAATTAAGATTCTTTTTTAACTTAAGAAATATAAAGAGGAGTCTAATTTAATCAAGCTCGTGGCTGGGTTGGCATATATTGGTACATATCATTTAAATCTTTCTGTAGGTTAAATTTATCTAATTTTGCCAGGGTCTCTAAGTATATGTAAGTAGCTTTACTATTTTAAAAGTAATAGAGCAAAATCAACTCTAGACCAATGAAGTAAAGAGAATGTTGTTTTCACCTCTTAAAATGCCCAATTCTCTTCCATCTTCCTATACAACATCCTATCCATCTTTCTTTTTATTTTCTTCTTAATTTATAGAATAAAACAAGTATTTTCATAATATGGTGTAATAAAAAAGATGATTATAAATGAAACTGCAAATCTGCTCTGCACAATTTACTATTCCATTCAAACATATAGTGACATTATTGTGTAATTTTTCTTTTTTTTCCATTCCTCATTCTTCACCACCTCCTTAGAGATGGCTATCATTAGACATAAATATATACACACATATGTAACTTTTTCTATATGTACTTCTATTTATCAGTTCTTTTTCTGGATACACTAGACTCAACTCACTACAAATTACAGTGCCATAATTATAACTTCAAGACATTTCTAGTGTCACTAGCATTGCCATAACATGAAATCTTATTTTGTTCTTTATTATAAATATATACTCATCATGCCAAAATGGGAAGAGAAAAGTGGACTTTGAATGTTGTTCTTTTAAGAAACAGCAGAATATGGATTACTTTGTTAGCAAATTAGATGGCAAAGCATTGTTAGTTTAATGACATTAGAATTGAGCTAAAAAGATGCAATCTTTGTTGACATTGTCAGAAGAACAATTCAGCACAATATACTCAAACACAGGAAAGCAGGGGTTAGAAAAATTAGAAAATTTTAAATGAAATATCTCATCATAACAGAATTCTTTGGCAAAAGCAAAAAAAAAATGAACGAGATGACTGCAATCAAATTATGTTTCCAAGCATCTAATTTGTTAGCCAAGAAAGGAAAGTTGTTTACCAATGGTGAATTAATTAAATCATGTTTGATTGCAACAGCTGAAGAAATATATCCATAGATAATAAGCTTGTTTTAAGACTATTAGCCTTTCAGCTTAATTAAAATCATGTGCTCTTGGATTGATATGAGAAGTTGACAGTACCTATCTGTGTGAAAAGACATTGTCAAAGATTTAATACATAAAATCTCATTACAAATCAGCATTAACAAACATTTGCAATCTATTTTGATAATAAAGAATACTGACTTTGAACTTCAGTTAAGCAAAATGATATACTCCCCAAATAATCCCATTCTTCCCATTAGTAGACATGTGTGTGTATGTGTGCATATCCATTCATATGTAAACATGTCTGCATACAAGTGTATATACATATATAAATGCACAACATGTATATGTGTGTGCATGTGTATATATAAATGTGTACATATGTGTGTGCATATATACAATTATATATAAAATGTGTGTGCGTGTATATATATATATACATTCTCAATGATTATTATTGTATTTTGATCACTAATAAAAATAAATTTGTGGAAATTTATCTTTCCTTTTTTTATCCACATACTTATGTAATATTTTACCTCTTGTCTTGAAAAATCTAAAATTTACTACCTGACCCTTTAAAGAAACAGTTTGCCAATCCCGATCTATATCATACAATTAAACTTTTAAGTATAATCTGTTATACTTATGTATAACTTATGTATATGTACTTATGTATATTTAATGTAACAGGGTAGAAAAAGGTAATGAGCAACATTATACAGCCATTCTTATTCATCCTCATGCTGTTACTGTCTCATTAAGTAGATGGTTTTTCTTATACAAACTGAGTCTGTCTGTCTTTCTCTCTGTCTGTCTGAGCTGCTTTAAATTTCTTGGTATGAATTTCTATTTCTATTATTTTCTTTGTATTTCTTTTTCCTAAACATTTGTCCCTCCATTGCTTCTTTCCTACTAAGTATGCCCCAAGACTAGCAAAAGTCAGTGATAGTGGCTGATGTTCAGTCATTTCAGTTGTATCTGATTGTGATCCCATTTGGGTGGTTTTCTTGACAAAGATAATGGACCCACTTCCTTCTCCTGCTCATATTACAGATGAAGAAACAGGCTCACACAGCTGGTGAGTATCTGAGAGCTTAATTCAACTCAGGTCTCCCTGACTGCAGCCCCCTCTCTCTACTATGGTTACCACCATTTATAAATACAATGTAATTTTTTTTTTTTTAAATAAAAGGTAGCAGGGGTCCTCAAACTATGGCCAGATGCGGCAGCTGAGGACGATTATCGCCCTCACCCAGGGCTAGGAAGTTTCTTTATTTAAAGGCCCACAAAACAAAGTTTTTGTTTTTACTAGAGTCGAGCCCTCCAACAGTCTGAGGGACAGTGAACCGGCCCCCTATTTAAAAAGTTTAAAGACCCCTGGAGGTTTTGGACAAAGGTGAGGGAAACCAACTGGAAAAGAGGGTTACTCTCTTGGGGTTTGTAGTTGGGGTAAAGGAGTCTGTCCTGAGCCTCTTCCTGCCCAATCCGTCTGCATGGCCACACTGCTGGACTGCTGCGGCCTAATTCTCATACATTTGCTTCTTGTGATACTGCTTTTGTGGTTCCTCCAAGACTCTCTGTGGCCTTTCTTTTTCCAAATTCATAATCTTCTGTGTCTGATTAGGCAATTAGGAAAAGTAATCCATATCCTACTGTTTCTTAAAATGTTCTTCCCCAGAACTGGTTCCTGCCTTTTATTCACTGTGTGACAAATGACAAGTTCAAAAGACATATTGTCTGTGTAATTATTAATTAATTTCTTAATTATGACTAGCAAATAATTAAGAAAATGAGGTGGGTGGTCCTTCCGGCAATGCAATGAGACAGGTGAAGCTTTCTCAAGAAGCCTATGACACTAGGCCTAAGTCATGTGATCCCCATTCCCAGAGGTTACAAGAAGTCACATGATCTCTAGGCTTAGAGGTCCTGTGACCTACAGGAAGCAGACAACATTGGTGACCATTGGTCAATGAGGATTACTTCCTTTTAGTCCATCCAATAAAAAGGCCTGGGTCTTTTGCTATTTAACCAGCTTTACAGCTTCTAGCTTGTCAGGTTGAGCACATATTGGGAGCTGGGATGCTTCCCAGGTGTGCTTGGGTCTCTCCCTGCAGGAACTAAAATTCTCAAACTTTTGTTTTCAGTATCTTTATCCTACTAAAAATTATTGAGGATCTCTCCAAAGCGTTTTTGTTTATCTGGATTATATTTATAAACATTTGCCATATTGGAAATAAAAACTATTTTTGAATTTGTAGACCTTCTAAAAAGGTTCAGGATTCTCTAGACCATACTTTGAGAATCACTGGACTAAATAAATGCTTTCTCTTTGTATCTGAGGATGTTTCTGATTAGTTAATTTGGGGAAGGGGCTCTAGCACCTGTCCCACACACCAAGATACCCCCTGGAGAACAATGAATGCTTGAAAAAAAATCTTTGGAAAAGGGGTGTTATACCTGATAAAGAAATAAATTCTGATTGGTTAACAATCAGTGGGGTGGATATATTAATGAGGAAATTACCAAAAAGTCTTCAGCTCCTCCTTCTGACAAAGTAAACTAATCATGAGACTTGACTGTCTCCAGAAACCTGGAAAGAATTCATCTCTACCTAAACTATTCTGCTGGTTTACCTCTTCATAAGTGGGGTCACCTTAAATTCTAATAGAAGGTTGCAAAGGACAGAGGTTTATTTCCTAAAAGCAAGATCTTGCCTAAATTGGATTCTGTTTGTGAGGTCTTCTCTAGATAGGTGGAGTCCTACCCAAGATTAAAAAGCATGTACTCTGAGGATTTAGGCAATCTATCAGCAATATCCTCCAGAGACTGACTGAATAACCTTATAGGGGGTGGTTTCTCAATGAGGAAATAGAAAGGGAAAAACCTTAATATAAAATAATAATTGGTTCTAATCTTTTCTTTCACACTCAAGCCATTCATCCACTATTAAGGATCAGCTGATGGCAGGTGGCAGGGATAGAATTCAAGCCAAGTTTTTTGGTTTTATACAACTGTTTTGTTTTCATGTGCATTAACTTATCTCCCAAACTGCATTATGAGCTTCCAAAGCCCTGAGAATTCATATCATAGTAATATGACTCATATTTATGTAAAAACTTAACATCTACAAAATATTTTCTTCACAATAATCCTACAAAGTAGGTGATTACCAGTATTGTCATCTCCAATTCCCAGATAAGGAAACTGAGATCTAAAGAGGATGAATAACCTGGAAAAATGTTTTTGCTTAAAAGCAAAATTATAAATGCAAAAATGTCAAACCTCGAGAAGACTTTAGTCTAATTTCTCATACCATAGATGTGGAAACAAACCTAGAATGATCAAATGATTTGTCTAAGATAAAAATAGCGAGGTGAGTTGTTTTGGGTCATTTCTTCAGTAATGTTTGACTCGTCATGTCCCTTTTGGGTTTTTTGAGGGGCAAAGATACTGGAGTGGTGTGCCATTTCCTTCTCCTGCTCATTTTACAGATAAGGAAACTGAGGCAAACAGGATTACATGTCTTACCCAGGGTCATACAGCTAGTAAGTATCTGAGACAAGATTTGAATTCAGAAAGTATCTACCTGATTTCAGGCGGGGCACACTATACACTGCACTACCCGGCTGCCTCTAGCTAGATAAGAGACACAATACATATAGTGTTTAGAAAACTAGCCTTGACAGCAGGAAGAAATAATATTTCTGAAACATATTGGCTATGTGACCCTTAGAGATGTCACTTCACCTCAGTGTACCAGGTAAATATCTAAAACAAAGCTATAAAACAGGAGCAAATCTTTATTAATAGTTTTCTTATTTGGAATTTCCTTTATCAATGCAATCATATATTTGTTTTGTGCTCTCCCCTACAAAGAAAAATAATAATAACAATTACCAAACATAGTGAACTTAATAATGGAGCCAAAAAATGGAGTCCATTAAAATTCTTACTAGACCATTAGGCAACTAAGATGGTACAATGAATTTGGAAGTCAGTAAATTGTGAGTTCTAATTCTGCCTCAGATTCTTAGCAAACTCAGCCTCTCAGTATCCATTTCTTCATCTGTAAAATGTATATAATAATAGTACTTACATTACAGGATTATTGTGAGGATCAAATGATATTGCATATATAATGCATTTTGAAAAACTTTGAAAGAGAATATATATGTTATTTATCATTAGAGGTGGTACCCAAACCCAAATCTCCTGTCTCCAAAACTTGGGCTTTTTTCATTCCATGATACCACTATTTATGTCTTTCTCTGTCTTTACAAGGCCTACCATATTAGTAGCCTCAAAACTGATACTCAACAATTCAAACAATTCAACCTGTTGATGGAAAGAGCTGTGTCTTTCAGTTCTTCACAGAAGTTCTTAATCTGGGATCTATGAATTTTTTTAAAAATTGTTTTTGTTAATTGCATATTTATATTTCAGAACATTTTATCTCAAGAGGGGACCCATACACTTTTATTGATTACAAAAAGGGTCCATGGTACAAAAAAAGGGAAGAATCCTGTCTTAGATATATTTGAGGTTCTAAAATAAGAGACTGCATCGCAATGACAAAAATGTGGGGAGTCCTTTCCATTAATAGGCTCACAGGACTTAGAAGTCATATTCTACTCCTTCATTTTATAGATAAATTAGCTTTTCTTGTGCAAGAGATAGAGGCTAGAGGAATTGTATCCCCTTTCTTATGCAGAACCAGCTCTCTGTTCTTTTAAGATACATGGAGAGAAGAACTGGGCTATATTTTTCTATTATCATCAAATATACTTTAAGGGATTTTGTTTCCTAGAAAGATAACCAACTCAAAAGCTGTACTATAAATGATTTTTTAATGATAGAGATGTTTCTTCTTAAGAATATTAGTTATTTCTGAATTCTCTATTCACCCTAGTGTGAAATTTTGGCTTTATGAATTATTAAAAAGAAGACTTTTAAAAAAAATCATTCTGGGAATTAAAGGGCCCTTTGAAGAATTATCCTGCTGGGCTGCTGTTTCTTTTCACTTTTCTCTTTCTCTTTTATCCTCCTCACCCCACCTAGATAATCATCTGGACCGCTGTGCTCATGAATGCCACCCTGATGTGGGACTTTTGTGACTTAGTCAGTTTATGTCATTGTCTTATTATGGCAGAGCCCCTGGTGGTGCATTGTTGTTTAAGAGAATGGATTTTTAGAATGCCTTTCTCATTTTTATCACACTATGAATGCTGAAATTCTGCTTATGGAAAGATAGTGGGAATATGGTCACTTGTTGGGAGCATCGTAGAAGGGATTCCTCCTCAGGGGACAAATGACCTCAGACAACTATTCCAATGCTGAAATTCAGAGATTCTATAGGCGATTGGGGAGTTGTCTAAGACTCCTCTTGGGTTTACATGGACCTGAGTTCATCCTAGGGAAGAGTTCTCTAATTTTGCCCCAACTTCAGACTAAAGCTCCAGGAAAATGTATAAAATCAAATTTAGGCATCTGTGGTTCTTGAATAAGGTTTCTCCAAATGTGGATAATGATATGTCCTTCCACAAAGAAACCCAAAGGTTAATATAGGTATAAGGTATAGGACAGTTTATTTGCTCCACATAGAAAAACGCATAGGATACAAATGGCACAAAGATAGGCACGGAGAAACAGGAAATATAAAACTCTCAAAGATCCTGTTACATTTATTTTATCATCCCTCTTCCCCCCAAAGGATAAGACACTTTGAAGGACTGCAGAACAATTGTCATGGAGGCTTGGCAAGGTCCACATTTCTTGCTCAACCAAAGTAGGGCTTTCAATAGAGCAAGTACACTATGATTTTGGCAGTGATCCTCTTTTCCTCTGATCAAAGGTACTATTTATTATAAAAAAATCTCTTTCTTCTAGCTTATGTCTGACTCATTGACGTAGGAACTTTGACCTACAAGGTAACCATCAAGGCTATAAAAATATATTTCTCTAGATTGTTTGCTGCTTACTTATGTTCAAAAGAAGAAAGAGAATGGAAGAGGAAAGTCAGAAATTTAAAGACTAATCCTAGGCTTGCCTCTAAGCACATGTCTTCTGCTTCCATGTGCTTCTGATGCAAGCTAGTATTGTTGCTCAGATAGGAAGGAGAATGAGATCTTCCCCACCTGCTTTGCTAGAAGTGTAAGGAAAAGAAAGTGTTGGAAAAGAGTCCCAAAATAAGAGGATCCAAAAGAGAAAAGGTAGACACAATGTAGTCTAATGAATAATGAAGCATTAAGAGAAGCCTTGTGTAAAAGATAAATATTTTTTCTGTAAATAATTAAAAACATAATAGTATGATCACTTTTTGATCAGAACATTACAAAGGATAAAATAAACTTTTCAAATTCTCAATTAAAAAAAGTTCAGAATATTCTATCAGTGACCTTCAGGCTAATAATAATAAGATAATGATGATGATGATAATGATAATGCTGTTGCTGCTGATGATGATTACTGGCATTTATAAGTATAAAGTATAAAACTTTAAGGTTTGTGATGTGCTTTACAAATATTACGTCATTATCTAAAAATACTTCAGAAGATAGATGCTATAATCTTCCCCATTTTATAGATGAAATATTTAAGGCAGATAGAAATTTAAGATAAAAAGAAATGTAAAGCTTACAATGGTATACCTAGTCTTTATCAGTTTACATTTGTTAATGATCATATTGTATTTTAAGCATTTTGTTGTTGTTGTTGTTTAAAGGAAAGAACTATCTTATCCCAGATCAACAGCTACATTCACTAACTCCCTTTTGGGAAGGCCCAAAATACAAAGGACAATGCTATTACAAATACTGTCTTAAAAGACCTGACCAATATCTTTGCCAGGCATTGATTGACATATCAAGGAAGGATAGTTTATTAATTTCCTTTTCCAGAATACAGAAGCTTGGCCCAGTGGGATGAAATGATTATCTAGGAATTAGCATTAGGAAGAAGGAAAGGATGAAATCAAATATATACAATTCAATTCAATGAGCATTTACTAAGTGAATATAAGCAATTATTCCGTATTCTTTATGTCTAAGAAATCACAGGACAAATTCCTCCTAGAATTAAATGCTGGGGAAAACTTTTTTCTTCAGTTGAATTTTATTGTTTCCTTTTAAGCACACAGTGGATTCTATTTAATATAGCATGTCACCTTTTGCCGCAGCTGATGGCTGTAAGCTAAATTCCAAATGCAACTGCAGGAACAAACTCATTCCAGGAGCCTCATGGCGTCTATTTATTTGCCCCTTATAATTGATTTTGTTCTGTTTTTAGTGTCAAATGATCTTGTTTTATTTTGTGTTTTCATTTTGTAAACTGCCTCAGAGACTTTTTCATGGTATTTGTAGTTGGAAGAGGCCTTCAAGATCATTTAATCCAAACCCTTCTTTTTGCAAATTAGAAAACCAAGTCCTCCAGAGGGAAAGTAACTTGCTTATCAACATAGAACAAATAATAGGGTTAGGATTTAAATGTAGGTCCTCAAATCTTCTATTATGCATATATATATATATATATATATATATATATATATATATATATATATATATATATATATATCCTAAATAAATAACAAATAAAAAAGGAAAGACTTTCTAGGACCTAGGCTGTAACTATAGAGAAAATCTTAGTAAGCTTTATGTTTGGAAGCATGTTAATTTTTTTTTTTAAGTTTCTTTAGGGAAATTAAAGTCCTTTAGCTAAAATTTTCATGTCTAATTTCATAATCTAAAGGTGAATTTTACTTTTTGTTTTTGTTTTTATTATTGAAGTTGAGAAACATCTTAGTTGTCTCTGGTACATGAAGGGGAAACCTCTTCTCTAAACTCCCACTTCCAACTACCAATCCAAATCAACAATTCTTCTTTCTGCGTGAAAGCCATTTATGGTGATTTTTACATATGACTAACCTCATTATAATGTACATTTTAAATCTGAAGTTTTCCATGCATCTGTTCCTAAGAAAAGGATGCTCCTGGGTCATTTTTTGGGGGAGGAATGTGGGAGTATATATGTTTTTGTGTTTGTACATGCACGTGCACACACTACATTTGCAAGTGACCCAAAATTTACTTTTGTGTTTATGTAGAGCCTAGTTAAGAAATTGTTTCCATGGTTCCAGATTTTGAAAACACATAATATTGTAATATGATACTTAGATAACTATGGGTTTCAGCATCTTTGATTATATTGTCACCATTGCTTTATGCTGTTATTGCAACTTAGTCTGTGGGAGACATTGGGAGGAAGGGAGTAGAGAGTGGGAATTTAGACTTCTTTCTTTGATTCTTTTTTTTTTCTTCCTTCTCCATCCTATCTTCACTACCCAAGGAAATTAAGTTTAAAGTACTCATAGAAATTTTTCATTACTGTGCAATTCAAGTCATAGATTTACATAAGCATATAAAAGTGAAAGATTCTAGTTTTTATCACTCCCCTTAAACAGCTAGGTAGGAGTTCTGAGTGAACTGAGAACTGGGTCTTAGGATCTTTCCTACTACATTTTAAATAATGATATAGCAGTTTCCAATAATTCTGTAAAAGGGATATTAAGCTTTGAAATGAATTATTACCTCAAGTGTATACCTTAGCAAATGCTTCTATAAGAGCTTTTGAATTTTCTGTCTCTTATAGTATTAATGTTGTATGTTTCTGTCTCTTGTAATACTAATGTTGTATGCTTCCTTTTAAGCAAAAAAAATAGAATCTATATAACATAACATGTCACCTTTTACTATAGCTGCTGCCTCTAAGCAAAATTCCAAACTCAGATTCAATAACAAACTCAGGCCAGGATTTATGACCCTACCTGGAGTAGCTAGATGGGCCATAGTCCATAGAGTACCAGACCTGGAGTCAGAAAAACTCATCTTACTGAGTTCAAATCTAGTCTCAGACTTCACTAGTTGTTTGACCCTAGGCAATTTTGTTTGTCTCAGTTTTCTCATCTGTAAAATGAGCTGGAGAAGAAAATGGAAAACTACTCCAGTATTTTTGCCAAGAAAACCCAAAATGAGATTATGAAGAGTTGGATGCAACTGAAAAATGACTAAACAAAATTGTGAAAAGTATTAGCTTAGGAAGGGGAAAACCTAAGAAGTGAGTATATCATAGATGTATGGCATATTTGAATAGGAGGATACTCATTTCTTAGAGGGCTTGAGATTATTGAGTTTAGTCTTCTGCCTCTAGACGTATGCTGTTGGTCATATGAAAATAATGGAGTAAACCTTCTTTCCTCCAAATCTACAGGAAGCCCATCCATTTTCAGTGGATCAAATGAATTCTTACTCAAGTTTACTTGAGTTTAACTCAAGTTAAAGAACTTGATATTTTTGGAATGATAAAGGAATTTCTTGGTTCCTGTGATGTTCAGCAGAGAGGAGGAAGAGATATTGAGAGAATTAACTACTGAACCAGAAAATACTACTCACACTGTAGACTTTAAGGTATAAACAGGTGCTCTCTGATCCCTAATTGCTACTTTTTCCTTGTCTTTCTTTTCCTGAGCTTAGATGATTTCATTTCTTGGAAAAGGGAAAGGAGAAATGGAGATTTTTTTCTCTTTTCCCTTTCCTATTCCCATCAGCTATGGCACCTAGCAGTAGAACTACTTACCCAGAAGGAGATACTCCATCCAGAGAATCAATTAAAGAGAATTTGAGTGACACTTCCCAAAAATACAAGGAGGTAAAAAGGCCACAAAGAACCAGGCATGGACTCAAAAGAATCCAAGAGAAGAGGAATAGATCTGGGGTGTCCAGAAAAGCACTAGAAAGTCACCCATATAGAAACTTCATGGCCACTCCATAAGAAGAGAAAGAACTTCAAAGTCCTGCTATTCCAGAGTTATGAATTGCCTTGACCACATTTCCTTATATTTATGCCTTATTCTCATTGTACCTATTTCTAACAGACATTCCACATATGTCTAGGAGAGTGCACTCTAGGATTATTGATGAGCATTTTGTGGCTTTTATTCTTATTATGCCATCTTTTAAAATTATTTGGCTATAAGACATTGTACCTATTGGCTATTAATGGGAAGCAATTCTGGTGGGAATTCATGAGCCAGAGCCTAATTGCAGATCCACAGATTACACCCTAGGATCTAGAAGCAACATTTACCCTCTGAAGACTCAATCTTTCACATGTGAGGATAAGTTGAAAGAGTATCCCAGAGGAACTATTATACAAATATCATATAGAAAGAAAGTTCCATTCCTGGCTGGCTTAGATGAGGAAATAAATATCATCCATCACAACCTCACTCCCTGAAGGAGTGTTAGATTAAAATTAGATGATACCTGGTAAGTGCCTTGTGGTCACTAGAATAAGATGTGGCCTAAGGTCTTGTTATTAAAATATTTTCACAACCATTGGGCAACCATGAACAAATTCCCTCTTGCCTCCTTTTCCTGCTGGTGATGGTTTTAAATAGGAGGGGGGAAAAGTTTGTTTAAACGTTTCTGGTTCAAGAAAGAGCATTCTTAGATGATAAAGATGATTTAAGTGTTGAAAATCGAATGATTTATTTGAGGAGGGAAGAAGAGACAAGAAGAATGTCTATTAAAAGACCAACTCTTCCCCAGGGGATATGTAATCAGCCACTCTGCAAGCTGAGGCCAGTGCAGTTACAGCATTCCCAACTTTTATTGACTTGACAAGGCAAACCAGCTTCGCCAAAGACAATACTTTTACATGTCTAGGGAATTATGTTTCACAAGGAGTGGAGTTTACCCTGTGACTTCTTTCCCCATTATTTTCTATTTCTGATTTGATGACATGCTGCTGCATATAATGAGCCATCCCACCTCTTTCCTGCCTTCCAGACTATGTTTGTGCTTCACAAGGCCACACTAATCTTCTGTTCCCCGATGCAATGGCTTAGAGGCGTGATTTTTGCAACATAAATCCATTCAAAATCATGAAGAAAAATCAATTTTTTAAAATACACATGACTGCCTTTCTGACAAGGTTTGGCCTTTCTTTCATACCAAGAACTATTTAATCAGAAACTTTTTTTAAAAAAAAGTCTACTTAATTCATCAAGAATATGCCTCAGTTAAAAACTCACTATTTGGCAAAAATTGCTGGGAAAATCGGAGAAGAATATGGCAGAAACTAGGCATTGACCCACACCTAATAGCTATACCAAGATAAGGACAAAATGGGTTCATGATGTAGACATAAAAAGTAATACTATAAGCAAATTAGAAGAATAAGGTATAGTCTAGCTCTCAGATCTGTGGAGAAGAAAGGATAAAAAAGAACTAGAGTACAGTATGAAAGGCAAAATGGGTAATTTTTAGTATATTAAATTAAAAAGATTTTGAACAAACAAAACCAATACAGACAAGATTAGAAGGGAAGCAGAAAACTGGGGGAAATTTTTTACATCCAAAGGTCCTGATAAAGGACTTGTTTCTAAAATATGCGGAGAATTGACTCAAATTTGTAGGAATATAAGTTATTCTCCATTTGATAAATGGTCAAAGGATATGGACAATTTTCAGATGAAGAAATTAAAACTAATCCTAGTCATATAAAAAATACTCTAAATCACTATTGATCAGGGAATTGAAAATTAAGATAAATCTGAGGTCCTACACATCTCTTTTCCTGCCATCTTAGCCAATCTGAGAAATGAATGGCCTCTAGTCCAAAAGAAAAAAATTCCAAATAAATAGATAAATAAATCTGAAAGGGAAAAATCCTCAGGATTTCTGGCTAAAACAGAAATGACAAGAGATGGGTTTTATATATAACTGAGAGACTTAAGCTTCTACTGAATGCAATGATCAGAGTAAATTACATTATAGCAAATCATTGATACCATTATCATTATATCATTCAGTGGATCAACATTCATCACCTCATGTCCAGCCTCTCAGGAACATGTCTTTCTACACTTAGTGTGGTTAGCCCTTGAACAGCAGAAATGATCCATTCTCAGAATGTTTGGTAATTTACTCTTCAAGATGAAAAGGGCACAAGTGACACAAAACTTCTTTTCTATAATTTTTGTTCCAGTTGTGTGGGCATACAGGGCTTTCTGGTTTGTCCTCACCAAGACTGAATTTAGGATTCTAGGACCCATGGGCAGTAGAGCAGAAAGTGCACTGGGCAGAGAGGTGTAAAAGGCCTACTAGAATCTTGGTTCTTCCCCTTACTAGTTTTATAACTTTGGTTAAGTTGTTTAACCTTTCTGAACTGATTTAAAATTGTTTTAAAATGTTTTATTGATGCTCTTTTCTTTCTTTTTTTCTTTTTTCACATTATTTCTACTTCCCAGTGATTCACTTTCCCCTAACAGAATCCTTTCTTCTGCAGAAAAACAAAACAATTCAAGACATTGGCCATGTATGAAATATGTATGTCTCATTCCACACTTTACATATACCATTTCTTTGGCATGTTTCACCAATGGTTTTATTAAACAATTGGACATTACATTGGCTAGAATTCTGAAATATTTCGGTTTTTTTCACTTTATTGTGTTAATCCTGTAAATATTCACCCAGTTTTACTTACTTTAATTCCATATCAGTTCATATAAGTCTTTACAACTTTATCTCAATTCTTAATATTTGTCATCTCTTATAGAGATTGTTTTCATATACTATATATATTCAGTCATTCCCCAATCAATGGACACTCACTTTCCTTCCATATGCTTACTTTTATCAAAAAATGTTGCTGAATGTCAATTACTATATCTGGTAAATGGGAATAATAATAATATTAATACTCTGTCAAAGATTGTTTCTTTCAAGTCTTAAAATGTCATAGAAAAGTTAGTTGATATTATTATTCCATGATCACTACAGCCATCCTTCAAAAGGTGTAAGGATATTTTGATGTGTTTGCAGTAAAATCTCATTTAACCAGAACCTAACTGGAACTTTTAAATTAATTAGGGGGAAAAAAGTGTAATTTTGTTTCTCTGCATTTGTTCCTCGTGGAGAGGCAGATTTGGAAAAGTGATGTTATCAGAAGCAAAATTCCAAGGGTTTTGGGAGTGAATGAATGATATGAGTCAAGATAGAGCCAATTAGTACAAATTACTTTTTCTAGGAGTTTGCTTATGACAGTGAGGATAGATATAATGCTATATATTAAGGTCATGCTTCATAGGATCCAATGAAGGAGGGATATCTGAGCTTGTTTGTACATAACAACAGATAAGGAGCAATTGAAGAGGAGAGAAAGAGAAGGAAGAATGGATCAAGGAACCAAGTTCCTGCAGAAGAAGGATGGTATGAAATGAAGGTCAAAAGCAGAACCATTGGCATAGAAGCTGCCACCTCTGCATCAGGAGCTTCAGTAAGGAAAGAAAGGCTGAGGAGAAAAGGAAAAGAAACTTGAGGAGTGTGTGATAAATTATCTTGATTTTCTTAGTAAGTAATAGGCAAATTCTTCAGTTGAGAGGACTTACATAGGGACTGCACATTAAATTGTGATATAAATATTATTAATTATGCTAATGACCAAATGATTACATTGGTTTATGTGGGCACAAAAATGTGGAAAATAACCAGTTGTGTTTCAGATAACACTTTATTGGAGTAGAAATATCATTGTCCCAATGTAACTAAATGGAGGAAAGAGAATGAATTGACCTCAGTGTCAGAATGGGTTGTTTTTCCAGTGGAATAAAGGAACCAATTTTGGCCAGTGGTTACCTTATTCTTTAAAATGTTTTGTAGCTAAGTCCTAGACCATAATCACAGGGAGAGTTAAGTGTTCCTTTATCCCACTGCTAACTTTACTCTGAACATGGATTATAAATGAGTCCAAAACAATGGAATAGGAGTGCATTTATATAAAGCTTGAATATACAATTTGTGTTATTTGATTTTCACTTGAGCAGAATTTAGTAGAAAGGGGAAAGAAGTCCTATTACATCGTAAAAACTACTGTAGAAACTGTCCTACAAAATATTTTGTCTAAAATGATTGCTTCTAAAACTAAATAAAATAATTGTTTTGTCCATGTACTCTCATGTGAACAAATAGCTTTTAGTATTGCATCTTGATTGGTCTGATGATTTTTGTGGTGTGAAGTTGGTACCTGAGATAAATACCCATATTGTTATTCTTAGTCAATGGATTTGAGAAAACAAGCAGGATATCATTGGTGGAAACCAGAGTCACCTAAAGGATTTTTGAAAGAGGATCCATGAAGAACAGATTTCAGAATTACCTAGGAGATCAAATAATATAGAGAAAACCCAGTAGAATCTGGGTGGTTGAGGTACTAGAAATTAAGTGAAAGTAAATGTAGCCTTTATGTCTTATTGGTTGTTAATCTGATGGATATGAATTGTGATGGCCCAGATGATCATGCCCCCATACCCTCCCAGGATTAACACTGCATATTTTGGCTTTAATCTCTCCATCAATTAAATGTGGGGATTGGTTAGATGATAACAAACGGTCTTTCCAGCTCTAAAATCTCAATGATTCTATGATTGTACAATGAGTCATATTCCTCAGAATGGTAACCTAGAGGCAACTTAAATTTCTTAACTATCACAGAGAGACTAAATTATGGTTAGTATATAAAGTGTTCTGATGATTTGCAGTATCTCATTTAGCTAATTCACTCATTCAAGAAGATTGCCTAATAAATTTCTATATTTCACTTTTAACCACTCATTTAATGGTTGATGTATAAAAGGAAAAATGCCACCAGAGTGAGTAACAAATGACATGAGTTCTAATCCTGCCTTTATCACTGAACTATTATGTCACTTTGGGTGTGTCAGTTACTTCTCCATCCTTCATTTTCCCTTCTGTAAAATGAGATGGTTAGACCAGATAGTCTCTACTTTGGTTCTGGCAAAAGATCTCTGCCTCTGCAGTGAGAAGATCTGGGTTTAAAATGCTTCCTCCCTGTGTGACTTTAGGCAAATCACCTGACCTCCTTCTGGATGAGTTTCCTTATTTGTAAAATGAAGGAGCTAGACTAAATAGTCTTGGAAGGCCCTTTCATTTCTAGACCTTTGATCCTATAATTCTGTCTTGGAAGAAGTTCAAAAACCGTTTTGTCTTATCTGTCATCATTTTTGTCTTATCAGCACATGCTTGCCAATATGTGAAATAGAACGACTATAGGAATAGTGGATGAAGAGGTGACAATTCGGGCTTAACCATTGTTAGGATAATCCTGATTTTAAATTACATTGCATAATAAATATGGGACCAACCTACTCTATACTAATTCAGGGAAAATGAACTAATATATTTTAAAGTATTGGTTTAGAGAAAAGACACTCAACAGATTTCTGTGAGCTATATATAAAATATATGACACACATTTTATATATATCTTTCAATGAGATTAGTTGACTATAACTAATCTATCAAAACCCAAGAATCTAAGGATCATTGATTTTATCAGGTAATTTAGTAAAAGTAAGGCATTAAAGTTGGATAGTACTTCTGCTGTAGTGGTACTCATTGTTACCAACTGTGTAAAAAGAGATCAAAAGTAGGAGCCTTTGAGTAGCCCTCTTGTGGTGGACTTCTGGTAGGACATGGAAAGAATAGCACAATATGGGCTTTGGGTAGATTTTTATGTGCATTTTGGAGAAAGCACCTAGCCCAGTGATATAGTTCCATTGTTATACTGACGAGTAATCCATGGATCAGAACTTTGAATTTACATGAATCAGGTTCAGTCCTAGAGTCTTATGATAAGTAATTGTCTGATTCATGTTCACCTCTGGAAATATCTGAATTTATTTTTGTTTTGTTTTGTTTTAAGAGGTGAGGGGGGAAAGGTACTCACTTTCTAGGTAAGCACACCAGCTCCCAAAACATCAAACATAGGTTGGGTTTCATTTAAAGTAACAGAAAATACAAAGGATTTATACTGAAACTTATCTTTAATTATCTGGTAATCTCACTTTTCTCACAGTCTTATATAGTCCACATGACATAGAGTACCAACATTTCATGCCAACAGGCCTAGAAAGAACAAGGTGGAGGCCATGAGAATCAAGCTCGATTTCATCTATGTCATTGACATAAAAAAAGCCTAACTCATAAGCCAAAAATCAGTATGTAATTGAATTGCTCCTACAAACATTGGATGTGGGTAAAGAAATCAAGCTTATGCAGCGTTTCATCATCACTTGTCTCTTTAGTATTTCATGGTATTATAGAATTCTACAGAGATGGGTATTGAGAAATCTTGATATGACATCAGCCAGAGCAATTTTGGTGGCAAGGATACCATGCTCTCCACTCCAACTCCAATATTCATTATAGAAACCATCCATCTTCAGGTATTGATCAGGAGTAAGAGTCGAGTCTCAGTCCCTACTCCTCCCCTTAGAAAATATATTGGGGGTATGTAAGCTTATATTCAAATTTGTTCATGGTGACAGCAATATGTTTGGGATCATCAGGGTCACAGACATACAGACAGGGATCATCCTCAGATACCGCATTTCTCCCTGTAGAAACAGCCAGTTAGCTGCTTCTTCATGAAGAGCATCTCACATTCCCTCATTCAGGAACCTTGCTAAATGGTCCATTTCCAATCTGTGTAGGACATGGATGCTCTAAGCATGATGCTGATGTTGCAGAAAAAGATACAGATGATTATTGAGATTGTTGTGTCCTTTATTTTCAAAGAAGACCAATGACATCATGAGTGAATGTGTGAATAGATCCAAGTCAGGTAGAGCTGCACAAAGTCTCATTCTTTCTTCCAATCCCATCTAAGTCCAGTGGCAAGGCAAAAGTCAAGACAACTGGCAGTACCTCAGGATACCGTGAATAACTGGTGTCTTAGATACTGGACCGAGCTCTAAATGCTCCAGAGTCTGCATCAGCTGCCTTCATGGTCATCAGAACAGATTGTTCTCATCTGCCCATTCTGTTGGGGAACATCTTCACATGCTTGGGTAGACAACCACTGAACTCATCAAGGGATCGGAGGTCTGTAAGTTTCTCTCAGCATGGTTTATCCATCAGCCAAGATGCTACAGCTTCTTGAAGCCACAGGTGAGAACTGGGTGACAGGTGGACACCAGAGGCAGATGAGCAGCCCTAAAAAGGGTTTGGTAAGCCCTCACACCAAAGATGCTAGTCCTTCCTGAACACCTCATATAAATGGTAGAGTAGCAGACAAAGGTGAGACTCCCAAGGAAGATGTTGCACAGTGATGGCTCTGTGAAATAAAGGATCACATTCTTCGGGGTAGTAATAGCTTCCTAGCTCTACATGAATACCCTTCTCCAAAATCTGTGCACCTGATGGGCACCCACTAAGAACAGTCAGGGCAGTAGAGCAGAGCCTCTGCAGTCACAGGGGATATGACCAACGGTAACCCCAAGAAGGTAGCTAAAGTTAATATAAATATCTTGAGCATATAATTGAAGGTAAGATCTGGTCCCAACCAAAAAGGCTAGACTCAAAATTTTGCTTGAAAAAGATAGGAGAGCCAGAGATCTCTGGAGACATAGATCTATGAGGCAACACCTAAAGTTGGCCAACTGGAGAGGAGAAAGGAAGTTTCTCCCTACATTTGCCCAAATCCTGTTCTTGTTGACACAAATCCCCACTACCTGATCTTGTTCTATCCTTTCTCTTACCTTCATCACCATCTCCTAACTGCTAGGAAAGACCATCACCTCCATCTTGGAAAAAGCTGATCATTTCCCTTTAAGGACCCAATCCAAGGATCACTGGATTATAGGATCATAGAGAAAATCTTAGGTTGAGATATGGAGGGGACCTAGTCTAATCCTTTCATTTTATAAATGGGGAAACTGAGACCCAGAGAGATTAAATGATGTGCCAAAATTTACACAGATAAAAAGTAGGAGAAAATTTAATCAGAGAATTTTTGTAGTAGAAAAAATTGTAAACATTCTTACTACCCAGCAACAAATCATGGCATATGTGACATAAGAAATGGAAAAAAAATAATTAAGAATTTCCAGGAATATAGGAAGGCCTGCTTCTATGAACTGACATTGAGTGAATTAAAGAGAACAATACTCAAGTATAGTAATGTAATTAAAAAACAAATTAATATGAAGCCCAAAACTAAGTAATGACCTTTTTGAAGATTTGCCTTCTTCATTTGATGCAGAGATGAAATTGTTAACCAGCTTGATTGTATTGAAATTAAAACCTAAATTATCTGATTCTAAAAGTGTTTTTTTTCTCTTTATGAATTTCATCAGCAAATCAGTATCAACTTACAGAACTCATTGGCCAGATATTTCTATAGTTGTGAACTTAACCCATGTCTGAATAAAGGGTCAGGTTAACTAGAAACAAGGCCCCATGCCAAAGCAAGTTTATACTTCATTGAAGAGTTAACTTTGTCCAGAGAATTTCACATCCTACCCAGGAGACTAAGTGAAAGGGCTTACCCAATTCTTTGGATATGTGTCTGGACATCATGCCCAGAAGCAGTGGTGAGCAGGCTTGAACACATTGTTACAAGCACAGAACACTGTGAATGATGCTTTTTGTGTCTATAGAAATGTGTCAGCAAAGCAGAGAAGACTTCACATGGGATTTGGGGTTGGATTTTAAAAATCCAGTCACTCCACCCAAGTCCAGTCATAGAAACATAAAGCTAAAAACTACCAGCTTACTTGAACCCTTTTCATTAATGACTGCTCAAGAAACATCTCACAAATTGGCACTATTATTTGTCACTGGAACTCTGATCAAAACTTCCTTTTGCATAAAGTGGGAAAAATTACATTCATAAGAGTAGATCACTCCACCAAGATGGATACAGTTTACCTTTTGCAAGCTCAAGATGAATCTTTAATGACCATTCATTTTTTTGTACTTAAAAAAAAGAATTTATAAATATTTTTTATTTTTATATCATAATCATTTCTAGATACATCCTTCCTACCTCCCCAACCCCAAAATGACTCTTCTCTGGTTTAAAAAAAAGGAAAAAGAAAGAAAGACAAAGGAAAACAGTTAAGAGATCTAATTAATAACTTCAACCTTCTTTGCCTCAAAAGGAGAAGGCAAATTCTCATTTCTTTTCTTTGATTAAAACTGGTCATTAGATTTAGCTGGACTCTAGAGCAACTAGAGAAGAATTGTAGATTTGCTTTCTCTTTTTGATGCAGAGAAAGTGAAATTGTTAACTGGATTGGATTGAAATTAGAAATTCTCTGACTCTAAAACTGCTCTTTTTCATCTTTATGAAAAAATTCTGAATCATAAAGTACTGAGTTCTGGGCCTGGATTCAGACTGGTCATTACAAATATTTAGTTGGATTTTAGGGCAGCTAGGTAACATTGTAAATAGAGTTTTGGGTTTGGAGTGAGAAAGACTCATTTTCCTTATTTCAAATCCACCCTCTAGATACTTAGCAGTTGTGGGACTCTGTGAAACCCTCAGGTTCTTCATCTATCTACTAGTATCTTTGCCAAGAAAACTGACCCTGGGTAAAAGATGTCACAAAAAGTCAGACCTAACTGAAACTGATGACAACAAAGTTGGACTTTATTTTCAATTTGTGTTTTGATCACATGAATGCAGTTATTATGGATTTGTTTTTCTCCTTAATTCACTCAATATAAATTCTTAGAAATTTGCTTTCTATGTTCATAAGAATTCCTGATTTTTTTTCATTTCTCATGTCTCATTAGTGTTATTATTTTCATATGCCACAATCTATTGTCATTCCTCATAAATGAGTGTTGAGGTTGTTTCAAGTTTTTTTCTACTATAAAAATATTTTGGTATATTTCTAACTTTGCTTTCTTTCTTTGACCTCCTTAGAATAGATGTAAAGTAATAAGCAGAAATCCTACCAATGGACTCATACCTCAAGGATGACATTTCATTTTGTAAATCATGACCAGACCCATGTAAAGCATTATCATGCTATGATTTAAAACATTTAACAGAGGATTCTCTAATACAATGGCTCTTTGTATGGAATCTTTGAGTTAGAAGGTTATTCCACTTTAACCATATCTGGATTTATATTAGAAATTTGGGGCGGGGGGGGGGCAAATTAACTTAAGATAGGTCCTAGAAAACCAAGTTATTTTCCATGTGATACAGCCACATTCGTAACTTTTAATTTCTCTTTCAGCAGTGAGTAGTTAAGAAGAGCATATAAGTGGCACAGTAGATAAAGTATCAGGCTTTAGGAAGACTAATCTTCCTGAGTTCAAATCCCACTTCAGACACTTACTAGCTATGTGACTTTAACTGATCTGTTTCCTGATTTATAAAATGAATTAGACAAGAAAATAGCAAACCACTCCAGTATCTTTCCCTGAAAAAGACCAAATGGGATCATAAAGAGTCAATATGACAGAAAAGACTGAACAATAACAACATAAAAAGAAAAAGTTATTTTAAATCTAGTAAATGCTAACAAGTGAAGTGGATTTAGCATTTGAACTGGAATCATAAAATACTGAGTTCAAATTTGGCCTCAGACACGTACTATTTGTATGACCCTAAGCAAGATGTTTCTATCCACCTCAGTTTCCTTATCTCTAAAATGGAAATAAAAATAGTACCTATTTCCCAATGTTGCTATAAAGATCAAATGAGATAAGATTTATCTAGCAATTTGCAAACCTTAAAGTATTGTATAGATACTTATTATTGTTGTTGTTATTGAAAGTAGAGTGTAGGAGGAAGAAAAGAGAAGACCTGGAGTTATTTTAAATCTTGATTCTGATATATACTTGTTATGTGACTATGGGAAAGTCAGAAAAACTCTCTAAATCTCTTTCCTTACCTGCAAAATGAGAATACTAATACCTATAGTACGTCCCAGCACTATTATGTGGAAGGACGTAAAGTACAAAAAAACAGTTTTATACTGGACCTATAAATTCAATGGCGTAGGGAATTACTGGGGAAGAAAATCCAATAGCTATTATTATAATTACATTCAAACTGATATAAGAATGCTTTGGTCTGATTATACTTTTTAAGAGCCTGCCTCCGAAATATTACAGATTTTCATGTTTAGGAGTAACATGGTTATCTTAGTCTAAAGATGACATATTATCTACTTTTTGATCTATAAATCTTGTTTCAATTTTTAGTCAAAAGCAATAAGATCTGACCTTTAATGTATTTTAGAAGGTCTTTTTGAATGACAAGATATGAAGAAATCTGTTTAGCTTTGTTTAATCCAGAATCACAGAATGTCAGAGCTGGGAGGTACTCTAAAGGCCACCCAGTACGATTTGTGTCTTAATAAAAATGCTCTCTACAATACACCTCACAAGACATCAAGTTTTTGTTTTACAGCTCTAGGTGGGTGGGTTGGAAAGGCAGTGCAGCCAAGATGGTAGAGAAAAGGTAGATACTCAACTCTCCCAAAAATGAAATAATGCTTTAAAACAAATTCTAGTGTCAGAACCCACAAAATTGCAAGGTGAAATATTTTTCCCGTTTAAGACAATTTAGATAATCAGTAGGAAAAATTCATCATGCCAAAGTGAGAGCAGAACTGCATTTCAATCCCTAGCAAACCAGTCAGGAACAACCGAATCAGTGGCAGCAGTGGAGGCTTCTGAACCTCTCAGCCCATTAACAGTAAGGGTGGTCAAATAACTGATCAGATTATAGGGTTTCCTTTGCTGTCACTGGGACCAGGATTCTGTTGGATTGTCTATATTCAGATCTGAAATGCAGTCCCAGGACAAAAAAGAACATTACTACACCAGAGATTGTGGCCACAGAGGAGCAGAAACAGTGGTCACAGTTACAGGTCTTAAAAAAAAAAAAAAAATGTTTGTAGTCAATCAGAATCCATGGTGACAAGGAAGATCAAAAGACAAACTCAGAAGACAATAAAATTTGAACTATTACATTCAAAGACTCAAGAAAAATGAATCTCAGGGCCAAAAACAAATTCCCAGAAATACTCAAAAAAAGCATTTCTAAAATCAAAAAAGAGAGGTAAAGCTCACAGGAAACTTAGTCTTTTTGGTCCCATTTTATAGAGGTAAAGTTACAAATAAATCAGTGGCTATCTCAAGGTCAAACAAGTAAATAAATAGTAGAGTTTGCATTTGAATCCAGGTGCTTTAACTCCAAATACCAGTGTTCTTGTCACTATAGCATAGAGCTTTGTGGTGTGTTCAAAATGTGCAGAAGGACAAAATTTTGAAGTTAGGTTACAATAGTTGTCATTCAGGAGACTTTTAAGCATATGTTGCTGTTGTTTTGTTCAGTCATTTAAGTTGTGTATGACTCTGTGACCCTACTTTGGATTTTCTTGGCAAAGATATTGGAATGATTTGTCCCTTCCTTCTCCACATCTTTTTATAGTTGAAGAGACTGAAGCAAGTCGATTTAAGTGACTTGCTCAGGGTTACACAGTTGGTAAATGTCTGAGGCAGGATTTGAACTCAGGAATATGCATCTTCTTGGTTTCAGGCCAGGCATTCTATCCAGTGCCACTTATCTGTCCTTAAGCCTATGTTCATTTAAAAAACTGTTTAGTGGCAATTGCAGAGGAAAGAGAGTAAATAGAAGAATCGAGGCTTGGAGATCAAAACAAAAGAAAAACCAGAGAGGGACAGGAGAAATTTAAATTTTGGAATATTTAATGCTCCTAATAAGTGGTTTGAAAATGGTAATAAGGATATTGACACTCATTTTCAAAAGAACAACTAAAGATAAACTGGAATAGATGGGATAGAATCTGTAAGAAAAAAAAAAAAGGCCCAAAGGCAGCTCTAGAAAGAAAAAGATAAAAATGTAAAGGATTAGAGCTTATAGTAATTCTTTCTTTGTTTATTATTTGAGTATTTTATACTTCAAAAAACATTTAAGGAAGATTAGAAATATAAAGCACAAAATAGGACAAAAAAGAACAAAACAGTTAAAAGGAAGTGTTAAAACAAATAAATGACAAAGTATTTAATTAGTACTCAAATGTCTTTATTTCTTTTATCACTTGTTCTAAGTAGAACATTTTGTGTTTTATTAGTAAAAAGGTGAACATGTTGAGTGTTTTATCCCTGATTCACTGTTATTTATGCCTCCAGTAAAGCTTACCACGGCATTTACTCTAGCCTAATCAAACTCCTTAGTAGCTACTATATCAAGAATAATATGGTGGATTATGAAAGAGAGAAACATTTATGGACTTTGCCTGAAATTTTAATTATTTTAATGGCAGAAATATCATGAAAGAGTTAAAATAAAATCCCCAGTTTTCAAGAAAATCTGTTTACTAGTATAACACACTCATTTGACTGGAATTTTTCCTTATCCAATAAGAATAAGTGGATCAGTTTATATATGTTTTTTTAATTAAAATAATGTTTTCAGTTAACAAAAATCTGCTTTTTCTCTGTCTCATCCTTTCCCATTGAAAAAGGAAAAATGCCTTTATAACAAATTACATAGTCAAGCAACCCAAATCCTTATATAGGCCATGTCCAAACAATACATATCTCATTCTGAATCTGAAGTCTATCACCTTACTTTCAGGTAATTACTAGCATGCTTTATCATAGGTCCTTTGGAATCATGATTGGTCAAAAAGTTCAAATGAATTGGTTCAAAAAACTGTAAAGAGTTATATAGAGTTTTGTATTCATGACTAGGTATATGATTTGATGAGAGCAAGTTACTAAAGAAACTAAAATTATATTTATAACTTGGGCATAAGATAATTATTTTTATTTAGTTTTTCAAGTAAGTTCTACTGCCCTGAATGAGTCTTAATTATAAAGTGGATATGACAACAAGAATGTGACATCTAGCTACCCTAATAGAAAAACTACTCAAAGTACATCCCATGCTCCTAATGATCAGGAACATCATCTCCTAAACCAGGAATAATCATTTTGTGCTAAATGATTTCATATGTTCAGGTGCTTTGTAATCACTAAGAATCATTTTTATTCCCTCTACCAGCAAAAGAGATGAACCCTGATTTGCCTTTTTTATATAAAGAATCTTGACATATAGTTCTCCAACTCGTTTACTCTGGAATAGGTCACAATCTCACATTTCCTATAAATGGAAAAGAATGGTTATATAAAAACAGTGGTCAGGCTAGACAGGAAGTACCCAAGCATAAGTAACTGGAATCTTCAAGATCTCAGAGCTTTTTCAAAATAAGCCATTTTCATCATGTAGAAAAAACTATGGACAAAGTCAATCATTTACCCTTGTAATTTTATGGATATTCTTATTTCATACGTTGTTATTTTGGAAAGTTCTATGATTTCATGTGGTTTCTCTTTCCCTAACAGACCACTATTGCCTCCACATTTTGGAAAATGCTTTTAATTCCACATTTTGTAAAATGCTTTTATCCTTTGGCAATCAGTCCTCTGGAGATACCCCTCCTTATACACAGCCTGATCTGAAGATGACCGTCACACAGTCCAATGCCAGATCTTTTGGTACAACATGTCAGACCTTGTATTGAATATCATTCAAGAACTCAGAGTAGCATGATAGAAAATATTCAGTAATACAATGACCCAAGATTATTCCATCATGGAAAATCATCCACAGCCAGAGAAAGAACTATGGATTCTGAATGCAGATCAAAGCATATTATTTTCACTTTGGGGGGGGGGAGTGGGGTTCTCATTTTTCCCTTTGGTTCTGATTCTTCTTTCACAACAAGACTAATGTGTAAATATATTTAACATGATTGTACATGTATAACTTATATCAGATTGCTTGCTGTCTTGGGGAGAGGAGAGGAGGATCGAATGTTTTCTGGGTATGATCAAGTTCACATATTAGAGACATCCTGGCCACAGGTGAATCTGCATGGATCCACTGAATCAATGTATGTCCTACAGAGCCTCTTGTGGCACCTCATTGCAACATGGAAAAAACACTCTGAGTTATTTTTTTTAATTCCCCTTAATTGTTTTTTTATAATGTTTTCTAATTACATGTAAAGATAGTTCTCAATATTCATTTTTATAAGATTTTGAGTTTCCTTTTTTTTTTTTTTTTGTAAACCTGGACAACTGTAAGAATGTCAATACCCTTGATAGTAGTGGGGAACTGTGGAAGAGGAGGGAATTTTATTTTGGATATGTTAATTTTGAGATGACTCCGAAACATTATATTTGAAATGCCCAATTGAAAGTTGATGATATGGGATAGATGCTCAGAAGATTGATTAGAATTGGTTATATAGTTCTCAGAGGCATTTAGGAGAGATGATAAACTCATAAGGTCACCCAGAGTAAAAGGTGGGAGAAGTGGTTGAGACTCAGGACTGAAGCTTGAGATAAAAGCTTCCAATTCACAAAGCACTGTGCTACTCACTAGAGATACAAAAAATGTTCTTTTTCCCCCACAAAAGCAAGTGCTGCCCCAAGAACCTTCTATTCTCCTGGAGTGGGAAAAGGCAAGTGTGTAGATAAGTAATCACAAGGTAAATTGAAGAGTGGAAGCTCCTAAAAACCAAGAGGATAAGGTCAACCTTCCTACAGCAAGGGACACCTGAGCTAAGCCAGGAATTCTGTAAGGCAGAGCTAAGGAGACAACATCATAAAGCTGACCTGCCATTTATCCTCAGATGCATCTGAGGATTCCTGTCAGGCACCTAGTTCATGCTTTAATGGAGCTAATGGTAATGAAAAATCAAGAACCATTTCAGGAGAGAATTAAGTGGTCACAACTTAGGAAGACAATTGACCTCTCTACCAATAAAGTAGTCAGACTCTGGAGTGTATTCTGAACTGATATTTTTAATATCTCTTATTTATCCTAGATGACATTAAGATTAACTTTAATGTTGCAGAGTTGTGCATATCGATTCTTTGTCCTCCTTCCTGTGTATCTTGGGTCTCAATTAAAAAAAAATACCAAGCTATAGTTGTTGTTTCTTTTTAATTAAATTTAAAAAGGAAGATTGGCTTAATACTGGAAAATCTCTGAATATACCATACACATCTGTACATATTTTCTATTTGTTTTGAACAATTGTGATAATTTCTAAATATTGCCATCTGGTAATTGAGTTGTAATGATATGGTCTCTTTGACTAGAAGATCGAGAATAAAAATAAATAAATAAATAAAAGTCCCCAGATAATTTAGCCCTGCCAGTGCAGAACACAGTGGGGAGAGAAGAGATAAATGTGGCATTTGCCCTCTTTCCCTCTAAAAATTCGTTTCTGAGGAGGTCAGAATCAGGGGCTGCAACACCACTCACAATTAGAACTATCTATTCAAAAGTCCTTTATGGGCACAGACCAACTGTTGGAGCCCCATTGAAACCACACAACTCAGCAAGTATTTGGAATAGAGCAGCTGTGTGTTTTGCTTGCTTTACTCAGTTAGTGCTGTTATTGGCTTCAATACAGGCAAAACACCAGCAGAAGACTCAGGCAGAACTTCCCCAGTTTCTGGTAAATGACTCATTCATCTCCCTTTCCCTCTTTTCCCTCTCTCAGAAGAGACTGGCGATGTGTCCTTTCCTTACTCACAGTGGTTGTGTTTGTGAGACTTGTGTGTCACTATTATAAGGCCCCATCATAATACCATAAATTTAGAGGTGCTAGGAAACTTAAATATCATCTCACCCAATGCTGTCAGATTCAAATAAAAGCTAAAGCCACTAATCCATATGTAAGGAGGTGGCATTTAGTTTGGAAATAGAATGTTATCTATTTATTTTTATTTCTTTTGCTATTTCCCAATTATACATCTCATTCTCAGAATTATTGCCGACCACAAGGAATCACATGTTTAATACTTCTGATCTAACCCAGTTCCCTTATTTGGAAGATAATATGGAAGCTGAGAAAGTAGAAATGACTTGCTCACAGTCACACAGCAGCAGTGCTGGCATTTTAGCCAAAATCTTGAGATTCCAAAAACTACAAGTCTTTCTACTTCTTTTATTACATTATCCTCTAAGTAATTGTTAAAAATCAAGGGACAGAAAGTCAAGCAAGGCAAAAATGTAATTAGATCATGAAGAAGGACCTTGAAAAGTAAGAAAGTTCTGTTTCACCACATGCTAGAGCTCTCATACAGGAAAGAAGGAAAAAAGCATTTATTAAGTGTATTCTATGTGTCAGGAATTGTTCTAAGGACTTTAAAAATATCATCTTATTTGAATCTCACAACAGCTTTGGGAGGTAGGTGTTTGAGACAGACAGGGATAAGGAACTGGTCCAGAGTCACACAGCTAATAGGTATTTGAGGCTGGATTTGGACTCAGGTCTTCCTGATTCCAGACTCATCAATCTATCCACTATATTATCTCAGTATCATATAGCTAGGAAATAGGATTGTAGAACTTAAAACAATCCATTCATAAACATTTATTTATTTATTAACTGCTTACTATGTGTCACACACTATACCAAGTAAGTCTGGGGATAGAAAAAAAAAAACAAAAACATAGTTCCTGCTTCAAGGAGCGCATATTCTTCTCAGAAAGAACTTCACAGAAAACATCTGAAGTTCCTAACCTTTTTTGGGAACTAGATCTCTTCGTCAGTCTGTTGGAACCTATGGGTCTCTTTTCAGAATAAGGTTTTTCAATGCACAAAATGAAATGTATGGGATGACAAAAGAAACAAGTTATCAAAATATATATGTATACATATATGTATGTATAGATATAGATATTTTAAGCTCACAATTGTTGTTGTTATTTACTTGTGTCTGATTCTTTGCAATCGCATTTGGGTTTTCTGAGCAAAGATACTGGAGTGGTTTGCCATTTCCTTCTCCAGCTCATTTTATAGATGAGAAAATTCAGACAAACAGGATTAAGTCACACAGCCCCTGAGATCATATTTGAACTCATGAAAATGAATCTAGCACTCTATCCACCATGCCTCCTAGCTGTCCAAAAGTTCACAGATCCCAGGATAAATTGATTCTGCTCCAAAGCCCCTCATTTCCCTGAGACTGAATCAAATGTAGAGGTGGTCATAAGGTAACAAATGGCATAGTCCTTATATCCTTTCCCCCTACTTTCCCTGTGAAGAAACTTGGAAATGACATTAATTTTTAGGAAGGAAGCCTGTAGCAGTGTTAAACAAGACATGCTTAAAAAAAACAAAAGCCAGTCCAGGTTGTTGGGATATTATTTTTGGTTTTTGCCATTGTCATTTTGTACAATTCTTGCATAGTATAGTGTGAAGTCCTGTCTAAATTACTGTTAGATTGGGTGTTATATTGTTGTTTTGGTGGTCAGAAAGAACAATAGTGAAAGTCTTGTGTTTTTGAAAAAAACAACACCAAAATGAAATAAGCAACACGGTAGGGCCAGGAACTGGGAGGAAGATGGGTGAGGGGGTTATGTTTCACAAGATCCTGAAAGAGCCCCTTTGATTCTACTCCAGTCATTTCAGGTGACAAAAAGCGCCTAGCCTGAAGCTTCCCAGCTTGCCATCCCTGCCTCCTAGGGATGCTGAGTCTCTATATACCACCAAAGCTCATTCCTTCCTCTTGAGGTAGCTGCTGACAAATATTCCACCATCAAGACCTGATTCAGTAGTAATTGCCAACAGGCAGTGAAGACTTTAAATGTGACTTCTTGAAACAATTGGGAGTGGGGCGAGAGGATTTGCTGGACAGAGCAGTAAGAATTCTACTTCTCCTGATTTAAGCAGGGAACTCACCCAGCGTGGCAATGAAGTCTTCAAAGCTATGCCGGCACATCCACCTCATAGATTTTAACTATTTTGCTCCTAAAGGAAAGAAGTGGGGGTGAGGGTGGGGTCAGAACTTTGGAACATGACATTGTTAATAGCCAGGGCCTTTGTTTGAAAGAAGGTTGCTCTCAATTTAGAGTTACTACAAGGTCAACGAGGACTCTGATATAGCTAATCCCCAGAGTGAAGTATTTCGACAGATGTCTGTCAACTCACATAAGCTAGCCAAATCACCCCACCAAATGAGCTGGCTTAGAATAAATAAGATCCATAAAATGGGTGTTAATCTTTCTTTTTCTTTCCATGAACATATTTTTAACAAAAATCACCATCAACAACCCACACATATCCAAACACATTAACCTTGAAATCTGGGACTTCAAATGGTTTATTTGAAAATAAAGCAAAATATGTTACTGGATATTTTTCAGAGAGGAGATTTCCTTTTTTTCTTTCAATTCATCCCTAAATTTCCCTTCTCATTCTCATGCTCTTTGATTTTTCCTCTGGAATCATCTCCTCTCGGACTGAAGAAGAGTAGAAAGAGTCTGAATTCGGATTAAGAGAGAAGAAATGAATGTTCAGGTTCTGGCCCTTTCTATAAACACATGCATGGTTCTGGATATACTCCTAGGTCTATGTCTAAATATAAATGCATATCTATGAAATGCATATATCTAGATATATGAAAAGACTAGGAATACCATTAGAAAGGTGACAGATGCATCCATCTTGTCCCTGGGCTTAGTTTTAATTTGTGCATGCTTTCTTTATCCTAGCTGTAGATATATCCTACAATCTCTCTGATTTGTAGTTTCTTCAATCAATGTCAACAATACTACTTTTCTTATTTACTATGCCTCAATAGTGCCTGGGGTTACCCCACAATTCAACTACCTTTAACCTATGGCCAAAGCCCACAATTAGCTTTAAACAAATAATAAAACACCATAGAAATAAACTTAGCAATAAAACATTTCCAACATAAATCTGGGGTATATTTTCTCATAGATAAATAGAGTGCTGATGGAAAGAATAGACAAACATGAGGAACATATATAGAGGGACACACATATGGGGAGTGGATAAGGCCATGGAATATATGTGAATATACACAGATAGGGAACATGTTTGGCCAAGGCATATTATGAAGGGAGTAGATGTAACAAATCTTTGTGCCCTAGACAGATATATAAAGGGGAAACCTATACTCACAATAATTCAGGGCCACTAATGCCTTCTAGTTATATTATTGCACTGGGATAATTCTGGTAAAAGGCAGGTAGGTGGCAAAGTAGATAGAGGGCCAGACATGGAGTCAGAAAAATCTCAGATGCTCATTAGTGTGTGATCCAACAAATCATTTATTCCTGTTTGCCTCCATTTCCTCAGTTATAAACTGAGCTAGAGATAACTGGAGAAAGAAATGACAAATTTGTGACAAATCATTCTATGTTTCCTTAGCAAGTCTCTTAACATATCTTTACCAAGAAAACCCCAAATGGAGTCATGAAGAGTTGGATAGGACTGAACTGACTGCTAAAGAACAAAATACCAGCATGTCTAGTCTCTATTGGATGCTTCTCAGTCAGATGCATGAAACAAATGAAGACCAACATCATGAACTCATAGTCTCCACTAAATGCTATTTTGCTAGCTATTTCATCCCTGCTGGACAATGTAGCTTAGCTAAGGTGGCCAACATCTCTGAGTTCTGCCTCAGCTTAAATCTCTTATGATTTTTTTCCTCAGGAAAAAAATGGTGTTTCCATGCTTTTCCAGTTCATTCAGAAAAACTCTTGCCAAAGGTCTAGTAAAAAGTTACCCCATCTTGATTTCTTCATACTCTTGGCAAATGTCCAGGGTCAAATAGCTAATAAGTGTTAAGTGTCTGAGGCTGGATTTGAACTCAGGTCCTCCTTATTCCAGAGCCAGTGCTCTATCTATTACAGCATCTGGCTTTTGAACAAAGAGCAGACTCCTCTTCACTAGGGTTATTTTATCTTTTGCATTCTCTTCTCAGTCTAAAGGCTTTCCCTTTGTCAGCTTATAGTAGAGATTCTCTGTCCTTTCCAATTTTCAGCCCTTGATGAGCGGACTATAATTCAGGTCATGACTGTTTGGCTAATAAATACCAAATAACTCTGAGGTTGGGTTCTCTTAGTTGGATGTCAGTCTTTTCTCTCACAGAAATAAATGGATAAAGAAAAAAGGCAGAGAGAAATAACGAAGCCCAGAGGACAAGGTCAATATCTCTTTCACCTGCCTAACTACATTCCTAGTCTTTTCACATATACATATATATATATATATGCATTTCATAGATATACGTTTATACTTATACACAAACATAGATGTATTTATATGCACATATCCATTCATGAGTTTGGTACATACATTTACCTATGTATGTACACATATATGCTGAGAGCCTTGGGGGCACTACTTAAGGATTTTGCAAGAAAAGTTGTCTATGTGATTATTATCATGTTCTATCCCTTTGAGTCAGAAGATCAGAGTTCTGATTTCAAGTCTCTATCTCTCTGAACCTCAATTTCCCCATTTTTAAAATCAGGAGCAACTAAAAGGATTTTATGGTCCATTCTAGCTCTCAATCTATATTTCTTTAAACCTATGAAATTCTTCCTTCTCTTCCTTCTCCCTTCACTCAGTCTTCTTTCTCTTCATCCTCTCTTGCACCCCATCTCAACTCACCCACTACAATTCCTGACATCAAAATACCTTTGGAAAATTCCTATGAAGATGGGTCATTACCTATTCAAGCAATAGATTTTCTGATTGAAAGTAGAGCCCTGATAGTTGTTAAATTACAAGAGAAAATTGGAATGATGGCATATTCCAGACTGCCAGCCAAATGAATAGCATGCTCATAAATAATGCTTTGCATTTATAAGAAAAGATCATTTAAAAGGGTTCCTATCTTAATAATGTGTGCAAAAAGACACTCTGAAGCTTTATAACCCCAATTTGCCTTACCGATAGAAACATTGAGGCCCAGTGATTATTAACTGATTTGCTGAAGGTCACTATCAGTCAGTAGTACAGCTACAAATCTAATCTAGGGCAAAAGGATTTGAATTCTCAGCTACAACACTATTTCAATCCTTTACTATTTCAAGGATTCGTGACTTCATTGGTGTAGATATTCCTGTTAGTAGACAGGTCTTAGGAGCTTAAAAAACTGAATACCTTGTGGCCAGCTTTCTGAATGGTTTTCAAATGATACAGATGATTCTAGGAAGGCAGACACACAATCTGTCACCTGTTCCCATTAAAAAAAAACCTTTCAAGCTTAGGAGAGCCCTGCCAAAACTTGAGCCCTCTGGATTCATCTCCAAAAATACAGTCACCTTCACAACACAGGGAGGTACTGATATGTATTGGGTTATTGAAAATCATAATAATATTGATATAATTTTAAATAAAATTCACATTTGTATTGGTTTTCAAAGATATGCATGGATATATTTCTATATATATATATACATATACATATACAACTACAAAATACAGAAAAATAGACATAGGCATATATTTACATGTATTATATATATATATATTTAAAAATTCTACTTTCAGAATCCATCACTTCCCTTTTAAGAGATGGGTAACATTCTTTAATTATTGGTCTTTTGGAATCACAATTAATCATTATATTGAGTATGATTTTTTTGTTGAAAATTATCTTTGCATATATTTTATGTTGTACATGTTAAAATATATGTTAAATCCAATATATGTAAACATATTTATACAATTATCTTGCTGCATAAGAAAAATCGGATCAAAAAAAAAGAAAATGAATAAGAAAACAAAATGCAAGTGAACAACATCAAAAAGAGTGTTATGTTGTGATCCACACTCAGTTCCTATAATCCTCTCTCTGGTATAAATGTCTCTCTTCATCACAAGATCATTGGAATTGGCCTCAATCATTTCATTGAAAGAGTCACATCTATCAGATTGATCATCGTATAATATTCTGTTGCTATGTATAATGATCTCCTGTTCTGCTCATTTCACTTAGCATCAGTTCATGTAAATTGGATTCTTAAGCCTTTCAAAATCATTTGTCTTTACATAGTTGTAGTTTATTTGTATATTAATCGTTAAAAAAATTTTTTTTTGGTTCCACTCACTTCACTTCATTCAAGATTCTCTAGATTTTTCAGAAACTATACCAAGCTTTCTTTAAAATGTTGGGGTTTTGTTTTGGTTTTTGGTCTTTTGGTCCATAGACTTTAATTTTAGAGATAGCACTATTAGGCATCTACCCAAAAAAGTGAATAAAAAGGAGAAATATCCTGTACACCAAGATATTTATAATAATTTTTTATAGTTGCAAAGACTTTGAAATAGAGAAAATGCCCACCAATTGAGGGATGGCTAAACAAATTTTGGTAATTGAGTATAACAGAAAATTACATCAGAAAAGAGAAATATGGTGAATACAGAGAAGTGTGGGAAAACTTCTAGGAACTAATTCAAAGTGAAGTAAACTGATACAGGAAAACAATTTACACAGTGACTACAACATTATAAGTTAAAAATAACCAATAAAACAATAAAATAAAACAATAACAAAGAAACAATAATAAAACATGAAACAACAATAAAAAAGGAACTGCTTACTAAATGGAAACTATTCTACTAGATGTTTGGGATTCAAAGACAAAATGAAAAAGTTTTTGCTCAAAAACAAAAAAAATGTCCTAGACAACAAAATATTCACGGTGATACTTTTTTTAAGTAATTGAGAACTGGAAACAAAGATGATATCTACCAGTTAAGAATTAGCTAATGTATGTGAACAAGATAAAATGTATCATTGTTATACTATAAGAAATAATGAACATGAGGAATTCAGAAAATATTGGTAAGTTTTATTTGAACTCATGCAGAGTGAGATAAACAGAACCAAGAAAATAATATAAATAATAACTATAATAAAATACATGAAAAGAATAAAACGTTGAGGTGGGAAACTATGGGTGTAAAATACTGAATATTTTACTCTCAGACAGTTATTATACTAATAAATTTAACTGCCTTTTTTTCTTCTCAATCCTGCTTCCAAGGAAGACCTCCCAAGGTGAGGAAAGGAGTAAGAGATTGGTTAAAAAATGAAGATGATGTCAAAACACAAGTTGAACAAGTTTTTTTTTAATTGTTTTCCTCTCAGAACTTATATTCCATAAAAGGAATACAACACACAAACAGAGAAACATATTCCGTTTATTTGATAATGCCAAGCTGAGAAGTTTACATTTTATCCTAGAAGAAATAGGGACTCATTAAACGTTCTCAAATAATAAAGGGATGGCTCTGGAGGGGAAAGTGAGGCAGGTGACCTTGCACAGCCCTCCCTCATTCAAATCCAGTTCACTTACATGCCATGGCATCTCCTCCCTCATGTCATGATTCTTTTCAAGAATGATGGACAAACAGCAACAACAACCACCTCTATTTTAGGATCATTATTTGGGCAGCATTGTGAAGCATTAGAAAGAGGGGAGAGGAGGAAGTTATTACAATAGGCCAGAGAATGTGGGATAAATGCCTAGTTTAGGATAATGGAGAAAAGATGTGTTTGAAATATATTGTGGAGGGAGAATTGTCAAGGCATGACAACAGACTGGATAAGAAGGGTGATATTTAATTGATTTTCATTTTTCATATATTTATTATTTTTATATGTATATGTTTCCTCTGACAGAAGGAAATTCCTTGTGAGCAGGAATTTGAATTTTCAATACCTAGCAGAGTGCTTAGCATACAGAAAACTCCTTAAATTGCTCATTGATTGATTGAGGGAGGGAAGGAGAGGAAGGGAAAAAATCTTGGATGTTTCTGAAATTACAATCATGTGTCACAAGAAGGACACAGAAGTAGGGAAGTTGAAAGGAAAGGTAGGTTCAGGCTACAAGATAAATACACACAGAGAAGTGTGATATAAGCAAGGAAGTGATGGAGAAATGGAATTTAATTATAGAGTTAATAATTTCAGACATTTGGGTTCAAAATATCCATAGTTGAAGATGTCCCATAAGCAAATCCAATAGATGAGATCAGGAGTGATCTGCATAGGGTTGACAGTAGGGACCCCTAAGAATTAAAGAAGTCATTGAATATACAGAGAGAGAAAATAAGAAAGCCACATATTGTTTTATACTTCTCTGAGATGCTTGTCAGGTAATGTTAGGAATTACAGGTAGTCATGTCGATAAGTTATATGAGGTAGAGATTGTGTCTTTTAAAAATTTTAACTCTCCTCCCCAATTATAGTTAACTGCTGTGAACATAGGAGATGCTTAGTCAACATTTGCTAACTTGAATTTAGTACCTTCCAGCACCTGTTATTCTTATTAGCAATTCTAATTCTTTCAATGTTCTCCTGGATTATTCTATTCTTTTGGACTTCTCCATATGACAACTAAATAGCAGAGTAATTAGAGTTCTGGGCCCAGAGAGAAAGACTCCTCTTCTTGAGTTCAAATCTATCCTCAGATACTTACTATCTGGATGACTCAGAGAAAATCATTTAAATCTGTTCGTCTCAGTTTCCTCATTTGTAAAATGTGCTAAAGAAGGAAATGGCAAAACACCACTCCAGTAATTTTGTCAAGAAAACCCCCAAAAGCCAGACCCAATTGAAATGACTGAACAATTTGACAAGCATTGATTTCCACTTCTATTTTCGGGAGTTCCAAAACCCTCAATATTGTCTTCTAATGGAACTTAAAATTAGTATTATTCATGCTTTAAAAATATTTCTAGGCAGTATCACTTTCATCACATGGAAAAAGGTAGTGTGGTACAATGGAAAATCACTTAAACTGGATCTTAGTTTTTCCATTTGTAAATTGGGGGTATTGGACTAGAAGCCTGTAATGCCAGAGAAACTGAGGCAAGATAGAGATTAGAGAGTTTTTTAATAATTTATTTGAAAGGGAGAGATTTACTGGGACCAAATGAATCCATGGTTTGGTCCCAGGGCTAAATGAGACAATCGTTTCCAAGAATCCAGCATCCAGCAGCCAATGAGAGTTCTCATCGACATATTTATACACAGTAGCTAAACAAAGGCAGGGGGATGGAGTCCAAACTTGGTGAGTGGGAATCTCCAGGCAGGAACCATCAATTTGGTTCTGACAGGGTAGGGGTAGGACCATAAATTCTTACTAACTGGGAGTTAAGAAAGTTTCTGACAAGAGACAGAATGTCTGGAATCCCCTTTTCTGAGTTTACATATTGACAATTTATAACCTCTGAGTTATACCAGTCTTAATGAACTGGGGGGGTGTTGCAACTAAGGGAATTGAAGCAGAACAATTAGGGAAACTGAGGCAGGACCAATTAGGGAAACTGAGGCAGAACCAATTTAGGGAAATTGAGTCAGGACAATTAAAAGAGAACTGTGGCACAACAAAGACCTCTAAGATTCCTTTCAGCTCTAACCATGCAACCTAAATTATAATTCCTTTAAGAGTCAGTTTTCTTCTATGTAAAATGGAAAAAAGAATAGAAGTCTGGTTGTTATTAGGATCAAATGAGACAATCAGTCAATAAACCATTATTAACCACCTACTACATACAAGGAGTTGTGCTAAGCAGAGGGGTTATCAATTTTAAAAAGTTCCAGTATTGTCTGTACATTGCTCTATAAACCTTTAGCTATGGCATAAATGACTATTATCTTCCCAATTCAATAAAGAGATAGAAGTTGAAAGTATATTATAATTCCTCTTTTTCAAATGGGGAAAGGCAAAGAGATTTTTCATCTATACCAGGACATCAAGATATTTGGTAAAGATGTCCTTGGTATATACAAATAAGTTCGTATATGACATTTCTGATCAGGAAATTAGAGGAAAGACATAGAAGAGAGAGAAGGAAGGATGATTGAGTATGTATATGGCTAAAGGGCATAAATTTACAAATAGCTGAGAGAAAATAAATCCCTGGAATGATCCAGAAAGACATGAAATACTTGTGGGAAGTCAATTCAATTGAACAAAAATGTGTTGAGCACCTACAAAATTCAAAACATCAAATCTCAAACAAAATAATCCATTATCTCTAGGAGTACATATTCTATGGAAGGATAAACATAGAATACATAGATAGATAGATAGATAGATAGATAGATAGATAGATAGATAGATACATATAGCAAAATGTGATATAAGGAAGAAGGTGAAAGGGAAACTGAATTAAATTGATTCAAAAATATCAAAGCAAAGTCAAGATTTTAGTCAGTGTAAGCTGATTTCTATTTTCCATTTTCCAAAGATCTTCCATCTAGCTGTCAGAATTCAGTGGTTAAGAATTGCTACTCTCTGGATAAATACAAGGTTTATCATAGGGTCCAAAGAGAGTGTGGAACCTGGGTTTTTAAAAAAAGGAGATTATGGTTGGATGGTAGATTGGAGAGTAGGTTTATCCAAAGCTTTTTTCACTGTATCATAGAAACATCATCTTCTAGTCAAAAAGCAAAAACCAACTCTCATTTCTTTAGCAATCAGTTCAGAAATAGGAACCCTAGGGACTAATCAAGAGTCTTGAAAAACATTTGCAAAACTTTTTGGCTCAATTAAAAATGCTTCAGAAGGGAGAAAGAAAAAGGCAAAGGAAAGATCATAAGCTCATGAAATGCACTTCTGTGGCATGATATGAAATGGGTTACTGTGTGTTTTATAATCCTTTGCCTGTCAGTTACATACAGTGGTGAAGGACAAATTGAAATGTTCTGAAATGCAAGCAAGCTGAACTCTATCAGTAATGGTAATTGGTAGCCCTAGGAAAACAGCTGAACTCAAGCCTTAATTTCTTTCTTCATAGACATTGTTCTATAGTTCTTTTCCTTTTTTTATGGCATCATATCTCTTTTACTCTTCCTTTCTGCTGATCTAGAAGTACTTTCTTAAATATTTCCTCTTAGAAACAGCCTGCACACAATAGATGGGGTAACCTTGGAGCCAAGGTAATCTCTTCAGTTAAATCTCTGACAGGTGCTGGCTGGGGGACCCTGGAGAAGTCACTTATCCTGTTTATTAATCTGACAGTTTAAAATGAAGGGATTATTGGTTAGTCCTTACTTGAATGAATAGAGGAAGCTCTTCACCAGGAGTCCCCTGATGTATGTGTATATATATATATGCATGTCTATGTGTGCATGCACATATATATATTTGTACATGTATGTGCATATGTATGTGTGTGTATCCTATAATATCTAGCTACCTTCAGTGGGACTTAATTCATGTGCCTTCCTCCTAGGCACTCCCAGGTCATAAGTGTTCTTCCCCCTTCAAATAATCATGTATCTATTGATCTGCTTAAATGGAATATTTCCCTAATGGAATATAAGGTACAAAGACAGGACAGGACCAGTTTTAATTTTGTCTTTGTATCCCTAGCATCTAAAATAGTTTAATATATATATCACTGCTATATGATATTAATATATTATATTAAATATATGAGGCATCTTGCTATATATATTATACATGATGTAATATATATATGTATTTATGTATCTTCTAGAGTTGTTGCAAGGATCAAAAGCAATGATGCTTGTAAAGTACTTTGCAAACGTTTATGCATTAAATAAATGCTATTTCTTTAGCATGTAACTGTGTACCTTCTAGTTATATAGTTATATCTAGGAAAACACAGTAGTCAGAGAGCCTGGGCAAGTTGCTTAATCCTATTTGCCTCAGTTTCCTTATCTGTAAAATAAGCTGGAGAAGAAAACCACTCCATTATATTTGCCAAGAAAACCCCAAATGGGGTTTTGGAAATGAATGAACATGGCTGAACAGCAACAATAACAAAGAATTGTGTGTTAATTCCCTGCTAGCCTATAAGCCTGAAAAGTCCAGTGATCCTATCTTATATTAATTTTGGATCTCTTCCAGCTCCCAGCACAGTGTTCTGCAAGGGGCTTAATAAAATTTTGTTACATTTCACCTGTGTTATACTGCTGCTATCTGGAAATATTGAGAAGCTCTAGATAAAGTTCTCCTAAAGACTAGACCCTGGGGGCAATAGTCCCAATTTGCCCAATGGGGAAAAAAAAAACAGTTTAGGATCAAGTCATAATTTTGGGAGGGACCTTAGAGATCATTTAGTTCAATCCCAACACCTTACATTTAGCCCTTGTATGAAAGAATTCTTCCTAACATGAAGAACCCAAGTCATATTAAGGTCATTGATTCATATATCCTCACCCAGGTGTTTTCAGAGAATATTAGTGCATGAAATTCCTCCAATGGGAGACCTTCCACACAACTTAAAAGCATTCAGGCTCAAGGTTCCACTTCCAGGTATTTACCAATGTGGTTCCTCCTTCTGTAAAATCTTTGCTTTTTGATTCTCTTTCTATAGATGATGCTAGTTATTAAACATCTGGACCAGGAGGGACTGCTAGAGTTTCTTTACCTACCCAGGGCAAAGGTATTAATAAGTTAATTAGCTTTATTAACATTTTCTCCCCCACTTGCTTAAATCTAGACAACCAACAAAACAATAAATCAATTCTTGATTTTTAATATATGTCAATTGGCTCTCAGAAGCCAATTCCTACTGGTTCCCAGCTTGTCCCTGAAATAGCCTCTTATGATACTATAGAAACTGAATTCTATATTTTTTATGCTCCTTAATATATTATGAAAATTTTTCCTTTATATGCCTCATATTTTTCAGCTTTTGTGTTGTGTTTTCTTTTTGCTTAACATTTCCCATTGATCCTTCAGGTATGGAGGTATTCTCCCTTCATTCTCATTCTCTTTATCTTCTCATTTCTCAATCACCCTCGATTGTTTTTGGACCATGCCATGCAAATTATTCTGGATTTTCTCTGAGTCTCAAGAAAGCATGAAAAGCAGGGCAGGTTGCAGAGAGAATTTTCTCTAGATAAGATGCTTGCACTGCAGTGAGAAAGAGTAAGAAGACATTCACTGACATCTTGCTACAAATTGGTGAGAAAACTGTGAAACAGAGAAGTTACTCCACTTTCCCCAGGTGATCCAGGGAGTAATGAATAAGAACAGAAATTCAAAACCAGACCCTCTAACAGTAGGGCTAGTATTCTTGACCTCACATCATGTACTATTTGGTTCCTATATTTCTTTGTGAGTCACATGCCTATTTTGTGTCCTTTTACAAATATCAGTTTGAAATTGGTCAAGTCTCAAGATGTATGCATTCTCTGCAGAGCAGTTTTTTGTTTAAATTGGGCATGTGAAAATGAGAACATAATAATCAGTGACAAAAGAACAAAATTCCTTTTACTGCCAAACCATGATCACTGAAATTGTATCTGTTGGTGGAAACAATCCAAGATCTTGTAAAAAAAAAAAATCCCAGATAAAAACCCACAAAAAAATCAAGTCGGGTGATTTCTTCTTTGAGATTTTTTTAAACAGCAAACCAAAAGATCTATGAGCTTTTTTTTAAATGAAATTCTATTTTCTCTAAGCTGGAGCCATTACTTTTTCAAATCAATGCTTGGTTTCTGAAAAGAGAGAGTTTAATTGATGAACACTGCCATAAAAGCAGAGGTCCTCACCAAGCAGATTTAAAAAGTAAATTGTAATTCCATAAACTCCCCTCTTTGCCTGTTCTGTATGCATTTCCATTCTCCCATCACTGATAATTACCGGCAACCAGATTTTCACTCTGTTCTTTATCCTGTGTGTCTCTGCCATGTTAAAAGTGCCCTGGGAAACAGGAAAGTGTACAGAGGCAACTCTACCTTCAAGATGTGATGTCCAATAAAGAGATCACAGAGGCAGAATATTCAGCTCAGGAGAAAAACAAAAATAAACTTATAAACAAAACCTCTATGGTAGAATGCAAGAATTCTGAAGAATAGGATGAATGAAGCACTCAGATTCAAGTCTAGCAAAGATAAGGAGCCTTAGAAAAGCTGAAGGGGTAATGTCTCAGAGGAGATAAAACTGGTATTCCAAGCAAGGAGCCTTCTGTTCGAGTCATTATTGTATGACTATAGGCAAGCTCTTTGACCTCCTTGTATTCCAGATAACTCTTACATTGCATAACAGTTGGAGATCCACACTGGGTCCCCTCACTGGGGTGTTTCTGTATCCTAAAGGAGGTTAGAGAAGCAAGGTAGCCCAGTGGATAGAGCACTGGGCTTAAAATCAGGAAGACTCATTTTCATGAGTCCCACACTTATTGTGTGACCCTGGGCAAGCCATTTAACCCTCTTGACCTCAGTTTCTCATCTGTAAAATGAATTGGAAAAGGAAATGGAAAATCAGTCTGGTATCTGCCAAGAAAACCCCAAATAGGGTCATGAAGAATCAAACATTATTGGAAAATGACTTTAAAATATATGTGTCTTCAAAGTGTTTAATACCTAGGGATTAAAGCTATGGCCCCTTCTTATGTGGACCTACAATATTTCAGTACTTCAGGGATCTGTGACTTCATCTCTATCAACCATCCCTCAAATGAGACAGATCCCATCATCATTCCACCCTATGAGATAACATAATGAGTTGCTGTAGCCAAAAGCATTCAAGGACTCGTAGCTAATCTTCTGGTGATAAGCTTCTCTGAACTTAGGTAGGCTTTTCCTAGGAAAATAGATGATTAGTCCCTCCATCATGACTGTCACAAGAGTCTTTCCTGTTTGATTAGACCTGTCAGAGGTATTACTTTCTGAACATAGCCTTTGAGATTTTGGAATCCTTGCCAGGAGTGAAACATTCCAGTAGAATATTAATTTAGTTATTTTTCAATGATGACTACCTCTTAAAATCCTCCTTTTTGGAGTTTTCTTGGTAAAGATACTGAAGTGATTTGCCATTTCCTTCTCCAGTTTGTTTTACAAATGAGGAAACTGAGGCAAACAGAGTTAAATGATGTACTTAGAGTCACACAACTGGTAAATACCTGAGACTGATTTAAACTCATAAAGATGAGTCTTCCTGATTCTAAGGCTGTTATTCCTCAGTTTCCCTGCCTCAGTTTCCCTAGTGGACTGAAATAATTAGGGCTGCAGAAGTCTGGCTACTCTGGCATTCCAAAGAGTCATAAAACTCCAGATGGCTTCTCTCAAATACTTGGGTTTCTCCTGGGCCCAGATTTCCTGTCTCCTGCTAAACCATCTTCTTGACTCCTAACTTATCAGAATTAAAAAGTTTTGGTCCTTTCTGGAATTTCTACTTACCCAGTGCTCTGCCCTCTCCCCCCCTTGCCTTTGTTTCCCTGATAGCTGGAGCCCTATAAAAGTCTCTGGAATTACTTGCTCATTGCTGGATGCTTTGAGACAAGAGTCATATTCAGCCATCTGGGGGTCAAACAGGGGTCCTGTTTGGCCCCTAGCCCAAATTCCCCACTATTAAAATATTAAAAACCTATAATCTCTGTCTTGCCTCACTTTCTCCAATATTCAAGGCCAGTGCACCACTAGCTGCTCAATTGTGAAATAGAATAAATCTAAGTAGGGGAAATCATCTGCTTAGGCATAATTATAGAGTAGGTTAAGGTCATCTTCAGTAATATTCTATCCCTCAGCTTCCCATTCCTGTCCAAGGCAGTCTCCCGAAGTAGTCCTTCATATTCCTGACCTTTTTCCCTTCAACCACCATCAGAATTAATTTGTTTTATATCCATCCCTGGAGAACACTTTTCTCAGCTAAGTGACAGCTAGGTAATCTGACCACTTTTGCTAATGTGTTCCTTCCTCTTCCCAGGGAGCACCTTTGTATTTTAATAAAGGATCCCTTTGAGTTATGGATTTGTGTTGTCCCCAGCTACAGCAGGCTGAGAGGAGGTAGATATTGGAAGGCTGGTAGCAGGAAACTTTGTCCCACCCTCCTTCCTATGCTTGTACAACATATAATTCAGTTCAATAATTCAACTAGCCATCTATGTACAGGAATCTATCCTAGGCCTTAGGAGTAAGAAACTTAGATAAGACACGGTCCCTGCCTGCAGGTAATTTGCAGTCGAAGTGGAGGCTAAGCTACAAAAACAGACAACTAAAACAAAGAAAATAATACAGGAGAGATACAACTCAAGGTGCTTTATAAAAGTTGAGGTCCTTCCTGACAGATGAATCAGGGAAGTCATCATAGCAAAGACTTAAGATTGTGCTTTTAAGAATGAGAAGAACAACTCCTGATAGAGAGGTGATACACTTGGGGTGTACAAAGAGACTTATATAATCTTTGGATATAATTAATGTGATTTGTTTGTTTTAATTGTATAGTCATTCATTACAAGAGTTTTGTTTTTCTTTTTTTTTTTTTCTTGAGGTATGAGAGTAGTAGTGGAAAGGTGAGAAAAAGAGTAAATTGTTGTTGAACTGAAAATTCAAAAATTTTTAAGAAGGATATGAATTCAAAAGTGGGAGAGAGAATATTATAGGCACAGGGGGCAGCAAAATGAAGAAATGTAGGGGAGGGTAGTGGGGCAGATAGTGATCAAAGTTTGACTGGAATATATTACTTCCACACAGGGGAATAACTTAAAATGAGGCTGAAAAGATTAGTTGGTGCCAGATTTTGGAGATCTTTGTGTGTCAGGGAAAAGAATTTATATTTTGTTCAGTAGGCACAAGGGAGTCATTAAATATTTCAGAGCAGAGGAATCCTTCCTCAGAAGTCTGGTTCTGACTTAATACTGTTTTTATACTTACTTCTACTAGAGATATCTGGAGAGTTTTTAATAGGAGTTATCCAATAATCTTCAGGAACTCTGAATATCTATATGTGTGTGTGTGTCTGTGTGTGTGTGTGTGTGTGTGTGTGTGTACTAATATACACATATATAAACCTATATATAAATCTCTCTCTCTCTCTCTCTCTCTCTCTCTCTCTCTCTCTCTCTCTCTCTCTATATATATATATATATATATATATATATATATATATGTTTATGCCTCTGCATATGTACACACATAAACACACACAAAGTGGTTAGATTGAATACCAGAAAATTTTTCTATTGATAATAATTAATAATTGACACACATAGAGCTTTAAAGTTTTCAAATTCCCATCAATTAATTTCTTTATTTGATCCTGGCAATGGCTCTGTGAAACAGGTTCTGCAAATAGTATTACCCCATTTTACAGATAAGGAAACCGGAACTCAGTGAGTCTAAATGCCTTACTCATTGTTACACAATTATAATAAGATCAGAGACAAGATTACAACCTAGGACTCTTCTGACTACAGGCCCATATCTCTTTCTACCATGACATGCCAGTGCTCTATTTTCCCACTCCAACTTCCTATAATTCAGGTCTTCCAGACTCCAGGCCCAGTTTCTAACCAATACACCACCTAATTACAAAAAAGAAAAAAGAAAAGAAGATAAGTAATAATCTAATGTGACATAAATCGTTACCAGCCTTCAGGGTACTAAATAGTATTTGGTGATTGATCAATAAGTATTTATAAACATCTGCCATATGTGATTGATCATAGGTTATGCTCTCTTACCCTCAAGGAATTTGCAGACTACTACTACCACCAATAATAGTAATGTCAGTGCCTCAGGTTTTTATAACAGTTTGCAATTTACAAAGTACTTTAAAAATATTGCTTTTTTGGTCACATAACAGCCCAGTGTTTAGTTAGTAATTTGGTAATTAGTCACATGATTATTTTCTTTTCACAGGTAAAAAAAAAACTTTTTTTGGGCTTCCAAAAATAATGATTTGTTCAAGCAAATGGAGTTTGGCATTGGACAAACAGCATAAGGCCAAGTTTCAGAGGGCTGTGAAAACTCATCCAGAGACTCTGGCTTAGCTGTCTGAGGCAAAAGGAAACCATTGTAGACCTCTGAAGAGGGGAGTATGGTAGAACTTTACAGTATTGTAAAGTGTCAGAGATGGACAGATCTTAGAGATTGCTTTCCTTTTACTGAGAAGAGAATTGAAGCCCAAAGAGATAACAAGGTCACAGAGTCTTAAGTAGCAGAGCTAGAATTTGAACACAGATTTTTTTACTTCTAGTCTGCCCCACTATACTTCTCTCCAGTGATGATAAAATGAGCCAATGAAGCATTTGTTAAGCACTGACTATGTACAAGCACTATACTAAAGTATAGTTCCTGCTCACATTTCAAAAATATGATCATTTTTAAGAAGATCAATTTGGGCAGCAATATTCAGGATGTCTTGAGAAATTAGTCAAGGCACAGGGAGATCAGCAAGTAAATTGGTGCAAATGTTCAGGTTCGGGGAGAGAGAATGGACAGGAGGGGATCAGAGCTGAGGGATATGTTAAATGAAACAACTTGACATAGTCATAGACTAGACATAGGGGATGAAAGAAAAGTCAGCTGAGGATGACTTTTTTTCCAGTTGGTACATTTGACTTTATTTCTGTAAAAAATGTTTTTTTTTTTCTTTTTTTTTAAAGCTTTTTATTTTCAAAACACATGCATAGATGATTTTCAACATTCACCCTTGTAAAACCTTGTGTTCCAAAGTTTTTTTTCCCTTTCCCTTTTTCCCAGCCCCTCTCCTAGATGCCAAGCAAATCCAATGTATATTAAACATGTTTGATTCTTGTATGCATAGTTCCACAATTATCATGCTGCATAAGAAAAATCAGATCAAAAGGGGAAAAAAATGAGAGGAGACAAAATGCAAGCAAACATCAACAAAGAAGTAAAAATACTATGTTATGATCCACATTCAGTTCCCACAATCCTTTCTCTGGGTGCAGATGGCTCTGTCCATCACAAGATCATTGGAACTGACCTGAATCACCTCGCTGTTGAAAAGAGCCATGTCCATCAGAATAGATCATCACATAATCATGTTGTTGCATATAATGTTCTCTTGGTTCCACTTGCTTCATTCAGCATCCGTCTGTGTTAAGTCTCTCCAGGCCTCTTGAAATCATCCTGCTGGTCTTTTCTTATAGAACAATAATATTCCATAACCTTCATATGCCATAATTTATTCAGCCATTCTCCAACTGCTGATGGGCATCCACTCAGTTTCCAGTTTCTTTATACTACAAAGAGGGCTGCCACAAACATTTCTGCACATGGTGTCCCTTTCCTTACTTTAAGGTCTCTTTGGGATATAAGCCCAGTAGAGACATTGCTAGACCAAAAGGTATGCACACTTAGATAGCCTTTTGGGCATAGTTCCAAATTGCTCTCCAGTTCACAACTCCACCAACAATGTAATAGTGTTCCAGTTTTCCCACATGCCCTCCAACATTCATTGCTATCTTTTCCTGTCAAGAAGATGACTTTTTTTTGAAGCTGTATGAAAATTAGATAAATATGTGGTTAAATTTAAAAGTATGGGACATGTTTTTATTCAGTCATGTCCAATTCTTCATGCCCTCATTTGGGTTTTTCTTGGCAAAGATACTGCAGTGGTTTGCTATTTCCTTCTCCAACTCATTTTACAGATAAAGAAATTAAGATACACACAATTAAGTGTCTTGTTCAGGATCACACAGCTAATAAGTATCTGAAGTGGTATTTGAAATCAGGAAGATGTATCTTCCAGATTTCTAACCCACTGTTCTATCCACTATAATACCTAAAGTAGGGGTCCTCAAACTACCACCCGCAGACCAGATGCAGCAGCTGAGGACATTTATCTCCCTCACCCAGGGCTATGAAGTTTCTTTACTTAAAGGCCCACAAAACAAAGTTTTTGTTTTTACTATAGTCCAGCCTTCCAACAGTCTGAGGGACAGTGAACTGGCCCCCTATTTAAAAAGTTTGAGGACCTCTGAGTCCTAAAGGCTTACTATAGTGAGGAAAGCATAGAATTTAGAGGGGTAAGACAGGTTTAAATCCTGACTCTACTACATATTTCTTATGTGATTCCCAGGGAGTCATCTAACTTCTTGAGTCTCCTACAGTGGAAAAATGAGGCCATTGAACTAGATGATTTTCAAGCTCTCTCCTAGGATGAACATTCTTTGATCAGACTGGGGTCACCACCAACTAAGCAGCTGCACAGAGGCTAGAGCACTTGACCTATATTCAATGAGACCTAAGTTCAATTTCAGCATCAAACACTTATTAGTTATGTGATCCACTCTGGCAAATCATTTAACCTCCACCTGTCTCAGTTTTCTCAACTGTAAAATGGGGATAATAATAGTAATTACCTCCTAGAGTTGTAGTGAGACTGAAATCTGGTAATATTTGTAACACTTAGTGCCATTCTTTTATATAACAGGCATTTGATAAATGTTTATTTCCTTTCTCCCTTCCTTATTTCTTTATTCCTTCCTTTCCTTCTTTATCTATCTTCCTTTCCTTCCTTTTCTTTTCCTCCCTTATTCTATCCTTTCTTCCTTTTTTTCTTCCTTCCTTCTTCCCTCCCTATCTCCTTCTCTATTATTTGCTATGCAAAAAATAGAGATACGTGGTCAACATGTCAAGTTGTTACAACTGAAAGAGTAATTTGACTATCCTAGCTTCACAAAGCACTGTTGGCATTCTGAGATAGCTCTAAGATTAAACCAAAGGAACAGTCGTTTTTGTACAAATCGAGCTACTTTGATTCAGATTTACACCCCTGTTTAAAACAAAACAAAACAACTCAGCTTCTCAGGAACGTGGTGGCTAATTTTTATAGGCATAATTCCGTGTGCTGCCACTCCAGAGTTGAAGACGATAAAAGTAGTTTGGAGTGGTAGTGAGTTTTATAGCCTGCCAGGGCAGAAAAAAAATCCATCCATATCCTGAAAGAATAAACTTAATGTCCCTAGCTCTGAATGGAAACAACCAGTTTCCATGAACTATATTTATATCCACGTGAGCTAGAATGGAAACAGGTGACTTATTTGGCTCAGAGTAAACCAGGTTTTATAAACACTAGTGCCAGTGAACAAGCTCCCTAAGTCCATGACGTAAAGATGAGGATGAGAATCCAGCTCTTCTTGAATTTCATGATATTTCATAACAGCCAGGACATTTGCTCTCAGCTGCCATCCTAATCAAAATTTCTTTTAAGGAACCAAGCTAGGAATCAGAAGACCTGGGTTCAAATCCTCCATTTATTGTTCATGTGATCTTGGGGAAGTTAGCTCATCTCTTAGAATCCCTGGCTTCATAAGAATCTAGGGCATTTCTAGTGTTAGAGAGGGTTCTTCCAATCCTTAGGAACAATAACTCTTTGTTTTTTAACAGATGAAGAAACAGAGAACAAGAGAAGAAAACGAATATTTCAGAGGTAAATAGCTGACAGCACTGTACTCAAATCCTCCATTTCTGAATCCAATATTCTTTCCACTACATTACATAGAGGGTCTCAAATGCTATAAATTATCTAAAGTCAGTAAAACCAGCAATGGACTCTGGCTTACTCCAGCATCTAACTTGGCACAAAAAACTTAGCATATCATTGTTCACTTATGACTTTTATTTTCTCATGAGAGAATACAAACCACCTGGTCCATGCCCTCATTTTGTTAGACTGCATGGACCAGTAAGAAAATGGACTTTTGCAGAGAAAAATCACCTTTGATTCTCACGATGGATGGTTGAAGGATGAGACAAAGTCATACTCTCTGGAAAGGCCACCAAATTAGAAAGTCTATGCTTTTTCTACTCCCCACAAATATTTGAGTGGATGTGTGGTCCTAGGTTCGAAAGTTTGTGGCATTAATCCATTTCTTCCCACAAATCTTCCAAGAACTGCCCAAAACTATGTGCTCCATCAAGATATGGGCAGAAAGGACATTAAATTCATGCTCTAAGATTGACAATATGAGGTTCAGAGAAAGAACAAAAAGGGAAAGATTTAGAAGGTTCTTCTCCTTCAATACTCCCCTCCACCTAAAGAATATCCTTTATAGCAATATTATGTCAATGTCAGTTATATGTGTGCTGTGTACATCATGATTCTAAACCTATAATTCTCACTGACTGAATTGGTGACCCTTTAAGAAGGGGCTATAGGACTGAGATAGATAGTAAAGGTTGCTTCTTATAAAACTGAAAAAGAGAAGCTCCAAAAAACAAGGACTTCTGTGTTTTTAGCTTATCACAATCGATTTGGATCATAGGACAGCAGAGACAATCAAGCATGTCATTAAAAAGAAGAAATAGCAACTTAAAAATTGAAGAGGTGCCACAGAAGGCTATCCTTAGAGTTAGGGGGACCTGGGTAGTTTGTTACTTTTACCTGTTTAATCACAGGTAAAGCTCACTTAACCTTTTGGTGCTTCAGGCAATGTTTTGCCTGAGCCTTTAAGCTACAGAAGAGAAGTTAGTTATACATTAGTATCAGTGAAACATTTGCTCAGTAGGAGCAACCTTGCAAAATCATAAGACAAAAGAGTTGATTCACTCAAACTGGAATTTAAGAATATACAAATATGCAGTGTATTTTTTAATCCATAAGTAAAAAAAAAATAGAGATGAAATGAAAATTTTTAGTTCAAAATAAACTATAATATCTGCTTACAATTATTTGTATTAAAAGTGCATTTGTATTAGAGAAATTATAGCAAATTATATCAAAATTATTTTTAAATTTGCATTGTTTGATGCCCTAGATATTAAATAATTGGAAACCATATGATCATGCAAAAGTATGGCCTAAAGCAGATTATTCTTTTCTATCCTTTTAGGAAAAAATCAAAATGTTTATATCTAAGTTTCATTTTTTTTTAAACTAAGCACTCAATCCTAGCCAATAGCTTGGCAAACCAATTGATATCTCTAGAGTTTTTAGTCTCCTTTTCCCACCCTCTCAGAGAAAGGAAAGAGCAAGAACATTTGGAGTGAGTTAATGAAGTCAACTCATTCATCCCCTTCTAGATTACAGGCTTCCAAGTTTCCTAGTGCTTTGAGGGGAACAGAATCATTACTGAGCACCCTGGCTCCCAACAAAATTTCAAATCTCATCCCCATTATAATAACTACTAATACTTTTGCTACAGTGGGCATCTGTTGCAGTGTGCATTTCATTCTAGCACAGGCTGCCTCTTGAGATCAGACTCATAAGCCTGGAGCAGCTGCTCTTGTTGCGGAGCTTCCCTCTGATTCTTTGCAGCTCTGCCACTAAATTTCCAACAATAAGTTCACTTTATGGCCAAGTGGGTGCCCAGAGTGAGGGCCAGAGAGAAAGGGGTTGCTGCTGTTGCTGCTGCTGCTGCTTTTGCCCAATGAGGGGGCATGGAGGCATCTGGCTCCAAACCTGAGATTTTTAAAAGGTGATAGATGAGACAATTCATGGCAGCCAAGGTAAAAAGCCTTCTCTTCCCTAGAGTCATTTAACTAATAAAATTAATTTGTCTCTTTAAAATTTAAAATAATGACAAGATGTTTCCATTTTTCAATAAAAGAAGTTTGGCATAAATGGAGGGAAGTTATTTGTATGCTGATTGGGCTAGTGGAGAGCCAAAATGTGGAGAGACTGGCATGGAGCCACTCAGAAAAGCACTGGTCAGAAAGCAGTAGTGCTGCAGAGAGCCCTTGAGCTCCATAAGAAGGGGTAGAGAAGGAAGACAGGGATAAGAAGGAGAGAAGATGACTCCATCATTTTTCTGGACAACTTGGGAATGGAAACCAGTTGCCAAATCAGAACCATCCTCAAAGTTCTTCTTCAAACCAGCCCCAGAAATGACAATTCCTTCGGTGTCTCTTTTCTCCCATGCTGGGTCCCAATTCCCTTTACCATTTGCCAGCCACCAAACAGATGAACTTTGCAAAGCCTCATGAATTCCTGGCAGCTGCCTTTGCAATTTTCACACACCCTCCCTTGTCTGCCATCATCTACAGATGGACTCTGGCACCCCATCTACAGCCAAAATGGCAAAGTTGAATCCTAGAGGGGAAATCCCAATTTCCCACTCTCTGATTCTGTCTCCCAGCCACCCCAGAGTTCTATATCCTGAGGAAAATCTGTTCATAGTTCTCTTTGAGAATGATTCAGTCTACTGTGAGAAGATAAGAATGAGGTTGTGGCAGAAACTGGTGAGGGACAAGAGACTATTAAAAAGTTTGAGAGAACTGGGATATGAAAGAACGCTTCAAAGATTAGGTTCTTATACTCAGGACCAAATTTCACCACATTAAACTCAATTCAATCAACTCAGATTAAGTCTTTAATAGGCATTGTGAGGAATGTCAAGGAAAAAAAAAGTTTGTCCCTGCCTTTCATGGAGTTTATAGAATAGAGGGAGATCAGACCTAAGTATAAATAACTATATTACAGCATCCAAAAAACTACAATAAGAAAGTCCAATGTGCCAATACTAGTTCAAAGAAAAGAGATAGATCTTCTTGCTTGGGGAATCAGGGAGGTAGCAGCTTTCGATAATAATAATCAGCATCCCTATCCTAAAATAATATGACAAAAGGGAATAATCAACAAATAACAACAACTCACATTTACGTAAAGTGCTTTAAGTCTTTCAAAGGAAATTCCTTTGTATAATACAGTGAAATGGGTAGAACAAGTAATATTATTCTTCCCAATTTACAGATGAGGAAACTGAGGCTCATAAAGGCTAACTGAATAAATTATATGAAGTAGTATGGTCTAGTGGAGAAGGATGATTTTGAAGTCAGAGATGACTTAAGGTCAGTTCTCATTTCTTTAGGATCTTTTTGAAGTCTCTAAGTCTATAATATGCAGAGAAAGTTGATATTTCTTTTGCTAAAGGGAGTTTCTTTATTTTATCTGTCCAGACTCCTTATACTTTACTCTCTTCTACACATTCTATGATCAGGATAACCCATCAATCTTTTTCAGGTTGGATTTACCTCCACACCTCTGACGCCTGGCTTCCTTCAAGACTCAGATCAAATCACAAATTCCACCAAAAGTCTTCCTCTTTTCCCAGTGATTATAATCTTTTTTCCCCCTGAAGCAATTGGGGTTAAGTGACTTGTCCAGGGTCACACAGTTAGAAAATGCTAAGTGTCTGAGGTCAGATTTGAACTCAAGCCCTCCTGACTTCAGGGCTGGTACTCTACCAACTGCATCAACTAGCTGCTCCATGAGTTTATAATCTAATGGATCAAACAACCCATATAAGGAGTAGGGCTAGAAAGGAGAGTGTGAATCTGAATCACAAATAGGGAAGTTGATTGACATATCCTTTTCCAAGGAAATGGTAGAGTTGACTTGATTGTGATCTTCAAAGCAAGAGGTAGAAAGCAAGAAAAAATGGAGGAGGAGATAGTATGGGAATGAAAAGTCAAACACTATTGAGATGAAGACAAAGATATTTTATGGAATCGAGGATGAAAAGATTAATTCCCAATTTATTGTAATATTGATAAATAATATCACCCTTTTCCAAGAGTTAGTTTAAATTAGTAAAAAAATTTTGGTAAGCAACCTACAGTATTTCAATGAGGCAGGGAACTTTAAATAAGGAAACTCCAATGTGAAGATCAGCAATTATTCTGCAACATATAGTCTTAAAGGGTTGTCTAGAGGCATTGAAAGGTTAAATAATAATAACTAGCTAATAATGATAGTTAATAGTTATAGAGCATTTTAAGGTTTATAGAGCATGTTACAAATATTATCTTAATTAATCCTAAAAAACAACAACAACAACTCTGGGAGGTAGGTGGTATTATTATTATGATTTTATAGATGAAGAAACCGAGATAGACTTGGCCAGAGTTACATAACTAATAAGTGTGCCTATTTGGATTTGAACTCAGGTCTTTTTTTTTTATTAAAACTTTTTATTTTCAAAACATATGCTTGGATAATTTTTCAACATTAACCCTTGCAAAACCTTGTGTTGCAATTTCCTCCCCCCTTCTCCCCAAGCCATCCCCTAGATGGCAAGTAATCCAATATATGTTAAACATGGTATAAATATATGTTAAATCCAATATATACATACATATTTAAACAATTATTTTGCTGCACAAGAAAAATCAAATCAAAAAGCAAAAAAATGAGAAAGAAAACAAAATGCAAGCGAACAACAAAAAGAGTGAAAATGCTGTGTTGTAATCCATACTCAGTTTCCACAGTCTTCGCTCTAGATGTAGATGGCTCTCTTCCTCACAAGATCATTGGAACTCACCTGAATTATCTCACTATTGAAAATAGCTGAGTTCATCAGAATTGATCATCGTATAGTCTTCTTGTTGCCATGTATAAGGATCTCCTAGTTCTGCTCATTTCACTCAGCATCAATTCATATAAGTCTCTCCAGTCTCTCTGAAATCATCCTGCTGATCATTTCTTACAGAACGATAATATTCCATACCATTCATATACCACAATTTATTCAGCCATTCTCCAATTGATGGACATTCACTCAGTTTCCAGTTTCTTGATACTACAAAGAGGGCTGCCACAAACATTTTTGCACATGTGGGTCCCTTTCCCTCCTTTAAAATCTCTTTAGGAAATAAGCCCAGTAGAAACACTGCTGGGTCAAAGAGTATGCACAGTTTGATAGCCTTTTGGACATAGTTCCAAATTGCTCTCCAGAATGGTTGGGTAAATTCACAACTCCACCAACAATGTATTAGTGTCCCAGTTTTCCCACATTTCCTCCAATATTCATCACTATCTTTTCCTGTCATCTTAGCCAATCTGAGAGGCTGTATAAGTGGTACCTCAGAGTTGCCTTAATTTGCAGTTATCTGATTTAGAGCATCAGATCTTCCTGAATACAGATACATCACTTTATCCACTCCATCATCTAGTTGCCAATGTCTTGGCCAAGGAAAAACAACCATGACTGACTGCAACTATCAAAGATGGGATTTCAATCCAGATCTTCCTGATTCTATGGTTAATTCTCAGTACCCTATGCCATGCAGCCCCTCAGAAGGAAGGTTTCAATAGTCTAAACAAAAACCACAGAAATATATTTATAATAAAACTCTCATAGAATTCATACACAGACAAAAAAAAGAATGCATTGCTTAAAAAGAGGAATTCATTACTCTACTAAATTCTAATTTCTACTAAAAATTTGTATCTACTAAAAAAATTGCTTTTTACTAACCTAATATCCCTAGGAATGATTTGCTATTTATTTACACCTTCATGTATTTTCTTTGCTAATGACATCACAGAGCCTTAAAATTGGAAAAAAACCTCAGAGAGTATATTGTGTGAAACTTATCTGAAGGTAGATTTCTCATCTGCCTCCACCCCCATCCTCTACCCCTACTTTCCTCCAAAACACTTGGCAAGGGGTCATTGAGTTTTGTATATTAAAAAAAAAAACACAACCTTGCTGTGAAAGAACCCTTTACATCTCCAAATAGCCCATTCATTTGGGGGCAGCTGCAATTGAAAATTTTTTCTTTATGTGAAAGCTAAATGTAGCTCTCTACAATTTTTGCCTCTTGGTTCTGCCCCCTGGAGCCAAGCACATCAAATCTAATCTTCCTTTCATATAACAATGCTTTAAATATCTGAAGACAGCTATCGTGTTTCTCCTAAATTTAATCTTCTTCAGACTAAACATTTCCCCATTCCTTCAGCTTATTTTTCATTTGGTGTGTTCTTCATTAATCTCATCATCCTAGAAGCCTTCCTCTGGACATTGTTCAGCTTATTAATTCTTTATTAAACTCTAGTGTCTCAAACTAGGCACATTACTCTTGATGTGGTCTGATCAGTATGATGTATAGGAGGATTAGCACCTTTTTCATTCTATATCCTATTCTTCTCTTTACAACCTTGGACCACCTATGATTTTGCAACTGCCTGAAAAAGTTTCTAAACTCAGACCCACAGACATATCAGAGGCCACAAATTTCATAAAATATTAAGCTTAAAAAGAGGAACTACATAATAAGATAGCACAGACCATGAATCTCTGTTCCTGGGAGAGTCTAAGGTTAGTGGATTGCTTGAACTCAGGAATTTTAAGCTCTTGTATGCTTAAATCTGAGGGTCCACACTAAGTTCAACATCAAAATAGTGAACTTTGAGAAATAAACAAGTTCTCTTAAGAGGGGCAAACCTGCCCATATTTTAAAATGAAGGAAAGCAAAGCTCTCATAGAACTTAATACTCGGATGAGGTCAACAAGTATCTCTGCTCTTTCAACTTGGACAAAATAGGGAGATTCAGTCTTACAAAAAAAGAGCTGAATGAATGAACATACCCAAAATATAGTCATTAACTTGGAGAGAAAATTCTATTAGAGCATCTCAGAGATGTATCTTCAGTCTATGCTATTCTATATTTGAATGAGTCAGCCTTAAAAAATAAAGCTAACTTCAGAAGTAACGTACAATCTTCTCCTCCTATTCTTCTTTTTCCTATTAACTGCTCCCATGACTTATGGGAACTGTTCATCAAAGATTTTGATAAGAATCTGGCATTCCTAATGTCTTCAGTTCATATTGTCCATTTGAGCAACAAAGTAATTTCAAATATAAACATATATCTGTGTGTATGTGTATATGTGTGTATGTGTGTCATTCAACTTTGTTTTCTTCATCAAGGAAAAAACTACGAAGAAAACTACTTTCCAACTTTAATCCTACAACCTAGTCTACTATGGCTAGCTAGGAGTCTAGTAAGAAAATAACTTTTTTTAAACATAAGATCATGGACTTGAGTAACAAAGAAGTCATTCCCTGGAGAATCAGATTCTCTGACTGATATGGTTTGGAATAAGAACTGGATAGAGCCAGAGAGCTGGCCTGGATGATCGCTGCATGATATTTTTACTTTGTTCATTCTGCTATTCTTCTACTGAGTCATTAATGAGTCAAGAGTAGAAGAAAGTCATCTATGCTATTCATTTTTTTAGCCTTTAAAAATGTAAATGAAAATTCTGGGAGCTGAGTTAATGAACCCCACATCTCACTGGTGACTTATGTGTATCTCATATTGCCAAAATACAAAATAAAGCTATCCAAGATTTTCTGTGGTCTGGTGAGGAGTGTAACTGGAGAGCAGAGCAAGAGAACTGATTAGCAACATTTTTCATTAAATTTCAGTGAGTTTTCAGTCTCTCCTTGGGGAGAGGGGAATGAGTTTTCTCAGGCTAAATTATTTCATTACTCAGGACATTACATCGCTTATAAGGGAACAGAGTGTGTGTGAGAGAGAAGAGGGTAAGGGAAGGAAGGAGAGAGGGAAGGAGAAGAATAGGGAGAGAAAAAAGGAGAAGGGAAGGGAGAAGAGAGGAGAAAGAGGAACTAAGAGGAGAAAGATAAACAAGAAAGAGGGGGATAGAGGAAAATAAGAACGATGGCTAGTGTGTGGGGGAGTTCTCATCTTTTTCAGCTGTCCAGTGTATATGCAGTTATGGGACTCATAATGTGACAGACAATGGAAAGCAGCTGGAAAATCATATTGGAAAGAGGCAGATCAGATTTCCACAAAATCTTCCCAAGAGGAGATAATACACAGTGATAAACCCAAAGATATTTTTGTAAGGGGAGTGAGAAAGCAGTGTGGATTAGGAGATCAGGAGGGAGGAATGGTAGCTTTTACTCCCTTTAGTCTAGGTAATGTGTGAAAACCCAGACCAAGTCATCATTACTGAATTTTATTGCCTCTAAGAGTCTGCTTAGAACAATTTGAGTTTTCTCAGGCTGGCAGCCAATGGGACAAAAATTAGTTTTTCAGAATGGTCACCAGTCTAATTCCAAAGACCAGAAGTATGGAGTCTCCTTGTAGTATAGATATCTTATACATGACTATTCTCTCCTAGCATTTTACAAGTATCTTAAGAGGAGGGGCTGTGTCTTAACCACACTCATAAACATAAAACAAATGTTTTTCAATGAAAAAGTAAATGAAGGGCACAATAGCATACCTACAGCATTTTACAATTTACAAAAATTTACAAAAAAAATTGCTGCATTTTACAGCAATCCTACAAAGTAGTCATTTTGTTGTTATTATTGTTTGTCCTTTGTTCTCAAAAAAGACCATGACATCAGGGAGATGATGCCATGACATGCAAGAGAATTGGATTTAAGTGAGGGAGGGCTGGGCAAAGTCACCTGCCTCACTTTCTTCCTCTGAATCATCTGGGTCCAATGACAAGATATAGATCAGGATGGCCCTGGATGAAATGGGAAAGCTTGTCTTTTTTGAGCTAAGGTCTCTAACCGATCTCAATTTGACTGACATAACAGCCTGATTAAGACTAAGTAAGAAATGAGTCAGAGAATAACCTCTTTTACTAGACAAAAAAAAATCAGTTTGGGAAGGGAAAACTCTTAGGGTTTCTGGCCAAAACATTTATTCCGAGGCAATCTGGGTCTGACCTTTTGTTGGACAATCAATGAGAGCCAGAGTGATTTGGGGGATTAAGGCATGGTCATTAAGAAAGAATCTAGCCCAGGAACCCCAAGGTATCTTGTAAGGTTTCAGCAATCAAAATTTACATTGCTTTATCTGCATTTTACAGATGAGGAGACTGAGGCTCAAAGAGATTACACCATTTACTCAAGTTTTCACAGTGACAGAGCTGGAGTTTGAGTGAATGAATGTAGCTGAATGTGCTCTTCATCTCCTTCCCATTATGGACCTTCCTATGAACCTGCTCTGCTTGGTGAAGGGAAGAATGAGAATAAATTGGTAGAAGCAGTACTAAGACAAATTTCAGCTCTTTAGAAGAGGAAAAAACAACTTGTTTAGCAGTCAAAGCTATTCCAAAGTGAAGTGGGCTGTGCTGGAAAATAATGAGATCTCCATCACTGGAAATTTTCAAGTAGAAGCCCCATGAACATTTATTGAGTTTTATAAAGGAGATTCCTGCTCAGGTACAGACTCATTGGCCTCTGGGGTATTGTCTGACTCAGGAATTCTATAATCCTTTGATTCTATAATTGTACTAGGATAGAGGAACATGACTGACATTTTCCTGAACATTTTCTGTTCCATACTATGCTAAACAGAGACCTTTGAGGTTCTTTCTGGGGTATATATCTAAAGTATTAATGTTGCTTTCAAGCCATAGACATAAAATTTTTCAACCTAAGTATAAGTATCCAGGAACACCCTCATGGGAAATCCTACAGAAAAAGAGATTGACCTTTGCATACTGGTAGTGTTGGAGGGGTGGGGATACAGATCCAGACTCCTCACACTAGACCACCAAAATGATGGTGTTTGGGGATGATACCCCCAAATTAGATTGGGATTGTGGGCCAGTGTCATGAGTCATCTCAAAAGAATTTATAGGCATAGGCCTCCAAATCAAGGGGCAAAGAATTTATTACACTGCTAAGAGCAGGCTAAATTCCAAGAGAAGTTAGCAAGAAAGTGAGTTTTAGCAATTAACAAAGAGAAAGACAAGTTCCCTAGTGGAACTGACAATTAACCGGGAAGAAGATGTCATTAAAGAATGGCAAGTGGGGACTAATCCTAAAAAGAGTTTAGGGTCCTAATAGGCATTAGCTATTGTAATGCTTTGCAAGAGGACTAACTCAAAAAGGAGTTAACTATAACATGGAGAAAGGAGGGATTATACCATTGAGGAGTTGGCAAGGATCTACAGTATGAGCAGATTTTTTATAGCGAAAATATAAATTCAGGAGTTTGACATCATAACTTGGCTTTCTGATTGGAGACAATAAAGATGGGGTTAGTAGAGACCTTTACCTGAGGTGAGGCTGTAATCAAAACTTCACTTGAACTAGTTTGCCCACTTAAAGCTGAGATGATCTCCCAATGTTTCCAGATGTCCATGCCCATCTAGCTACCCTGGACCTCATCAGAAGGAGCTCCTCAAGGGGATTGCTTTTGAAAATCTTTAGGAAGGATCATTTTGTAGCAAGAAAGTCATTGGATTTAGAATCGAAACTCCTTGGTTTAAAGTCTAGCTCTGCTCCCTATAGGGATAGGAAGCTGTCCACAAGCCAGGTATCCAGAAGAGCAAAAGAAGAGCAGAATAAAGAACTAGCAGAGCATGACAAATAATATCCCCCAAAAGAATTAGCAGTAAAGTTCAAGGCTCTAGTTAGTTACTTACAAATGCACAAAGTATGAGTGATAAATAGAATCAACTAGAGGTCCTAATGAAATGCATTCCTTTGGGTTTGGTAGGTATCACTGAAATCTATAGGATGGGAGTTTATGATTTGAATAGAACTATTGAAAAATAACTTTTCAAAATGAAGTGTTTCAAAGTAATGGAATAATATACTTAGTGCCTGACATATAGAAAGAGGAAGGAAACAAGCATTCATTAAATATTGATTATAGGCCAGTAACTGTGCTAAATGCTTTGCAAATATTTCTTACTTGATTCTCCTGCAATTCCAGAAGGGAGAGACTATTATTATCTTCATTTTACAACTGAAGAAATTGAGGCAAACAGAGATTATGTCAACTTGTTCAGGATCACATGGCTAGTAACCAAGGCTGAATTTAATTTTGGATCCTCCTGATTCCAGGTACAGGAATCTGCCCAGGGTACCACCTAGCTGCTTAATAAATATTTGTTCTTCAAAACTGAAAGCAAGCTATACTTATTTCTCATTTTGAAAAGTAATTAAATTAGCACAATCATGTGAATACTGTAGGCACATATGTCTTTCTCTAATCACTTGGCCATACTTCTAGTTCAGTATGTTAAAATCAATTATTATTATACTATTATAATATTAATTGAAATCCAGGCTTTTCTCCTTCTATTTCCTCATTAAGGCCCAGCTCTTATTAAAGTCAGTCTCTGAAAGACATGATTGATGAGATTACTCCTAGCCCTCAAGAAAGATGTCCCTCAATCTTGGGTGGGACCCAACTAGACCTAATTTCTGTTTGGAGTATAAACAGAATCTAGTCTGAATAAGTCCTTCCCCTAGGGAAAGGAACCCCTCCATTAGAGTTTAGGGTAACCCAGCTCATAAAGAAGAAAAATCACCCAGAGAGGTCTGGATGGAGATGGATTTCCCTGCCCACATGCCTCGAGGCTGCTGAGTCTCATTATCAAGCTACATTTTTAGCAGGAAGGGCAGAAAACTTTTAACCCATCACTTCATTAAATGTCCACCAATCAAGGTTGATTTTCACTAGGCAATGGAATTCCCTTTCAGAAAGGACATTTAAAGCTTTCAGAATCTTCCTTGGCAGGAGGAGTCTTTGATTATTGAGAGAAACCAGTGATCATCAATTATTGATTGATGGCTTGCTTGATTAATACATTGATTATTATTTACCCAGAAATTCTGTCCCTTAGAGGTTTTCATTTATCACAATATTATCTCTCACTTAGACTATTTGAACTCCCTGCCTCAAATCCTTAAGTTCTTGCATCCAGCCTCCAAAAAGGTAACAAAGTGATTTTTCTAGATTACAAGTATGATCATCTCATCCCCCAGATTTGAACTCAGGTATTACTGACTCCAAGTCCAGTGCTCTATCCATTGCAACAACTAACTGACCTTCTGTTTAGTTTTTAAAGCCCTTCACCATTTGTCCCCAACCTGTCTTTCGGATTTTGTTGCATATTTGTTCTCCTGCCAAATTCTATAGTAATCTGGCTTTCTTCCTGCAACACTCTTTTCCACTTCTATGCTTTTAATACTGACTGTACATCATGCCTGGAATATACTCCCCCTTCACCTCTACCTCTCAGAATCCTCTATCTCTTTTGGAATTGTTCAAGCAATATCTATGTGTTATCTTTCCTAATTACCTTCTTTCCATTAATTAAGGGCACACTTTCCAAAAATTAGCCTGGAATTTATTTTGTATATACTTATTTATATACACATTGTCTCCCAGAATAGAATGTAAGCTCCTTGAGGACAGCAGCTACTTTTTTTCCTTTAAATCCCCAGCACCTAGCAAAGTAAGTGCTTAATATATAGAGGGTGCTTAATTAATGCTTGCTTTTTTTAGTGCTATACAGTACACTTCAATTTCAGAAAAGTATCTGACAAAGTCTCTCATGATATATTGTAGATAAGATGAAGAGTTATGGGCTAAATCAGAATTCCTTAAACTTTTTCCACTTGTGACCACATTTCACCCAAAAAATTTTTACAAAGACCTCCTCTTCAATATGAGCTGAGGTGTTTCTGGCAGCATTCATTCTGGCAGCATGAGCAATGCAAAGTATGCATGGTGTTGTGTTCAGAACCAAGACTGAAGTGAAGTTGATTTTTAATTAATTTGGGGTCATTGTATTCAGAAACTACTGCTGCCATATTTTCTACAACCCTCACACTGAGTTACATGAGTTACACTGAGTTATATGTGATTGGAACCCACAATTTAAAAAGCTTTGGTCTAGATAACAATATAGTCAAAGAGATATAGAAATGGATATATGACTGTATCTAGCATACAGTCATTAATGAATTCAAGTCAAATTGAAAGGGAAATCCCTTGGAAGAAAGCTCAATGATCTGTTCTTAGGGTTCTATGTGTTTTGATATCTTTATCAGTGTCTTGGAGGAAGCCATAAATGGCAAGCTAGTAAATCTGCAGATGATGAGAAAGTGAGCTAGCCAATACATCAATTATCCAAGTCAGTATCCACAAGATATTAATAGCTTAGAATAATGGACCAAATAAAACAAAAATAAATTGAGAAAATATAGGATTTTGTATTTAAGTCAAACATTTTAATTTCACACATAAAGAAAAAGGGGGATGTGGCCAGATAACAAGTCATGTGTAAAAATATCCAGAGCTCAGTTGCTTGAAGTTCAATTGAAAATTTGAGATGAATCAGGAAAGAAGAAAGGGAAGGGGAAAAAAGGAAGGGAGGAACAGGAAAGAAGGGAAGAAGGAAGGAAGGAAGGAAGGAAGGAAGGAAGGAAGGAAGGAAGGAAGGGAAGGAGGGAGGGAGGGAATGAGGGGAGAGGAATAGATGAGGGAGGGAGGGATGAAGGAAGAGAGGAAGGGAGGAAGGAAGAAAGGAAGAGAGGAAGGAAGAAAAAAGGAAGGAAGGAAAAAAGGAAGGAAGGAAGGAAGGAAGGAAGGAAGGGAGGGAGGGAGGGAGAGAGGGAGGGGAGAAGAATAGATGAGGGGAGGGAGGAATGAAGGAAGGGAAGAAGGGAAGAAGGAAGAAAGGAAGGGAGGAAGGAAGAAAGAAGGAAGGGAGGAAAAAAGGAAGGAAAGAAGAGAGGGAAGGAGGGAAGGAGAGGAGAGGAATAGATGAGGGGAGGGAGGGATGAAGGAAGGAAGGGAGGGAGGAAGGAAGGAAGGGAGCTAGGGAAAGAGGGAGAAAGGGAGGGAAGAAGAGAGAAAGAGGGAGGGAGGGAGGAAGGAAAAGGAAAGAAGGAAGGAAGGAAAAAAAGAAGGAAGGAAGAAAGGAGAAAGAAAAAGGAAAGATTAAATGCTTACTATGTATAAAACACTGCAGTAAATGTTGAGGTTACTTAAAGATAAGAAAGTCCTTACTCTCAAGCACCTCAAATTCTAATGGAAGAATTAACATATATGGAAAGGTGTAGCTGCAAATCACATGGAAGAATTCATTGGAACTTAGTATGCAATAGAAAAGCAGAAGTTTATGTAATCTGTTAGTGGGGAGCAGGATGTAGAAAGGTAAGGGGAAGAGCTAGTCCTAAGGGAGATAATTGTTCTACAATAATCTAGGAGTCAGGCCACATCTGAAGTATAGCATTCAGTTCTAGGTACCCCAATTTAAGGAAAATCACTTGTAAGGAAGAGTATCATCTAAAATAGATGACTAGGATGGTAAAAGGACTATTTAAAACATCATACAACTATCAGTTGAAGGAACTGGGGATATTATAAGAGAAGACTGGGAGAAGAGAAGAGTGAACGAGGTAGGAGGAAGAGCATGATAGCTCCCATAAAAAAGAAATTTGTCCAATATAAGCAAAGTAAGTAGGAGTTGGAGCACTGGATGGAACTTGAAGAGAGGCAGATTTGATGAGGTAAAGAAACTTTCTTAGTCATTAGAGGTATTCCAAAGAGGAATAAGTTGCTTTAGCGGTATTCTCTTTCCTAGTGGTTTGCAAGCAAAATATTTTATGCACTTAAAACCTTTTTTTTTTTTTCCCTGATAAAGGGCCTTCAGATTTCCTTAGGCTACCAAGAGGATACATGATGAAAAAAAATGTTAAATATACCTACACTAGATGACCTCTAAACTCAGATTTCCAATACCTCTTTGTCAAGAACAGGACACTTTCCTTTCTCTGGGACTCAGTTTCCTCATCTGTAAAATAAGAGAATGGGACTAGATGGCCTCTAAGGCCCTTTTTAGCTTCAAACTTATCAGGCTGGTACAGGAGTATTCTGGAGCCAGTCCAAACCATTTCTCAAGCTGATTGTTAAGTTTTCAATAGGATCCTTTATATCTTTGATATCAGCAAATGCTATGAATCAGGGTTTGGTTTGTTGTTTTGTTGACTGTCTACATTTAAGAAAATGATGGAGAAGATATTAATAAGGAAAATTAAATTTAAAAGTGTATGTTTCCATAGCTTGCCCTGTGGCTGGTCATAGGTAAAAGGGACTTAAGCAAGGCAATAGCCCCTTAAGAAAAATATGCTATGAAAACTACAGTTATAGAACAAGGATGAAAAAACAAAACAAAACAAAACAAAAACAAGAGGGGATGGTTTAATGTTTAAATAAACAATCTCGAATACCATTCATTACTCCAGATCCTTCCCTTTCCCAAGAAGACCTTGCCAAGCTTTACAAAATAGGCTTTGTGCTTAAATCAGGGCTTAGAAGCCTGGCTGGACTGAATTATGTAGCAACCAGAATACAAATCAAGATGTTTTGTTCAAAATTCCCATTCTGAAGTTTCCTTTGGCTCCCTCTCCATGCAGGAAGAAACATATCTGGCTCCTACCAATTGTATAAAATGAGATCAACCCATAAAGGGAAAAAGAGTCATCATAGACCTCCTAAAGTATGTATGAGGCCCCTTGACTTCCTTCACGCAAAGAACTGAGTAATCCAAAATGTCACCACAATCTATAACAGGTGGAGGTACTAAGGGATTCAACTTTCAAATTTCCATGGTAGCCCAGCAGGTGTTGTTTTGGGAGCTGGCTCTTCCTGGAATGAAGCCTACCCTCCTCAGTGTCCCATTCCCAGCCCAGGACTTATTCCAAAAAAGACCACCCTGATTCTTATTTAGTTTTTCTTTGTTGCTAGAAGGGAACCTCCTTAGTCAAGGGCATTAATTGATATTTTGTCTTACAGCCAGCTGGGATGTCTCTGCCCCCAATGAACTCACCCCACAAAGACCAGAAAACAATCATCAAACACATATTTTAAGATTAAAAGCTCCTGTCGTCTCCTGTTAGTCTGATTTAAAATAAAGTACAGTAAGTCTTATATATCCAACAAGGCCCTCAATTTCCTGATATTTCTCCCTATCTTCTTAGTTACTCAAACAGAAATTGATGAGAAATTCCTCTATTTTCCTGCCTCATTCTAGCCCGCTTCTCAGGGTTGGCTTCCTACACTGGTAGAACAGAGGGCTAGCTAGTAGAAAGACATCTGCCCTAAATATCTTAGCAGATATTAATTTGCATATGACCCTAAAAGTCCTTATTACACAAGAATGTGAGATATAAAAAGGTCACGGGATTTCCTCATGATTCCAGAAACACAGAGCTTCTACTAACTTGGAACCTCTTACTTTTTTCTTCCTTGTTCTACACCAGAAACTTGAATAGTCCATTTTCTTTGGGGGGAGGGGAGGAAGAGGTGTGGATCTTGCCCTTTTTTATAGACAGCTTCTAGGGAACAAGCTACATCTTCTGTCTTCATATCTGGACCTCTTTTTCTTCTTCAGAGATTCATTTGTTTTATTTTTAGATAGGTGAAATCTATGGACTCCTCAGAATAATGTTTTTAAATTCAGAAAATAAAATAAGATTACAAAGAAAACTAATTAGGCTGAAATAGAGTTATCAAAATACTTTTAAAAGCAAATTCTAGGACCCCAAGTTAAGAATTCTTTCACTATATCAAGTTGTTTCTCCCTCACTGATAGCTAAAATTCAGTTATTACAGATTTCTTCTTTTGAGTTAAACATTGCACTCTCTTTATAGCCCTGCAAAAAAAAAAAAAAAAAAGTATTCTAGTGCCCCAGGGAGGCTGCATTAAAGCTGCATTAGTCATTTATACCTCATACAAGGCAACTGGATGAACAACTGAATAACAGAAAGGGACCCGTATTTCATTCCCTGCCTCGTACACATGAATGTTAATCTTGCCCTGTTGCCTAACTCAGGTGCCCAGGATGGTACCCTATGACTAATGGGCCCTGACCCCATCACACTGATGGCTGTGTTGAATGTTCAGCAGCTCCACTAACTTGCCCAGGATCCTGGCACCCTTCTGTTTCCTCTGAGGGGTCAGGAGGTGGATGTGCTCATATGTTAGCAAGGGCAGCCTGGTTCAAAGTGACATCATGAGAGGTTGGAACTATCCAAATTTACACTTGGCTTATAAATCACAGAAGACTTAAGAGCAAGAAGTCACCAGGTCAAAGTTAAACTCAAAGGAGTCAGAAGGCACTACAAATCTGCCTTTTTCTTCTGGTTACCTCTGTAGTCTGAAATTCCACATTCCCCCAAATCTGATCTCAGACACTAACTAGCTGTTTGGCCCTGAGAAAATCGTTTAATATCTGTTTACCTCATACCTATAAAATGAGGAAAATCATAACAACACCTATATCACAGAGGTAATACAAGGCTCAAATGAGAAAGTATTTGTAAAATGCTTAGCACAGTACCTGGTAAATATTAGGTGCTCTATAAATGCTCCCTCTCTCCCTCCTTTCCTAGTCTCTTTCCCTAGTCAACTATTTCCCATAGAGAAAAGAAATCTTCCTCCCTTTATTTCCTTTTTTTCCATAAGAAACACATTTGAAAAGCAGTTTTTAAAGAAATCAAATCATTTTTTATTGGCGCTCTCTGGAAGAATTATAGAGGTGTCACACCAGGCACTCTGAAAAACTTGTATATTACAGAGCTAAGCTGCTCTACCCACAGCCCCATGCTGCTGATCCACACACAACTGCCTCTTAATCTACCACCCTGGGGCTGTGAATGACAACCCATAAAAGTTCTTAGAAAGTTAAAGTTGTGGCTTTTTTTTAAGAGAAAATTTCTTTTATTAACAGCTGCCATTCGGGAAATGACAGGGCTAGTACAGAGCTCATTAGGGCACACTCTGTCAAGTTTGTCTGCCCATTTGTTTCCCTGTCTTCCTTATAGGTGCAGCAGATTCACAACGATGCCTTCACCCCTTGGTTAGGCCAGCTCTCTGCTCAGTAATGCCCCGATTACAAGATGCAGATCCTATTTGGTGCTGTCTTCTGTGGCACAGGTACAGCAACAAGAATACCATTCTAGCAGGGGTTCTTAACCTTGGCTCTATGAATAAGATTTTAAAAAACTAGATTTCAATATAATTTGTTTCTTTGTAATCATGTGTATTTTGTTTTATGCATCAACAAATATTATTCTGAAAAAGACTTCCAGAAGGCTCCATCATGATACAAAATGTTAAAGACTCTTGCAATAAGGATAGAGAATGAACCTGTGATTTCATTGGTAAAGAGAACTTTGCAATGGAGAAAAGCAAGTACCACCTTTTTTGAAAATTGTAGTTTTAGTGAGCTGCCTAGAGCACTTTGAGCTTAAACTACTTACCCATAGTGTATGTCAGAAATCAGGCTTAAACCCATCTTTCTGGCTCTGAGGAAAATATTTTTAATAATCTTTATTATTCCATTTCGTTTTTATGTCACCTTGATTTTCCCCAACACCAAATCCTTTTCTATGTTTTTTTCTCATTTATTTACTCTGTGCAAATAGAATTATTCTCATCCTTCAACTGATGAGGAAACTTTATCATAGTATGGCTAAGTACCTTGTATAAAATAACTTAGTGGAAGAGGAAAGAATAGCACTCCAATATCCTGCCTTATTGATTCTTATAGAGATATTTCTTTTTTCCATTAGACTATTCTGCTTCCTTCATTGGAGAAGGAAGAAGAAGAAGAGATGGATTCCTACTACAATGACAGATATGATTACAATAACTGATATTTATATAACACTTCAAGATTTGTAAAGCCTTTGACATATTTTCTCATTTGATTCTCATGATATTCTTGTGAGATAAATGCTGAGTTAATAAAACTCCATTTTACAGATGAAGAAATTGAGGTTCAGGAGTTGAGAATCTTGTATTTTAGCAGACAAAGGGTCAAGTTTGGAATCAGGAACACCTGGATTCAACTCCAGCCTCAGAAATGTACTAACTTTGTGACCACAGACAAGTTATTTAATCTCTCCATGCATCAGTGGGAAAAATGTATCCCTTAGGAGTTCTTTATAGTGACAAAATCAGAAGTGTTGACATCATCATTACCATCAAGATCACCAGATATTTTTAATTGTTTTATTTTTTCTGGTTATATATGTACATTAATTTTTTTAAATACACATTTCTTTGTGAACTGTGTTGGCAGAGAAAAATCAGAACAAAACGGAAAAAACCACAAGAGGAAAAAGAACAGAAAAAAAAAGAAAAAAGTAAACATAGCAATGTGTTGATTTCATTCTATCTCCATAGCTCTTTTTCTGGATGCAGATGACCAAAGTTTTTTGGAATTGCTTTGGATTACTGAACTGTTGAGAAGGACCTAGTCTTTCATAGTTGATCACCACACAATCTTCTTGTTACTGTGTACAAGATATTCCTGGTTCTGCTTGTTTTGCCCAGCATCAATTCATACAAAACTTTCCAGGTCTTTCTAAAATCAGCTTGTTCATCTTTTTTATAAAAACAATAATATTTCATTTTTTATATACCATAACTTATTTAACATTCCCCAGTTGATGGGCATCTACACATTTCCCAGTTCTTTGCCACCACAAAAAGAGCTGCTACAAATATTTTTGCACATGAGGATCCTGTTCCCTCCTTTATGATTTTCTTGGGATACAGACCCAATAGTGGCACTGCTTGGTCAAAGAGTATGCATAATTTTATAGCCATTTGGGCACAGTTCCAAAGTGCTCTCCAGAATGATTGAATCATTTCACAACTCCACCAACAATGCATTAGTGTCTCAGTTTTCCCACATTCCTTCCAACATTTTTCATTATCCTTTACTGTCATCTTAGCCAATCTGAGAAGTGTGAGGTGCCATCTCAAATTGTCTGAGGAGGGAATGATTTCTCTTTTAAGTTTTGTTATCTCCCCTCACATTTACTGGTTATGTAGGTGATAGACATATTTTTAATAGAAAAAAAAATTTAGAAAAAATAATATTAAAGGCAAAGCACATGATCAAAACAGTTCCAATATGATCTAGTTAAATGATCTACCAATGCTGAAAAATGAGAAATGAATAAAAGAATAACATGAACATTGGAGATGACCATTTCCTTTGGAAGCTCACTATTATAAACAAACAGAGGTCAAAGGAGCCTAGAAAATATTCCCAGCTAGCAAACATCTGATCTCTTTTATAAATGAAGAAATATAGTGGTCAGAACCAACACCAGTTTAAAATAAAAATTTTAGAAAGAAAAATGGTGAAAGTTGTGCAGAGTATCTCATAGATTAACAAGGAATGAAGAAGGAAAAGTCAAATGTACAGAAAGCTTGCCAAGAGAACTAATTGTCAAATGATCCTGAAACTATTCAAGGATAATGAAAACAAACATTAGAAATGGAAAACTACCTTCAAATCTTCCATAGTAAACTATTTTATCCTCAAATGATAATGGTATAAACACATTTGAAAGAAAGGAATAATCAATGGACAACTAGTATGCTTCATATACTATCCCTGATGGCTATGCAATATCAACAAATCTAAGGAAGACACTCTACATAATGGACTCACTGTTGAGGACTTATAGGACAAGAATGCTCAGAATAAAAAAGCATAAATGCATTATTATCTGCACTATTGATTAAGTTACATACTTCAACGACATCATTAACCCATTGAAATATTGAACATTCACCAAAAGAAAAGGAGGAATCCAAACAAAGAAATCTTAAGAAATTTTGAAGGAGATATAGCTTTAAGATTAAGAAATTATGTGCATAATTCTAACAAAAAATTATATCTATTCCACAATTACCTAAAAAGTTTAAGTATCTAAGAAAAGGTGTTAGAATGAATTGAATAGATAATTATTTCAATTGCCAATATATATATATATATACACAACCTTTGCATTCCATTAATTATTGAGACATAATTGTGGGTTCTCTTTCTCTTCATGGAAAGGGGAGAGTAAGGGAGAAAGAGAGAGGGAGAAGGGAAAAGAAAGAGGGAGAGGGAGAGAGACAGAAAGAGAGGGAAGGAAAAAGGAAGAGAGAAAGGGAGAGGGAGAGCAGAGCAAGAGAAGGAGAGAGGGAAGAAATAAGGGAGAGAGAGAGAGCAAGAACAAGAGAGGGAAGGAGGGAGGAAAGAAAGGAGGGAAAAAGAAAGAGAGAGAGCAAGAGCAAGAGGAAGAGGGAGAAACTAGAGGGGGGAGAGAGAAACTAGAGAGGAGGGAGAAAGAGACAGAGAAAAGAAGGAGGGAGATAGAGACAGACACAAAGACAGTCTTCCTGACTCAAGTCCAGCAGCATTCCATCTACTATGACACCTAGCCATCAAGGTAGGATGTGCCCAAGTCAGGATTCAAACCCTGATCTTGCTCACTCTACTTAGACTATCCATTACACCATATTAATTTCATGAATGTAGCAGCTCTTTTGAATAGTAATAAAACACATTGAATTTTTTCTTCCCTTCCTCTCTTTCTTTTTCCCCTTTTCCTCCCTTCCTTTTTGCCTTTCCCTGTCTCCTGCTCTGCTCCTTTCTTTGTCTAGCTTCCTATCACAGTGAAGCCTCCAGAGTGACCAAAGAACTAGGAAAATACCTTCACAAAATATCCTCCACTTATAAACTCCTTCAGGAAGAGCCCCAAGGTATATAGCTATATTGGCTCTGCAAAAGTTCATACCCCACAGAAACCTAGCAAATGCAGCTGTTCTTCAAAGAATGCTACTCAGGAACACTGGAAAATTCAGGCTCTTCCTTAGATAAACAAACCTTCTGGGAATCTGTGCTCAAGAATTTATATTTATTTTATCTACTAAAAATAAGTGAGCAGCAGGTGCTACGCTAAACAAGTGTTAAATGATTTAAGCTGCAGTTGGGAAACCTCCATAATGCACTTAATTCAAGTTGATGCTCACTGGGAACTGGGGGAAGCTTTCTATGTGACTGTTTAAATTTTGCATTATGTCTATTGGCAAAAACATAAAATTTCCCACAGAGCAGGAAGGGGCGATAGAGATTATTTGAACCAATTGTCTCATCTTGTAGGTAAGGAAACTAAGGTTCAGAAAAGGAAAATAACTGTACAGTTTTGTAGTGGGAGTATCAGTCTCCTGACTCCCATTCTCTTTGTAATACTTAATATCCATAACCTAATTATAATTGCAAACAAATAAGAGCAGCTAGGTAGCACCATACTGTACAAAGTATCAGTCCTAGAGTCAAGTCCTGAGTTCAAATCAGAATCAGAAACTTCCTGAATAAGTCATTCAACTCTGTCTCAGTTTCTTTATGTATAAAATGAGCTGGAAAAGAAAATGGCAAATCATTTCAGTTTCTCTCTAATGAGAAAACCCAAATAGGGTCATAAAGAGTTGAAAAAACTGAAATGATTAAGCAACAACAAACACAAATAAAAAGTAGGGCCATTTGGAGTAGCATAGTATGATATAATAAAGCTTTGGCTTTAGCATCAAAAGAGACCTAGGGTTGTATCAGGACTCTGATGCTTGGACTCCCTCCCTATGTACATTACCTCTGAGCCCCTAACTTTTATTTTCCTATCTGTAAATTGGGCATAATACACATTTACAGCTAATTTAATCTAATAATCTAATAATATTTGCTAAATGTCTACTATGGTCAAAATACTGTGCTGATTGGCAGTGGCAAGATGATTAAAGTTCAAATAAACAAACAAAAAGTATTCCTACCTTCTAGAAATATTACGTTCTACAAGGGCTAAAATATGTTAACAGGATTTAGGTAGGGGATTTATAATGGGAGAGTAAGAATGGCTCTGGACTTGTGATTTCATCAGTATAGTGAACTTCCAGGGGTGAGAAAATATCCCTTGTCAATCAAGATAACTGGTTGTTCTGCAATTTATAGAATAAGAGGACTTTCTAAGACAGTTAGAAGTTAGGTGACCTTCCCAGGATCACAGAAGTACATTAGAGTAAAGCTTTCTGACTTCAAGGCTAAACTTTTTTCACTATTCTGTGCTACCTGTCATAAATATACTTGGCAATTTAAAGAGAAAGAAAAGAACTTAAAGCAGCATGGGGAAGAATTTTCCATAAGAGAAGATATGGCAGTTGAGCCCTGATGGAATAGTGATTCTAAAAGGCAGAATTGTAGAGGAAGGTCATTGCAGGCCCTGGGCATAGGCTAAGGCAAGTTCTTTGGAAATCCCACAGCAAATGTATTCATATTATATATTGCTGCCCCTATCAAAGGTGAAGAAAAAAATTGTTCTTTATATAATATTGTCATTGTTCAGTCATTTTTCAATCACATCTGATTTTTTGTGATCCCTTTTTGTTTTTTCTTGATAAAGATACAGAAATGTTTTGCCATTTCCTTCTCTTGTTCATTTTACAAAAGAGGAAACTGAGTCAAACAGGATTAAGTAACTTCCCCAGAGTTACCCAGCTAGTAAGTGTCTGAATCTAGATTGAACTCAGAAATGAGTCTTCCTGACTCATGACCCAATCCTCTATCAATTGGGCCATATAGCTGCCTGATTTTTAGACAGTAACTGATAGGATGCAATATTTGAATGTTGCAATATTTGAATTTTGAATAGTCTATAAATATATCTGTCATTTCAGTAAATAAGCAGGATCACAAATCTGGACCTCATACAGAAATTTGGATTAATGAATCTCTTCAAACTCTGAAAACTGTATTTTTTAAAGAAATCAGAAAAACTGGGATGAGAATAGATATATAGCATGAATAAAGCTAAGAATAGTGAGAGACTTTCTGCATTAACACTGCTAGGTAGCACGATGTAGTTAGAGTCAGAAGATATAAATTCAAATTATACCACAGATACTTGATAGCTATGCATCCTTGAATAAATTCCTTAACCTCTCTCAGAATTGGCTTCCGTACCATTAAAATAGGGATAATATTGTTGTACTTAGAGTACTTTATAAACCTTAAATCACTAAATAAATGCTAGCCTGCCTATTATGAATTCTTTTGATTCTTTTCCTTTTTTTCTGGAGCAATTAGTAAGCAATATTTAACTACTGATAAGTATTTCCATTGAGTCACTTCTCGGAGGTTCTTGTACTTTCTTCTGTACCCAAAGTAGTTAACTCTTAATGGAACTACATGAGTTTCTCATGGAATGATTGATGTAAAAGTTAAGTAGATTAATTAATCCTTACCACTTCTTCAGAATCTTCAGATAGGAAATCAAAAAGCTTACAGAGTAGCTACTGAAGATGGAAACCAGAAGAACTAAACAACTCATGACTGTCTCAATTTTCTATCTACTTCTCATTCCCACTTGGGGATGGAGGACAAAGGAGCAATTTTATTTCTCTTCCAAAAATAATGCTCTCAGGAAAGCTTCTGATTATGGGGAGACAGTCATTTGAGTCATTAGGCAGTGTGATGAAGTGGAAAGAACACTGATTTTCAGTCAGAGAACCCAGGTCCTGTGCCAGCAAAACATTACACAAAGTCTTTCATGCTACCCTTGTGGATGGGATGGAAAATTTAGAACTGGATGATGGTACAGGTAGGTGAACTCAGAAGCGGCTGAAGGTCTAAACCCAAAGAGGGCCCACTAACTTTTCAACTTGGACAGAAGTCTCTGGTGAGGTGCCCCAGGTATCTATCCCTGATTTTATGCTATTAAGTATTTTATCAGTTACACAAATATAGACATACAGAATAACCAGGCAGCAGGAAGAAGCTTAGACAGCACTTAAGCCACTTGGATGAGATGGGACCCGGATCACAAGGATTTACCATCTGCTCTGCCCTTATGCTCTTCAGAGCTGTAATACTGTTTTCTGACCTAAAGACTCCTGAACCTTCCATCTGCCTTAATGCTGCACCTTTAGGTCTTCTAAATCTTTCTATTCATCCTTAACATGACCTGTTTTTTATATATTGTCTCCCTCAGTGTATTTGTTCATAGAAAGCTGAGATTGTCCATTTTTCCCTCTTTATTTTCCCATGCAGTGCTCTGTATGGTGCTTTGCACATAAGAAGCATTTAATCAATGCCCTTTTTGTTCCTTTCTTCCTAGATGGTAAACTGATCCTTTTTGCTAATCACATGAACTAATATGACAGGGTCAGATCCAAAAGGATCTCCATAGATTCAAATAATGGAATGGCCCTGATAGGACAAAGTGCATTTAATAGAGATCAATGTGAAGTTTTACAAGTTGGTTTAAAAAGTTAATGACAAGAATTATAGGAAAAAGCCTTTTTAGATAGTTCGTATGAAAGGTTTTCTGTAGGTTTTCACTCAGAAAACTGAGAATTTCAAGAGAAACTTCAGAAGTCATTTAGTCTAACTGACACTTGTGTAAAATTCCCTGTTACAATATACCTGACAAATCATCAGTATCTAATAAAGATAAACTTAGTACCTCTTAAGAAGTTCCACTCTGCCTTTAGACAGTGCTTTAATGGGCAGGATTTGTTTTCCCTGGAAACAAGATAAAATCTATTTTTCTAGAACTTTCACGATTGCTCCGAGTTTTGACCACTGGATCTATTCTAATAATCTCACGTAGCATGCTGGTTGATATCATGCCTCAAGTCTCTCCCCCAACTCATCCTCCATTTGGCTGTCAAACTGGCCTTCCTAACATCAGATTAGATCAGATTCTATTCTATTAGATCAGATTCTATTGTTGTTTGTCCTTCATCTTCAAAGAGGACTGATGACTTTACAATGTCCTGGGTTCTGTCTTGCCTCATGGATCAGTTAGATTTAAATGAGGCAGAATTACACAAAATGATCAGCCTCACTCTCTGTTCTATAGTCATAAAAGTCCAGGGACAAGACAAAAATCAAGATGATTGGCAGTCGCCCAAGATGTACTCTGCTGTTTTGATAAATTGCAGTGGCTCCCTATTAACTCTAGGATCAAATATAAGATTCTCAGTTTAGCTTTCAAAGCTCTTTATTCCTTTAAAGCCTCCTTCCTATGTCTTACTCCTTTCCACATTCTCTGAAATCTAGTGATATGGGCCTTCTTGCTGTTCCTAGCACATGACATTCCATCTCCTAATTCAGAGTGTTTTTGCTGGTTCTTCCCCATGCCTAGAATACTCTCACTTCTCATTTCTGCCTCTTAATTTTCCTGACTTCCTTTAAGTTTCAGCTAAAGTCTTGCAAGAAACTTTTCCTAAAATTTTCCTTAATCTTAGTGCCTTCCTTCTGGGATTACTCCCAATTTATCCTATATATATATATCTTTGCATCGAGCTGTTTGAATGTTGTCTCTGCCCATTACACTGTAAGTTCCTGAAAAATAAATACTATTTGATTTTTACTTTTCTTTGTAAGCCCAGCATTTAGCACAGTACCTGATGCAGGGTAGGACTCTAATAAAATTCTAGTTGATTAACAATGCCCTTCAAATTTGACAGCTATCATGATCTCAAGTATTTTCTTTGGTAAGAACACTATAGATCCTTCACAGGACCTTCATATCTCATCTTGTACTAATGAAATTGATTGATAAACTCAAGATACTTTTTATCTTATCTATTAAACTTCATTTTATTCCATCATCCTGGGTTTCTATTTGGTGACCATATCTTTTGGATTCAGACATACCGTGTTACTTCCTGGCGATACTCCTATTCTCTAGCTTCTACTTCCTACCAGTCACTCCAAGTTCCCCCTCACAACCTGGGTTTTTGACTTGTAATTATTAACTTTCATCATCTATATCCCAGACCCAGACTGACCATACTTCCTGGTATGCTCCAGTCTCTTCCTCTAATCTAGCACGCTAAGCTTCTTGTCTTGGTACCATGGGCTCTATTGGTAAGAATTCACTTCATCTCCCACTGAGAAAAACCACACTATTCCACAGTCATCTTCATTCTTTACCATCAAATGTGAACCCATCATTATCCATCCCTCTTCCAATCTGTCAAAAGTAATGATAGCATCACAAACAATATACTCTTCTAGTCCACCATTCCCCTGTTTGTTATTTTCCTTTATTAGATTTTAAGTTCTTTAAGAACAGAGACTCTTTTCTTGCTTGTATTTGTAATCATGGTGCCTGAAATATAGAAAGCATTTAATAAATTCTTTCATCCATTTATTTTTCTATTCAACCAATGTTTCAGCTTTCAAGATCTGTTTGAAGCCTAATTCTTCTATCTAGTGTGTTGGTGCCCCTTCCATATTTATATCATATAAGCAGGTCACCAGTGTGTTTGTTCAAGTACTTAATAAAAATGTTGAAGTGCAGAGCCAATGACAGATCTCTGGGACCTTCTTGCAACTTGACATTAGTCATTACTGATTGCTTCTTGGATAGATCTCTTAATCCAATTTTAAATCCACTGTACAAATATTATGCCATCATCTCTCCCTCTTTTCCATAATAATGACATTAGAGAATTTAACAAACATTCTGCTAAAATCTACATATATTATGTCTACAATATTTTCTTGATCAACCAGTCCAGTGATCATGTCTAAAGAGGCAATGAAATTAGTGTGAGATGAAGAACTTCTTTCATTGCAACCTAAAAATAGCTCCCATTTATGGATCACCCTGGTGGTTAGGATTCTCTCTCTCTCTCTCTCTCTCTCTCTCTCTCTCTCTCTCTCTCTCTCTGTCTGTCTCTCTCTCTGTCTCTCTCTCTCTCTCTCTCTGTCTCTCTCTCTGTCTCTCTCTCTCTCTCTCTCTCTCTTTGTCTCTCTCTCTCTCTCTCTCTTTCTCTCTCTCTCTCTCTCTGTCTCTCTCTCTCTCTTTCCTCTAATTATTCTGTACTTGTACAAACATATCTCTGCCCTCTTCTCAGTAGAATACAAACTCCTTGTTTATTATAAATTATAAAAGGCATTTAATAAATTCTTGCTGAATTGAATGATGTGCTCCTGATAAAAACCAACCTGACTCACTGTGACTGCTGTTTCTGTTTCTAGACATTCATTAATAATCCTTTTAATAATACCTCCTAGAATTCTCTTAGGAATCAAAGTCTACTGGCCTAGAGTTAGAAAATTCTAGTCTATTTTTTAAATCTCCAAATTTGCAGCACCTATCCTCTCCTCCACCATTTCAAATATTTCAAAATAATTGTCATGTGCCCCCTAAGTCTTTTCTTCTTTAAAGATCCCTAGTTTCTGAAACTAAATCTTTTTGTAACATGGTCTCTGAGTCTGTCAATAAATAGCCTCATAGTTCTCCCTTAGACAAATTTGAATTTACCAATTTCTGTCCTAGAATCTGGAACTTAGAACTTATATCTATTCCAAATGGCATTTGATCTGGACAGAATAGTACAAATTGTTACATGGAACAAGAATAAGATTTGTTTTGCTTAGTTGAAAGTTGATAAAACTAGGAAAAATGAATGGAAGCTATGAAAAGGTAAATGTTAGCATACAAGAAAAATGAACCATTAAAACCATCTCAAAGTACAATGAAACTCTTCTGAAAGTAGTGAATTGTTAATTACTGCAGGTCTTCCAGCAAAAGCTGATTGACTATTTGTCTGGACTTCTTTAAGTATAGAGATTTAGGTATAATTTAGCCCAGATAATTTCTGAGCTCTATTATGGCAGGAATGTACTTATAATTGCTGAGATTTTGTAATTTCATGGGGTTTGATCTCAGGGTTATTATTTATTAACTTTATAGTCTTCAGCAAATCATTTCTCTTTGCTGGATCTCATTTTCCTGATCTGCAAAATCATTATTAGATTGAATAAAATAATTTCTAGTATCCTTCCACCTGTGAAGCTTCAACTGGGCTTGAATTCCTGGTGATGCCAACCAAGAACTAGGAAGAAGCTTATAAACCCTAGTATTTTTACACAAGGAAAATAATTGAGAAAGGAAACTAAAATGCTTTTTTTCCCCTCTAGCTATACAGAGGGGAAAGAAAGAGATTAACTGCATAACAGTTAAACACAAGTAAGAAAAATCCTAGATTGTACCTAGATGTTTATTTCTTTAAAATTTGATGTATGAAACTACTTCAAAATTATCTACTTCAACGGATAGTTGCCTTTATTGTATATTTTCAATGGATGAGAATTTTAATCCCCATTAAATACCTATCACCTGTTATAATAAATAATTTGAACAATGTGACCAACATATCTACTGTCACTTATTAACACTTTACACTAAATGCAGACTTAACTCCACTTATAAATCTCATGAAAATCTAATTTTCAAACCTTAATATAAAAGAAAAATGACATACCCAATAAATTATTTAACTTACATTGGCTTCCCTTGTTACTTAGGATTGATAAAATGGAAAGAGAATTAAACTTGTAGTGCCTAACTTGAAGTGATCCAGAAATTGTATTTGGTTTGTACTATCTATCTATATGGCTTTTGGGCTCTCTATGGGTGTCTATTTCCTTATCTGTAAAATTAGAAGGTTGGACTCAGTAGCATCAAGTAAGTGTCTCTCAGATCTAAAGCTTACAAACAAAATCTCCCTTTCTTCTCTATATCTATGGTCTACTCTGTTCTTTGCCCACCTTGAAATCAAATTGCTACTTCATTCTAATTATTTTATTGAGTTAATACATTATTTTCAATATGTAGCTAGGTCCCAGTTTTTCCATCTGGATAAGTCTCAATTTGGGGTATGCCCTGATTTATCTATAAAATACCCTAAGCTCTTTTGGGTTGTTGGGGGAGAGTTGGGGAAGTGGGGGGTGTACCAATCTCTTAACTAAATTGTGGTTAAATGATCCGTTTATTCATTCACTGACTATTTAATGAGCATCTGCTATGTGCAAGACACCATGCAAGGCACTGTGGGAGAATACAGAGAAGTATAACATAATCTATTTCTTCCAAGTGTCTAATTTAATTGGTTGGTGAGAGGAAAGGGAAAGTTATGTACACAAATAACAATATTCAACAATAGATTAAAACTTCTTCCCCTTTTTTGTGTCATGGTCCCCTTCTGCAGTCTGGTAAAGTCTATAGAGCCCATTTCAGAATAGTGTCTGAAAATGCATAAAGAAAAACACATTGGATTACAAAAAAAACCAATTAGAGCAAAATACACTTATCAAAAATGCTTTAAATGAGTTCCTAGACTCCAAGTTAAGAGACCCTAGTCTAGACAGAATGTAATAAATGCCATATGAGTGGAACAGATCACCCTCACAAAAAAGCTTTCCTTTCTCCCTCCCTCCTCCTTTTATTCTTTTGATAATGAGAAGCATTTTTCCAGTGGTACAAACATGGAAACATGCTATACCACACCTGAAATCCCTGGCCCTACTGGGATTTGAAACTTCTTGGAACAGTCCTTCAGTGACTCTCCTATGAGTCTATGGGGACTGGGAAAGATGGACTGCAGGACAGTACTCCTGGATTATAGAAAATGAACCATCAAGTCAGAATGCTGGACTCTTTCCCTACCTCTCCCACAGGGAAGGAAGGCAGGTAATCATCCACCAAATTATCTCCCCTCCAGCCCCACCAGTTGTTTATAGTCATAAGAGTCTCTGCCAAAACACCCCATAAAACAAAGAAAAGGGATATGAGAGAAGCATATTTTGTAGCTGGGTTGCTATGCAAAGTTTGAAACCTCACCAATCTGGACTATTTTCGTGATAGTTAAAATATTTGGCATAAGGCATTTTTCATGACCCTGTTGAATTACTCTTTTCCCTTTCCCCCCATGGCAGGAGGCTCCATGAAAAAAATGTACTCTTTTCAGTAGGGCCCCATTCTTCTTGCCAAGGAACTAGCAAATAGCACTACAGTTTAGAAATAGTTGCCATTTTCAAAAGATTTCAGATATTAAATCTTGATGTTTGTTCGAGTCAGCTCAGAAGGGAAACTTGTACTTTGGCATTTCTGCTCCTCTGCTTACAAAATAGTTCTCAGTGGTTGTTTTCCAAATCAAAAGGATGCTATTGTTCTAAATCTGAGCAAATTTTTCATCCTAGTCTTAAACCTCCAAATAATTGGACACATCCAGTATTCCCTTCATATGTTATGCTATCTGTGAACAGGAATTAAAACAATACTTCCACTACTCCTTGGCAACTTAACTTTATTGTGGAGGGTTTCAAATGTAATAATCAATCAGTCAAAATATATTAAGTGCCTATTATGTGCCAGGTATTGTGCTAAAAGCTGGGAATACAAGAAGAGGTAAAAAGCAGTTCTTGCCTTTAAGGAGCTTACAATCTAATGAGAGAAACACACAAATATATAGAAAGCATGAAATATATTATAAGACAAATAATTTTGAGCTGATGTTAGTAAGACTCCAAAAATCTCACTTTTCTAGTTCAAGTGTTGCCATAAGTGGAGCTTCAACCTTGTTATTTTTTTAAAATCCATTCAAATTCTTATTCTAGAATCTATTTTTTATTATTATTAAAAGAAAACAGCAAACAATACAATAACTAAAAGGTATATTGTTATAAGTTCCTGACTTATTTTATGGTGTGGTGGTAATATTTATTGCAATCAGAATTTGCCAGTCTTATAGGAAAGTATTGAATTTGAGGGAATATAATGGATCTGTGTCTAGGGAGGTAAACACTTTCCCCCTGGAATAAATCTCCCAAAAGGACACACACAACTATCAAGTGTCTGAGGTAGAATTTGAACTTGGGTCTTCCTGACTCTAGCTTTCCCTACAGTGGGCTACAGAGAAATCTTTTCCTGTGGTTCCAGACTGCAGAGCTTTCTATTCCACTAATCTGTAGAGGACCAAAAATGTAAGCCAGACCCTAGTACAGGCAATCTTACCCAGAAGAAAGAAAAAGGGACTTTGTAGTACAATACTTCTTTGTGAATTAATGACAGATGAACTATCAAATTCTGTGCTTGAATAGTATAGGAGTGTATTAAATACATAAACTTCCCGGTTACTTTCTTCCATTTTACAGAACAGGAAAGCAAAAGGAAGGGGAATGGATTCCAAGCAGGGGACAGGATTTATCATGCAACTAGATTTATAAAATGTTTGTAATGTGGCATTTGATGATCTAACTGGTTACTGCTTTTTTGGTTTTACCAATTTTTTTTTCTAATCTGATTAAGTTATCATTTAGCCAAAACTACTGAGGGATGAGTGACTGAAACAATGCTGATTCTGAAAGAAAGAAAAGTGGTGGATGGGTTGTGAGAGAACTATGAATGACACAGGATTGATAGACACTATGAAAAATGGAGCCAGAGACATAAAATTAAAAGGTGGAGTTCTGGGTGGAAGAAAGATAGCCACTTGCTCCATGATCCTGGCTGTTGACAGCATCAATCTACTACGTAGGGAAATCTGAGGGAACCTGATAATAATTGTCTGTATCTTTGAATTATTCCAACATTTCAGTAAGTTTTATTGTTTTAATCTCAATCTTGGAGGAAGATGGTCATCCCTACAGTCAGTAGAAGGATATAAAAGAACTACAATATATAATAGCCTTCCAGAGCTTATAATCAAGATTATAATGCAGGGAGTGTACCATGGAAGAACAAAGGTCTGCCTGATTCAAGTGATCTCTGCAACTGCCCTTGTGTGCAAGACTCTATTCAGAACATCTCCTGGTGGATAGTTCTATGGGTGATATGGCAGCTGGAAAGAACCATGCATGATTGAAGAAATGGTGGAGGAAACTCTTCCTTCTATTATTGACTATCTTCCTGAAGTGTCTTTTACTTGAAGAATCCAGCATTCTGGACTTAGAATCCTTTGTGGAATAACCCAGATTCGTGGTAACACTAAGGCAATTGTCTAGTGTAATAGTTCTCAAACTTTTGTTCTTAGTATCTTTGTACTATTAAAAATTATTGAAGATCTGGTCAACATGGTTTTATTTATTTGAGTTATTTTTATAGATATTTACCATATTAAAAATAAGAAACTAACTTTGAATTTGTAGACCCTCTGAAAGGATTTCAAAGACCCCCCCCAGAAATCTTTTAGACCACCCTTTAAGAACCACTGGTATAGCATATGTTATCTATAAAACAACACTCTTTCAAACAGTGTTCTCAAAGCGTACCAATTCACTGATGTCTAATATTGGTCTCTCCATGGCATTTCCCTTGACTTAATCAAAGAGTAGCTATCTCCCAGCTTTGAACAGCTATGTACTCCATGACTCTGGTCTAGCTTTTTAGGTCTGTTTAACTTGTGAATTCTGGTTTGATTGAGCACAACTTTTAGTTTACTTTCTCAGTAGATAATGTTCCTTTTTTACTCTAATCACCAGCACACTGGGTTCATCCATCAGAAGCCATTAATATTTGGCAATAGAGGTCTTATTGTGATTTTTAGAATCACTTGAGGAAGCTGTCAGAACAGATAGGCAGAGGCTGTTGATCAAACCTGGGAGAATACATTTTCATATACGCTGATAATCCTTTATCCACCTTGACCCTAATTATCTGATCAGCTTCCATGGATTTAATTAGCATTTCTACACTGATTATTCTCAAATCTACCCCAGTCTATCCCCAGATCTTGCCCCAATCTCTCTGTTGACTTTTAATCTTGCATCTCCAACTGCCTTTCAGACAACTAGAACTGAATGTCTAAGAGACATCTTAAATCAACATATCCATAATTTGAATCATTATCTTTCCCTCTAAATACCCTCTTAACCCCTACCTTCCTAATTACTGTAGTGAGCAATGTTATCTTCCTAGTCTGTCAGGCTCATAACCTAGGAGTTATCTTGGACTCCTCATTCTCTTACGCCCTGTATCCAATCTGTGTCAAGGACTATTTACAAATTCTTTTGAATAGGCCTCCTTCTTCCCTCTGACACTGCTGCTACACTAGTACAGGCCCTCATCACCAAATAATTAATCACCTTGATTTTTGAAACAGTCTGCCTGCTTCAGGTCTCTTCCCACACCAATTCTTCCTTTCCATTCAGCCACTAAAATGTTTTTTTTTTTTTTCCCCTGAAGCACAGAATTGATTATGTAACTCTTCCCCAACTCACCCCCACTTGCACTACTCACTATTCAGTAAAATTCAGCAGTGTTTTATTACCTTCAGGAGCAAATACACAATGCTCTGTCTGGCATTCAAAGTCTTTCACATCCTAACTTGCTCCTACCTTTCCATTCTTCTTACATCTTACTCCCCAAAACCTATTCTTTGATCCAAAGGCCTTCTGGCTGGTACATGAATAAGACATTGCATCCCTCAACTCTAAGCATTTTCTTGGTTGTCCTCCATCCCCAAAACATGGTCCCTGCTCAATATCACCTTGATTTCCTTAACCATGGCTTTCTTTAAATTCCAATCAAAATCCGATCTCCCAAGCCCTCTTAATTCTAATGTCTTTAATTACTTCCTTATTTATTCTATATATAGTTTGTCTTGTATATGTTTGTTTGCATGTTTTAACTCCCCATTGGATTGAGGAGCAATGATTGTAGTTTGACTTTTTGTATCTCTAGTTCTCATCCTGGCACATAAAAGTCAACCAATAAATACTTACTGATAGATTAATTCATTGACTGAATTATACTTGAAATGAAACTAGCTATCTGGGTCTTCTCTGAATGATGCCTAATCTCCTGAAAATAGGGGCACCTCTTTTTGTGGATTTGTTATCTAATTGTTTCTTTGCTTTCTGCATCAGTTTTTACTCTCTAGCTAGATTAAGAGCAAAGACCATGTTTTATTTTTCTTCCTTATCCCCTGCCAGAGTGATGGTTGCTTAGAATAGGAAAATTGAGTTCATTTTTTCTATTAAGGATAAATTGTCTTAGGAAAAAAAAGGAGGGGGAGGAGAGAAATTATTCCTTTAGGAAATGGCACAAGGAAGAAATACTTCTTCCAAAGTGTCAAACACTCTCAAAGAAGTAGCTTTTTCCTTCTGCAAATATCCAGACCACTATGTCATTCAACAGTAACATATGACCTGTCTGTTCCTTTTCAAAATTTTCTTTGAAGTCTTCCAAACACCCTCTTGTTAGAAACATTAGTATTCAGTCTATTTTTTTTTTTGGTATCCCTAAATATCTATCTTCCTCCCCTCAACTGCAAAAAAAATCTGTTCTATTAGTTTTTTTTTTTTTTTTTAATACTCCTTGAGGGCAGGGACTATCTTTTGCCTCCTTTTATATCCCCAGTGCTTAGCACAGTGAGTGGCACAGAATAGGCATTTTTTAAAATGTTTATTTATTAATTTTTGATTTCTAATCACTATCCTAACTGCAAGAATATTAAGGAGATAATCTCCCCTGTACAAACAACAAAATATGTCTGTCTGTCTGTCTTGCCCTTCATCACCTCTGCAATGTCCAGTTTGTCTGAAAACAAGGTAGATACAAATGTTAAATAAACAATTGTTCCCATCATTAAAAATGGTTTCAAGTCAATTTAAAGTATTAACTAACCAATGAAGAATGACTATAGCAATAACAAGCATACAGGGAAATCTTTCTAGTCTGAAGAAAAAAAGAAGGAACAAAAGAAGGCAAGCATGGAGGAAGGAAGGGAGGGAAAGAGAGAAGAGGAAGGGAAACAAGAGGAGGGAGGGAGGGATGACAGGAAAAGGGAAAGGGAAAGGTAAAAAGGCAAAATCAAAAAGGAGAAAAAGGAAAGAGAAGGAAAGAAAGGGAAGGGAAGGAAAGGGAAGGAAAGAAAGGGAAGGGAAGGAAAGGGAAGGAAAGAAAGGGAAGGGAAGGGAAGGAAAGGAAGGGATGGGAAAGGAAGGGAGGGGAAGGGAAGAGAAAGGAAGGGAAGGGAAGGGAGGGAAGGGGATGGAAGGGGAGGGGAGGGAAGGGAGGGAAGGGGAAGGGGAGGGGAGGGAAGGGGGAAGGGAAGGGAAGGAAGGGAAGGGGAGGGGAGGGAAGGGGAGGGGAGGGGAGGGGAGGGGAGGGGAGGGGAAGGGGAGGGGAGGGGAGGGGAGGGGAGGGAAGGGGAGGGGAGGGCTGAGAGGAAAGAGAAGGGAAAGAGGAAGGGAAGGGAAGGGGGAAGGGAAGAGAAGGAAAGGAGAAAAGAAAAAAAGGGGGAAGGGAAGGGAAGGGGAAGGGAAGGGGAAAGAGAAGGGAAGGGGGAAGGAAAGGGAAAGGAAGGGAAGGGAAAGGAAGGGAAGGGGGAAGGGAAGGAAAAGGAAGGGGGAAGGAAAGGGAAGAAAAAGGAAGGTAAAAGAAGGGAGGGTTCAAACCCTGACTATTTTATTCTATCCTTGTTATCTTGAACAAATTATTTAATTTTCCTGGTCCTCAGTTTTCATATCTGTAAAATGAGGAGATTGGATTGGATAACCTCTATATTCATGATCCAGTGGAAAAATAATAAAGAAAGAAGATCTGGGGCCTTGAGTAAAGCATTTCACATAAGTAGGGTGTTTCTCCTCTAGAGTTTAAACAATATGATTCAGTTCCCAAGAAGGTGTGTCTACATAAACCACATTCCTTACTCGATCATGTTAACACCTTGTTAAGTTGAATGGGTTCTCCCTTTAACATGCTTGGTACTCACTTGGGAATCACAAAAAAAAAAAAAAAAAAAGTTTCTTTCCCATTTACCACCTATATTTTAGAGAAACTTCTGACTTCTCTAAAGTTCTTATTGTGATTTTCCATCATCAAAACAGGTTTAGGAGAAAGGCAACATTGTGTAGTAGAAAAAATACTGTACTAGGAGCCCAGAAAACTGATTTATTTGAAAGAATTAGGTTATCCCCAGAAAAAGATAATTAAGAGAAGTGAGATGAAGAATATGTTCCCATCAAATGTAATATTTGGCTGGTGAAAATAAATTTTAAGAAGAATGTAATTATCAGTTAAAGCACCAATTGCCCACACTTGCATGTTAATTTTTTTAAACTACCCTTTTCCACCAATTTTAAATAAATATAATACTAAAGAACTATTCATATTCTGGTTTTACTAGATTTCAACTACATAAGTTATCACTGTTAGATCTAACTTCTGATGTTCTCCCAGATATAAAATGAAAAATTACCTTAGGCCAAAATTCCTTGCATTTGGGCCTTTTCCAGGTTGTGTATATTGCTGAAGTCAAATAATTTTGGGTTTGGCCGATTATTATCTGGATTAAGCTATTTTGTACTGAACTGACTCCTTGCATCAAGGGAGAGGAGGTCATTTTGGACTCCTAGCTCTTCTAGTAAGCTGTAGAGCTAGCTCCTCATAGGTTTTGATCTATTTAAGATTCAAACAAAAAATCCTACATCTTCCCTAACCAAAGAGCATAGGAACATATACAACCTATTGTATCTATTCTTATAGTGGCTTCAAGGCTTTACTGAGTTACCCCTTATACCAATTATTTTCTCTCAATGCTTCAACTCTAGAAGAGGCTTCCCTTAAACTTATTATCAGAGATTGTTCTTTTAAAAGGACCAAATGCCATTTCCCACTGATTGTGAGCCTAAGAGATGATTGGATGGTATAGGATTTGTTTGCTTTGTTGTTGTTCTTATTTTTGGGGGGGGGGGGTTTGTTTGTTTGTTTTCATTTTCACATGGTTATCAATGATCCCATTCATCATGAACTTTGATAAATCTTCTATTTTAAAAGTATAGTCACCAGGATCATAGTGGCAAATGAAATCAGTAAAGGCCCCTTTTCAAGTCTCAATCTTGCTATATGGTAGCCATATACTTAGATAAGTCAGCTCTTCTCTCTGAGCTTCCATTACTTCATCTGTAAAACTAGAGGATTGGTTAATGTGTCTATGTTCTCTTTCAATTCTATATTTTATGATCACACCTCACTGATCAAAAGTGCATTCTCCACTTGTTTTTTGTTTTTTACTAAAGCTGAGAAGTTAACGTTAGGGATTCATTCTACTGGCATTAAGGCATAATTTTCTTTTAAAATGGCATTTTCATTTATTCATTCATCCATTGAGCAATTATTAAACCCTTGTGTTGCAGAGGAAAGAAAAAAATGAAATATTTCCTCCCTTCAAGGAGTTTATGTTCTTTTGAGAGGAAAACATCTGCGTGCAAAATTATATCCAAACATAGAAAGACAGAACGATAAGAGAGAGTAATCTCTGAGAGGAGGCACTAACAATTGCAGGGTATAAGATAAGCTTCCTATAGGTGATCAAAATTGAGATGGACTTTGAGGAAAAATAGTATTTCTATAAGGTGAAGAGGAGTTGCATTCTAAGCATGGGAGCAGCATTTGCAAAGGCAGGTAGGGCATAACTTATTAAGTGTAAATAATCTTGTGAACAATAACTGTTCCTACTTCACCTCTGAATACAAATTATTTTATCATTAGTTTCCATTACCTGAAATCTTAAGAGGTTTGGAACATGGGACATAATCCAGACTAGGCAGGACTGGATGCAATAATGTTGTGAGGAATTCCCCATAGAAATCTAATGAGGTAGGTAGGGACAATGTTACTATCCCTATTTTATAGATTAGAAAACTGAGATTTAACAATTTGACTAAGGTCAGGTTAGAACTCAAACCTGCATCTTCAGGCTCCAAGTTCAAAGCTTTTTTTGCAATATCAATTAGATCAAATTATCCTCAAAATGTCAACTTCAAGTGGTGCATATATTGGTGTCAGTGTCAGAATCATTAGAATTTAAAATGACAGTCTATTTAGTGAATCTCAGGACTACAAACTTGTCTTAAATCTGTGGAAGTTCAAAAAGAAAGCCTGAGAAATATTGTAGAAATCAGCAAATAAAAAGTTACCAGCACAAGGGACAAGGAAAAACAATGCCATCTCATTTCTGAGTTCCTGGCCACATTTGGGGTCATGGTTTTCAAAAAAACAGAGGATTGTATTCTGGAATAATGTTGAAACCTAGAAAGAATGCAAAACTAAAAACATGGTTTTGTACTTTATTTTGTTTGGTCCTTATAGGGAGAGAATGTTTAATGAACTAGTACAAGACTACAGAAGAAAAAGGTTAGAGAAACTTTGGGTTTTTTTCCATATTCCTGTCTTTGACCCAAACTTGTATCCCCCATACCCCAAGAGATGAGAATTTATCTTTGTTTTAAAGACCTTAGAAAGTCTTTCTTAGAATCATAGAATATTAGAGCTGGGAAGGATTACAGAGAACATCTAGTTTAATTTCCTTGTTTTACAGATAAGGAAAATGGGACCAAGAAAAATGAAGTAACTTATCTAAGATCACATGACTGGTAAGCAACAACACTGGGGACTCACACTCAGCTCTTGCAAGTTATGCCTCTGTAGCACAAAGGAAATTTTTCATTGTGCCTAATATGAAACACTCTGGGTTCAGTTTAAGCCCATTTCCTCTTGTTTTATCATCAGTAAAAATAGAAACTACTGGTATTCTTCCTCTGCCCAGGAGTCCTTCATATAATTGAAGGCTATGATTAAGTCACCACTCCTTTAGGCTAAATAATCCCAGGTCTTTTAACCTTTCCTCATAGTTCTTATTTCCCAACCCTTAATCATTTCCATTAATGATCTTAAAGGGAGAGTAAATAGCACTTTAATGAAATTTTCAGGTGATATTTTATTAAGAGGAGATAGAAACACCATTGAGAATAAATAAATAATGCTGCCACATTGAAGGGGATGGATAAATTGAGGTTTAATTTGGAAAGGGAAGGAGAGTGAGAATGCTAGTTATTACCCAGAAAAGCAATAATCTAAGACACGATTAAGCCCATTATGGTGGAAGTCATGATAACAAAAGAGGCTTCAGTTAAGTCAAGCATGTGATATTTGCTCTAAATGGAAGCAACAAGAGTCACATAACTTCAGTATGTCCTAAAGAATATAATCTACTCAGTATCTAACACAAGAATTAAAGGTGTATAAAGACAACAAGGTTATCTGTAAAGGAGGCACCTTAAGAGCCATGATAGGAGCATCAAAGCATGTGGAAGAAAAGAGGAATTGAACTCAGTGCTGTAAAGAGTAAGAAAATGTGGCAATAAACATCCACCACTGTCTTTTATCAGATGACAAGAAGGTAGACAATAGTGGTGACATTCAACCTGCAAAGAATGAATGGAGGCTCTTCTGAGCCCTTTTGAACTGGGAAGACATAAATCAGATAGGAAGACCAGCCGGAAAGATGATAGTCACGCAAGCATTGATTTATGGAAAAAGAGCCGAGTATTCAATTTGCACAGCTTGGCTAATGACTGAGGAAAGGCAGAGAAGTCTATAAATATTTGAAGGACGTAAATACTTCAGAAGCAGCAATATTATTTAGAAAGGCAGAAACAGCCCTAACTGCTCAGAATAATGGGATGAAATTAAGAAAGAGGGAAATGTAAGTGGAGCATAAGGAAATACTTAGAGTGAAACGTATTATTTTCTGGATTAGGCTTCCAAGGGAAGGGGTGGGGCTTGGCCACTTGGGGCTTTTAAAAAAACCTGACTAATCCACAGAGCTTGAGTCAGTGACACAGGAAGCAATGTTACAATGATATTTGGAAGCTAGAATATAGGACCTAAGAGACTTCTTCATTTTCATTTCTCTTTTCTATAATCCTGGTAACTTTACCATGTTGGAAACACATGTCAGATGAATTCTCATTCACTATGAAGAGGGCATTTTAGCTGGGCTCATATGATTATGTAAGGACACTAAACCACCATTTTCAAAACATGTTTCATATATTCCAGCCACCATTCTCATCTTTTTTATTCCCTCCCATGAGAAACTTGGGCTCTGCCCCTAGAATGATTTTAGGCTCTAATAAGTTGACATTTGCCTCATTTGTCCTAGAAGCAGGCGTAGAGTCAGAAAAGAATGGTGTACTAATCTGGACTCTACCTTTAACTTGATAGATGACCCTGAATAAATTAGTTTTCCCTTCTGTGAAATTAAAGTTTGGATTAGATGATCTTGAAAGTCATATTCTCTGACTATGATTCAGGATCAGATACCCTCTAAGATTCTTTCTGGATCTACTTGTCTGCAACTCTCTATGATAACTTCAAGTGAGATTCAGGAGCTAACTTCCAAATCCTACCAAAAGACATCAGCAGTTATATTTATTCACAAATAAGAAAATTCATTTTCTTGGGGTTTTTGAGGAATTCCTCATTTGGGATTCATCATACCCCCTCTAGACATGTGGACCCATTTATCTACTGCCATCCATAGGTTCCAAAAGTCTCAAGTTGTATAAGAATTAGCCCATTCTAAAGAAGCTTGAGAGAGCATCTCAGGCAAGACTAGAAAGTTGTTCTTGTATTTAGCCTCATTGTTAATGCTACTTGTCTGCTGTCCAGTGCTGATCTCGTTGCCCTCCACTTCCTGTGGGTTTCCTAGTTTCTGTTTACCTGCTCAAGCTTCGATGCTCTGTCTTTGTCTTTGTCTCCACTAGGAAAGCAAGGAGGCATAAGCATCTGGAAGAATGTTTTTGAATTCTGCTTCTGATATACTTACTGGGCAATTCAGGACCTCTTTGAATAATAGTTTTCTCATAGCTAAAATGGGGATAACACCTTTACTGCCTAAAACACTTATTTTTATAATTTTATTAATTCATTATTCTAGCCTCAAATGAGATAATGTAGATGAAGCATTTGGCAAACTTTAAACCACCACATAAATTATTATGCTTTATAGACTAATTTAGAGTGAAAGGGACAATTGTGGCCATTTAATTCAACACCTCCCCTCCCCATTTTACAGACAACCAAAATAAACAGACCTAGAGAGATCAAATAATTTACCAAGATCACAAAGGTGATCTGTATCAAAACCAACATTCAAAGAAGATCCATCGAATCTTTCTCTTGTCCCATGCCTTCTGCTGCCTACCTTTCTATCTGGTTTGACTACTTCCATATTTGACTTTCAGTTCTCATATAATTCCTCTCTACCTATGAAGTTTGACACTTGTCCTGTCTAGAATTCTGTGACTACAAACTATCTGGTAATGACTTGTCTACAAATCCAAAAATACTTAAATTTACCTGATCAACAACTCCACTATGAATTCTAGTGTCCTGATATATTCTCATAAGTAACTTAATCCTCTATTAAGATCTCATCCTTGAGATCTGGAGATACTTCCAGCCTTGAGATATAATAATAATAATAATAAACATATCATACTTTAAGGTTCAAAGTGCTTTACAAATATTATCTCAATTTTCACAACAATCCTATGAGGTCGATTATATAGATCTAGATATATAAATAAATATAGATATAGACAGATAGATAAATAATACTATTATTATCACATCATGTGGAAGAGGAAAATGAGAACTAGAAAGCTTAAATGACTGAAGTCATACTGCTACAAAGTGTCTGAGGCTGGATTCGTACTCATGTCTTCTCACTCCAAGCTCAGCATTCAATTCACTGGACTACCTAGTAGTCTTTAGGATATCCTGGTTTCTATTCATGTCTTCTCTCCACAACTCATCATGCCTCCAATTTGAGCAGTGATGTGCTCAAATCCTCCTTTCACCAATGCTGACACTGTAATCACCATCCCTTAAATCTCAGAGACAATCATAACTAGCATCTCTCATAGTCTTCAGTTCTGCCCTTTTTTGTCTTTTCACTTTCCCCCTCCTTTTCCTTCTCTCCAGTAGCCCATTAGGCCATCCAAAATCAACTAGAAAGCTAAGATTGTCAGCTGAAAATTTGGTCACCAGCCTCTTGTACGCATTCTGCTCATTAACGGTGCTCTGTATGGAAAACCACTGAAGATCATTACCGTTGTAGTTGAAAGCCAATGTGCCAGGATAATGAAAAACAATTCTGCTGTTCCCCATGCTCTGTTGGTTGTGTTTGTCATAAATGAGTTGTGGAGATTTGGAGTGAATGATCCATATCAGATTGAACTGTCCTTTTTTATCGCTGACAATTGAAGGTGACTGAGAAGCAGGGTCAGTGTCAGACTATATCTAATTGGAAACCTTCCCTCATTAATGTTCGGTGTTGACTTGCATTAGTTGATGAAATTAGGACCACAGTGGAATGGATTCTATTACAACAAACGAAGTAGTTGGGCTCTCTTCCATTGCAGTGTTATTGTAACCTCACTCCACCTCCAGACTATGTGGCAGAAGGAGCCCGGTGATATGAGGATTTGGAGAAAGGCAGACCTCAGTGCAAACATAGTGAAAGCATCAGTGCTGTAGAAGAAATTGAAAGCATATGGGCTTTTATGCCACATATGTTTCAACAACTCTTGGGTACCACTCATGGAACCACAGGGCTGGGATATACCTTGAGAAGTCACTTTTTCCAGCGCCATCAACCAGAACTAATCCAATTCAATTGAACAAACATTTGTTCAGTACTTCCTAGGTGCCAAGTCCTACATTAAAGGCCTATTTTGATGCCTCAAGGGAGCCTAAAGATGACCTGGGATTGATTCAAAAGTTATAACAGTTGAGGGCAAGCTCTGGCATGTGGGTCCAAACTAGAAAGACTATTTAGTGCAAGCCTGCTGATAAGAAATATCTATTTTTAAGGAGTAGGTAGATTTGAATAAATTCATCATGACAAAACTACCCAGCAATGATTTTTGGGGTTTTAGCAAGGAAAAAGGAATTCACACAGATTAATACAAATATTTGAAATAGTGAAAAATATACCAAATATAAGGGATACAAATTTGGAAAACAATTCAGAACTAATGAGTTCATAAAGAAACACACCAAATACATAAAGAAATGTGGTACTAGACAGGAAATCCAGGACAAAAAAAAAAAGGATTCAGACAAGGTGCTTAGGGAGAATCTGAGGTTTTTACATAGTATGTCTCCACCTTTTAAAGAGCATTCATCTGCTTCACCTAAGCATATTCTTCACAATTTTCTTTAACCTTTCTAAAAGTTTGGGGCAGGAGCCGAGACAATGTTTTCTAGTTAAGAAAGACCAACCAAGGAATTTAGGCTTTTCTCTAGAGATTTTATTCCCCTAGACATGCTTTCCAATCCAGACAAAGTACCCTAATTGCTATTCTCTGTACATTCCATCTGCCCCTTCCACGCCTTGGCACAAACTGTCCCCCATCTGAAATTTCCTCTTCCTCTCCCATTTACAATCCTTAGGTTCCTTTAAGAAACTCAATTCCTATCTCCTAAATTAAGTTTTCCCTATTTCCCCTTACCTCCACTTCCCAAGTCTGATACCCTACTCAAAATTATTTTGTATATATTGTATAAGTTAATAAATATTTCTTAAGCATCATAATATGCCAGATATTATGGTAAGTATTGGGAATACAAGAAGAAGCAAAAGATAGTCCCTGCCTTCTAGGAGTTTAAAATCTATTTGCATTTGCTTACTTTTTTCTTGGGTTTCTAATCTGAGGTTCATGATTTTTCAAGTTTTAGAGAATTATAGAAGGGAAGATTTTTTAAATGGTTTTTTTCCTTAGTATAACAGTTCCTTACCTGAAGTTGCTAAATACCTTCTTACTTTTTTTAGTATTTTGATAACTGCATTTCCATGTAATTTATTTCCCTTAAACTTTATATATTTTATTAAATATATTTTATATATTTTACTAAATTTTACTAAAAAATATATTTTACTAAATTTTACTGAATTAAAACATTATGCTATGAAGAGGACCATAGGCTTAACCAGACTATCAAAAGAAAGCCATACTACAAAAGAAAAGTTTAAAAGTATTTATCCCAGTAGAATGTAAGTTCCTTGAGATTGAACTTATTTTCTGTATGTCTCTGTGTTTCCAGTGTCTAGCAGCAGACGTGGAACATTTAGGCACTTAATGCATTGTTACTCCCATCTCCTTTTCCTAGGGCCTACCTTTTCTCAAGAGGGAAAGATGAAGTAGGAAGGAAAACAACAATACTTGGGAGCATTTTGGAAAGATTATCCAAATGGAACCCAATCTAGAGCAAATAAATAGCTTCTCTCAAAGCTTTTTTTAAAACCTTACATAAAAAAAATATCCCAAATCCACCCCTACCTGTCACTGTGATTTTTTGTTAGCTACTCTGAATGCTTTTGCGGGAGCCATAGGCAGTCAAAAGATACTAGATCTTTGCAATTCTATTAGTCTATCTGTAAATTGGGTCTGATAATATATACCAATTTTAGAGGGATTAAAGAGGAAGAGCTAAACAAAGGATCCACTGAGAGAGTTTCTAATGTAAGATTGCTTTGGGAATGTTTAACAAGAACCAGCAAATGTTTAAAGCCCACCTGCAAAGTATCACATGCCAATATTCCCAGATTTATTTATGCTCCCTCGAATCCCTATAGTCTTCCACAGTACAGATAACTTGGATCTATTTCTTGTTGGCTCATACACAAATGCAGTCATTTTTTAGATATGGACAGAGATGGCTCATTGAGTTATTTAGCATGTCCAATCAAAGTTTTACTCCCACTTTAATGTTTCAGTCTCTTGATGACTTCTACATGACATTTTCTTGCCCCTCGACTACCAACTCTTTAATCCAACAGAATATAAGGTTAGACAAATCCTGCTTAATATTGACAATTAAAGATAGTAACAATAATAATAATTGGAAACATCCTTTAAATTATTTTCTACTAATATCTTCCCCCAAGCCTTATTGTGAGGTTGAAGTGGCCATGGATACTTGAAAGATTTGCTGGGAGAATGCAAACTATGAAAAGTTCTATAAGCCTAAAAAAGTTCCAGAGATGACTCTGAAGGTCTGTTGCCTCATAGCCAAGATTGGCCAAGTTCAGAGAAAATCATCATCGGTGGATAGAGCACCAGGCCTGAAGTCAGGAGGACCTGAGTTCAAATCTGATCTCAGACACTTAACACTTCCTAGCTGTGTAACCCTGGGCAAATCACTTAATTCCAATTGCCTCAGAAAAAAGACCTTCTGTTAAGTGATAGAGGAATCATAATTTGTTCTGGTGAAGAGAAATATCCAGGCACATAATATGGTGAAGTTTTTAAATATTTAAACTTGATAAAGGACTTTTCTAACAAAAAACTGAACTGAGGGATAGAATACAAAGATCATCCCCTCTCTACAGATGATAGAGAAACAGAGATAAAAACATGGCATGACTTTCAAGGTTAGATCTAGCCCTTTCCTTTTGGAGTTAAGGAAACTGAGTCCTACACTGACACATTGTTGGTGGAATTGTGAACACATCCAGCCATTCTGGAGAGCAATTTGAAACTATGCTCAAAAAGTTATCAAACTGTGCATACCCTTTGATCCAGCAGTGTTTCTATTGGGCTTATATCCCAAAGAAATACTAAAGAAAGGAAAGGGACCTGTATGTGCCAAAATGTTTGTGGCAGCCCTGTTTGTAGTGGCTAGAAGCTGGAAAATGAAAAGATGCCCATCAATTGGAGAATGGTTGAGTAAATTGTGGTATATGAACGTTATGGAATATTATTGTTCTGTAAGAAATGACCTGCAGGATGAATACAGAGAGGACTGGCGAGACTTACATGAACTGATGCTAAGTGAAATGAGCAGAACCAGGAGATCATTATATACCTCAACAACGATACTGTTTGAGGATGTATTCTGATGGAAGTGGATCTCTTCGATAAAGAGAGCTAATTCAGTTTCAATTGATCAAGGATGAACAGAAGCAGCTACACCCAAAGAAAGAACTCTGGGAAATGAATATAAACTGCTTTATACCTTCTGAATCCAATTCTCCCTGTGCAACAAGAGAACTGTTCAGTTCTGCACACATGTATTGTATCTAGGATATACTGTAACCTATTTAACATGTATAGGACTGCTTCCCATCTGCGGGAGGGGGTGGAGGGAGGGAGGGGAAAAATCAGAACAGAAGTGAGTGCAAGGGATAATGCTGTAAAAAATTACCCTGGCATGGGTTCTGTCAATAAAAAGTTATTAAAAAAAAAGGAAACTGAGTCCTAGAGAGATTCTTTAAATAACTTGCTCACAGTGATAAAGATGATATATATATTTGCTGCCCCTAAAGCTGGTATATTTCATAGAAAAGATTTGAACTGAAGACTTCTTAACTGTTAGTCTTGTATTGTTTTCATTGGTGTGCACTATCTTGAAACTGGGCACAATGTTGCTAGCACCCAATAGATTCTTAACAAATTCTTGTTGAACTGAATTATTTGGATGATATTTAGAAATAAACCTCAGGGCAGCTTTATGAAAATATTTTGATTTTTCATGAATATTTAAACATTCTCATGATAATGGCACTCTGACAGAAGGGCCTTCACCATCACCAATATTTCCAAGCATAAATTTATACAGATGAGATCCAGGTTGAGAATCTCTTTTGAATGGATTTAATGAATTCCCATGCTGCTTGCTATGCTATCAAGAGGACCTTTCTGAGGTCATTTCCCCATGGTTACTCGAAAAATGGGTACCTAAGATTCAACCCAGAGGGATGCTGTCCAATTTCAGCATTTATTTGAAAGTTAGTAATGGATACACAAAGGCTGTAATCAGTATTTTACTTCTGTCATTTTAGGGACAAAGCACACATCCATGAGGAGAGAATTCTTCTCATATAATCGACATGATATTGACCTCGTGAGACTACTTATTTAAAGGTTCTGCTCAGAGAGTAGGCTTACATGAAGCCAAACATCTGGAAGAAGAATGAAAAATTCAGTCCATTGTCCAGATGTTTAGTCTCTAGGATGCCAGACATCTGGATAGTTAGAAACGGCCGGAACATGTGGACAATGGACTGAATCTTGTGTGAGTGTGTGCATATGTGTGTGCTTTCTGTAACTATAGGTACAAGTCCATAGAATCAAGGGTGCTATCTAACTATGGGAACATAGTGTGAGAATGATAAATCTATTGCCAGCAGATTTCTTCAGTGTTTATAGTTTTTAGCCACTTTGACTCCAATAAATTTTAAAAGTTCACAAAGAGAGGATACCCTGAATTGTAAAAGTATCTTATTGATATTCAAGGGCATGAAGCCATTGGCTAAAAGCTGCATTGTTTTCCTCCTAAATTGTCATTAAGTGACCTTGATTTGGCTGCTTCAGCTGTTGTGGGGAAAAGGTGCCGACATTTTGTTGGCATGAGCCTAGGGATTCATAATGGGTATCCTATTTGGCTTTGTTATAAAACAACATCATCCATCCGACAAAGGGAAATCACTTAATGGGCCCTCTCTTAATTATAACAATCTGGAATAGAAAAAAGCAGTTAGGACACCAGCTAAAAGCCTAACAAGGTCACTTGATGAAGTTTTGGGGGTTTTTTTGTCTTTGGACTCCCTTGTGGTAGTATTAAGATCATCACATCATGTGTCTCCTCAGTCCAAATTCAAGGCAGAAAAGAAAAAAGGAGAAATTGATAAAAGAAAAAGGGAGAAAGAGCTCAGTTGTCTTGTTGGTCTAGGAATGTCATGGTTGCTATGACATTTGCTAAAATGTCACAAAGCTTTCTGCTACGAGGAGTACTCTTCTCTTTCTCTTGGGGGTCTTGAAGAGGGTACTGAAGAAGGTCAGCCACCATTCAGGTCTGGGAATCACAAAGATAAATCTGAGAATGTTGGTAGTTTACCCATACCTGAGGATGACATTGGGGAAGCTTCTGTCTGTTTTGAGGAGTCCAGAATTTACCTTCTTTGCTAATAAAATTTGTATAATACTTCATGGTTTTAAAAACATTTTACATGCATTATTTTGTTTATTCTTGTTGTTGTTTTAATCTTGGCTGAGTCAAGGGGCATCGTTTCCAAATCTCTGAGTGACAGTAACACGAAAGGCACAATTTTCAAATCTTAACAATTAAAATATCAAGGCCTCATCTGGCACTGTATTTATGCTTCATGTCCAATGTACTAAGCATTGCTTATCAAGTACTCACTTTGTTCTCAGCACTATGCTAAGTACTGGGAAAAATGGAGAAGTGGAAAAAAACAGTACTGCCCACAAACATCTTTCCATTTAAGTAAGGAGGTAAATTGGGACTTGCACTAAAAAATACTATTAAAACAAAGCAGGTTTTTTAAAGTGCTGACAGATGAAACAATTCCTGGATATAGGAGACAGAATATAAATAAATTTGCAATTGTATAGTTCAAATTATAAGTGTTGCAGGACTCCAGAACAAAAGGGATTAATGAATCAACCAACAAGAATTTATTAAGCTCCTACTGTTTGTCAGACACTGTGCTGGGTAGTTGGGTTAGGAATAGGAACTGGATCTGTGATTTCATTGATAACAGAGGACTCCAGGATGAGGAAACTCCCTCAATCAGTATAGGTCAGCATTTCTCTGAAATGGTATAGCTCTAGAGAGCTGTCTTTGGAACTGAGGCGTTAAGAGATATATACAGTTGGTATTTATCAGAGGCAGGTCATGGATCTCATCTTCCTGAATCTAAACCAAATCACTAGGCCATTCCACTGGAGAAGTCAATATAGGGGAATATACAGACATGGGGAAAAGGACTAGAACTGCAATTTCACTGGAATAAGGGACATCCAAATAGAAAGGAAGGAAGGAAGAAAGGAAGGAAGGAAGGAAGGAAGGAAGGAAGGAAGGAAGGAAGGAAGGAAGGAAGGAAGGAAGGAAGGAAGGAGGAGGAAGGAAGGAAGGAGGAAGGAAGGAAGGAAGGAGGAGGAAGGAAGGAAGGAGGAAGGAAGGAAGGAAGGAAGGAAGGAAGGAAGGAAGGAAGGAAGGAAGGAAGGAAGGAAGGAAGGAAAGAGGAATAAGGGAGTGAGAGAGGAAAGAGGGAGGGAGGGAAGAATGGAGGATAGTAATATGATTTGGTCTGTTTTCAGATATTAGTTCTTTCTATAGAGGCAGTTAGCATTATACATCATGATTCTTTTGTAATTGTCCATGATTATAAGAATAGTTAAGTCATTCACAGTTGTTCATACAATATTCCTGTACATTGTTTTCTTGATTCTGTTCACTTCATTTTGTATCAGTTCATTTAAGTCTTTCCAGGTTTTTCTGAAATCATCCTGCTTGTCATTTTTTATGGGACAATAATATTCCATTACAATTTATCTAAACAACTATACTATCCTGAGACAGGAAATACAAATTCAATTCATTTTATAGAAGAAACTGAACCTCAAAAAATATAGTCATTTCCCTAGGGTCCCACAACTATTAAATAGCAGAACTTGGACTTAAAATTCAAACCTTTTTGCTTAAAGTTCTTTCCATTATGCCACTTGAATAACTTCAATTTCTATAGAGAAGATTAGATCAGTTACAAGTCCATCTCCTTGGCTATTCTTGGCAATATCACAGACTAACTCCAAGTCACATTTTAACTGCTTGAAATGTAGTAGATAAGATATGTCTTCCCCCCTTAGGAGAGGAGCTGTAGAGAAAGTTTGAATCCTAGCAAGAAAGAACATGACAGGGAACATGTGAATGAGCGGAGTAAAAGGGGTAGGCGAGGCCTCCAGCAACAAGTCTCTGGATCTGTTTACCTTGTTCTCTTTGTTCCCAGGCTGTAAAGGAGAGCTGATTCTTACTTTTGTTCTGATGCTCACTTACTGTCTGCTGACACTGTTCTCTTATTTCTAGGCCTGCTAGTAAAACAGCAGCCTCTTGGATCAAACCCTCGATCCTTCTCTACTTGGAAGACAAGAAAAAAGAATTTTGTTAATCCTTCAATCTCTCCCTTTCCTGATCCTCTCTCCTCCTGTCTCTTTTCTTCTTTACCTTACAGTCTACTCTTCTGAAGTACCAAGCAGTAAAAAGCATAATGATAACTCTCTGAAAGAAGAAAACAAGAATTATTAAGCACAAACTATGTAGCAGGCACTGGGACTGGGAGATAGGTGTTATTGTTATCTCAGTTTTACAGTTAAGGAAACTAAGGGAGTCAGAAATTAAGTTAATTACCCAGGGTCACATAGCTAGAAAGCATATGAGGCCAGATTTGGATTCAGGTTTTCCTGACTCCAGGTCCAAACCTCTATCCATTGGTTTTCTCTATAGAGGGTAGGTTAAAATACTTTTTTTCAAAAGATAAGCAAGAGAGTTGTAGTATCTTCTTTTCTCTCTCTTCCTTTCTCTGATCGAGGTTAGGAAGTCTACATGTTTCCTTATCCAAGTAAGCCTGATTGAGCCTATCTTTCAGAAATAACTATGTACCTTATAATTTTACTGAACAATACTCTGGCTAAAAATTCTATTTTTTGTAAATCATGTATCACTTTTGATAGTTTGTAATAATCAAAGAAGTTCTCTGAAAATCTATGTGTCAGATAAACCTCAATTTCTATTGGTTACATTTGTTATTGAACTAAAAATTTTTCTCTATAATCCATATGCCTGATAACTTCTATAAGTATCTTTTCCCCTCAGTCATAACTGTCATCAATTAGGTTTATCTTCTAGATTTTCTATTGGTCAATGCTTAAACAGTCCCAAGGGTCCAAACCTTGTACTGATTCCTATTTGATTTCAGTAACTAGATACGTTTCCTCTGAACACAAATTAAGTTTCTATATCTTGCCATGGCACACAATAGACAAACTTTCCAGAATAAATATCTGCCCATAAAATTTCTTATTTTCTTTTTGTCCTTTGTTTTCTTCCCAGAAGGCATCACAACAGGTGAAAATGGAAAATGATCATTTTGGTTTCTGATGATAAGAAAAAAGTTTTAAATGATTAGAGATGTCAGAGAGTAGAACAAATTACCTTGGAAAGGTAATGAGTTTTCTTCACTAGAGATATCCCACATTACAATTGTCAGGAATATTACAGAGAAGATTTCTATATGGGTATGGGTTGGTAACTGCATTTTCCAACTGCAGTTCTGCTCCATTTGACTGTCCCACCAATGATAAATGGATTACCTGAAATTTCATCTCCATGCTGATGGTCTCAGTTTTTGATACTCGACATCTTCTCAACTCCTTCAGACACTTCTCTGTGACTGGAGTAGAGCAATAAACTTCTCCCAAAGTCTTCTTTTATGGAGGACTCAGATAACAACTTTCCAATTAACTCTATATTTTCTATCAGCAGCTCTACTTGGTTTTGACTCCACATTATGTTTGTTGGGGCCCCTCCTCCACACCACCCTCCACTTTACAGCTTCCTTTTTTATGATGTTTTACCTCCTTAGATTATAAACTCTTTGAGGGCAGGGACTGCTTCTTAGCACAGTGCTTGGCACATAGTAGGTGGTTAATAAGTGTTTATTGAATTGAATTGAATTTTGATGGGTTTCCACATAGGTTAGATGAAATAATTGTGAAAATCCCTTCCAATTCCCATAGCTTATTAAGGTCTCTATGGTGAACCTTTTGGCTCAGACTTTATGATTCTATAATTCAATACATATCTACCTTGTCATACAATATCAAATAATCTCTAGGAACATGGATTCTAATTATTTCAGTCCTTTCCTAGTAGCAAGATTTCTTCCTGTTACCTAGTGTTTATATGAATGCCTCTCATTTCTCAGTTATACAATTTCAGGTGGGCATTTTCTGCTTCATACTAGGATCAGACATCCTCTTCCACAACCTCATCTTGCATTTGCATTTTCAGTTCCCAACATTTCCTTCACATTGAAGCTCAGAGATCCATGGATGTCTTGCCAATTAAGTAAATTTGTCCTCAGACACTATGTAATCCTGGACAAGTCACATCATCCTATTTGCCTCAGTTTCCTCATCAATACAATGAGTAGAATAGGAAATGGCAAAGCACTCCAGTATCTTTGCCAAGAAAACCCCAAATGGGGGCAGGAAAAGTTGGATGTGACTGGAAAATGACTGAACAACAGCAGAAGGGAGAAATGTGTATGAATATCTGTTATAAGATGATTGAGGGACAGGTTGTTTCTAAGTTTCACCTCAAAACAGCAAAAAACAATGCACTAAAAAGGTTTTTAAAAGTAACAATAAGAAAAATAAGGAAAAGGAAAAAAATTTTCACAAGGAAATCCTTACAGGGGAAACTGATTAGGAACTAAAGAAACGAATCCACAAAAAAGCCCATAATACAATGAAGAAACATGATGAGGTAGGGGGAAAAGAAGAGTAAAATTGGAAGAAGAAAAACTATCTCTAAAAATCAAAGACAACTGACCTGGAAGACAAAGCTCAAACAGACAATATAAAAACCAATTGTTTCCCAGAAAACCACAATGAAAAATAAAGTGGGAATGATAATTCCCATACTAACTGCCTCACACGGTTGTTATGAGGATCAAATGGGAGAATGTATATAAGAAATTAGGTAAACCATTTGTGAACCAAATGTGATCATTTGGGTATTGAGCAGTAAGGAAAGGAAAGATCTGTGATTTTGCTGGCATAGGAAACTCTTTGAAAAAAACTTCCTCTGTTAATGTAGATCAGCAACTGCTCTCAAATTTTATACTACTAGAATTTACCAGGATCACACAAGCAATAGGACTTGAACTCAAAACTCTTGACTAAGAGGCTAGCTAATTGCCTCTGTTTATTAACCATAAATCGCTCCACAAATAACAGAAATTATCATTAGAGATCATCAGCTTTTCATCCACTATGCCACATTGCGTTGTTAACCATAAAGCATTCTATAAAATAACAGAAATTATCGTATACCCCTACAATACCCCATTCCCCAACAGGCTCCATGTAAAGCTGGAAGGAAGCTAAGAGATCACCTATTCAATTTCCTCATGTTATGGAGGAGGAAACTGAGACACAGAAAAGATAAGTGCCTTTCTCAGTGTTACATGGATAATAAGTAGTAGGGCCAAAATTTAAATACATGTGCTGTGACTTCAAAATCAACTATCTTTAGACTATATCACATCATTCATTATTAATGAATTTGTTATTCTGTTACTCAACTTCCTAAGTCTCAGTTTCCTTTGGTGTAAAATGAAGGAAGTAGAATAGATATCTGACAAAGTCCATCCTGCAGTAAAATCTTGATCCTGTGATCTCTAAGGAAGTCAAAAATTACAACACTATTAAGCCTAAGTGACATAAAGTTTTACCTCAAGTTAAGACAGTTCTCAGCTTCATTGGACTCAACCCCAAACAGTGGGTTTGAAAGGCTTTTGTGTTAATGAGGCAAGAAAGCAACATTGCCAAAGATTGCTTCCTCATGAAGGACAAAAATGTCAAGTTTGTGCTGGACAGCGTTCAGGGACAATGCATTTTTTCTAAGTGCCAAACCAAATATGGGATCCAGTAGAGTAGAGAGGTACAAAGGAATCAGAATGAATGAATTTCCCAATTGAAAGAGCCCCCCAAAAGTAATACAGCCCAATACATACTTTTAAAAAAATAGCAAGTAGAAGAGGCAACATTGGAACCCAAATCCTCTGATACCAGAGACATTGCTCATGAATCACGCTTAGAGATCATTTCAGCTAACCTCCTTATTTTTTACTGAAAAATAATGAACTATGAAGAAATTGGCTGATTTCTTCAAGCTCACACAGAGAATAAGTTGTAGAACTGGATTTAAAGTTTGCATACCCTTATTTACTTTCCCCTAGGCAATGTTGTCTCATCAGATTCTTAAGATTTAAGAAAAAATTAAATTAGCATTACTTTGTATATATGTGCAGGTAAGGCTAATCCTGTAAAGGAGGTAAACCAAATCTTTGGTCTCTTTCTTGACCATATGTCATTTTCCAAGATGTCAACTAGCTATGGAGAATGAATGATAGCCATAAAATAGCTAGCATTTATATAACTTTAGGTCAGGATCTGGAGTCAGGAAGACCCAGGGCAAAAGCATCCTCAAGTAATCTTGGGCCAGCTTCTAGGTGGCTCAATGAATAAAGCACTGGGCCCAGTGTCACCAAGACCAAAATTCAAATCAGGCCTCAGATACTTACTAGCTATATAACCCTGGACAGGAAATGGCAAACCACTTCAGTATCTTTGCCAGGAAAACCCCAAGAACCGTATGGCCCATGGGATCACAAAGAACCAGACACAGCTCAGCAACAATATAGTACTTAAAGGTTTGGAGAGAACTTTATGTATGTCATTTTTTTTTCTCCAAAAACAACTCTGGGAGGCAGGTGCTAGTATTATCACTATTTTTCATATGAGAAAACTAAGGCAGGCAGGGTCACACAGCTAGTAAATATCTGGAGCTAGATTAGAATTTAACTTCAGGTCCTACACTCACTACCTAAGGCTACCAGAAAACTCCAATAATACCCAGGCTTCTGATAGCCATAGCCTTGTGTAGGGCTTCTTCAGAGCCTTCCAAACTCTAAGCCTCTATATCTATACATCTTAGTAGTACGGACATCATTCTTGAAATACAAAGCTCTAATCACAAGATCAGGATAAAGGATACAGACATAACTGTGGCAGATGGTTGTTGCCCAAGTTAGAACCCCAGGGAAAAAGTACAAAGCTAGTAATGGTACTAAGAGATCAATGTGACTGGGGGAAAAACACTGTGTGGGAAATCAGAGCGCTTGGATTCTGATCCCATTTCTGCTCCTTATTATGTCAGGGGCTGAACAAGGCATTTTATCTTCCTCAGCCTCAGTTTCCTCATCTGTAAAATTGACTAGATGACACTAAATAATCCCCAAGGCTCCTTTCACCTCTAAATCTTTTGACTTCCATGATTTAACCTAGCATCGTATCTCAGAAAGAGCACCATAAACATTCCACTAAAAGTTAATGGCCAATATATGAATGCCTTCCTTCCTCACTGAGCCTTCTGACTAACTGTACCTTTGATGATTCAATGTCTGACCTTGGACAAATCATTTAACTAATTCCCTTCACAACATCAATTCAATGGGTTATTGTCTTAACATGGACTTGATCTTCATCCCAACATTGAGGACAATAAATGAGGGGAAGGTAATAACTGTACTGTAGCTGGCTTACAGACAATCACTGAGTACTTACAGGGGCCCTGGCATGTACTTGATAGCTGGAGATAAAATATTTTGTTAAAAATAGACAAAGTCCTTATCTTTACTTCACATATTTGAGCTATTATAAATCTATTGACCAAACACATTTTCAATAAATCTATATAAAGCCTATATATAGATTGTGAATCTATTATATTCAGATTTAGCTAGGAAAGGCATATCAATGAAGGGTTGGTCACTAAGTAATGAATATTTTTTTGGCAACATAAACTAATTAAAATCTGTAGATAAAGAAGGAATGGGATCCATATTATTAAATGGAATTCCCAAATGGATGAAATCTTAGATCCTTTAGGTACTGAAATAAGGAAAGTCAATTCTTTCAGAACTTGATACTGCTTCCACTTCTATCTGATTCTAAATTTAATTTTTATTGAATTTATATTTGGAAAGGCTGTCACCATGTTGGATGAATATCTTTGAGAGGATAGGGTCAAATGACGCAGAAGAAAAGAAGCAAATGAATTACCATTTAAACAGTGACAAACAACATGGAAAAATAGAAAGAATGGTACATTTGGAATCTGACAATCTACATTCAAATCTGGGTTCTGTCATCTACCACTTGTGTCACCATGGACAACTTACTTAACCTAAGTCTCAGCTTCCTTATCTATATCATGAGGGGTTGAGAACAGATAATCTCTGAGATTTCTTCCAAGTCTATGTCTACAATCCTATGGAAGGAGTTCCAACAATCAAAAACATTCCATGGAATGGAATGTTTTAAAATTCCATGGAAACAGTAAAGCAACAATATGGCAGCAGGTGTGCTATCACAGACTTAGAAAAAATTAAGCGTCTTCATCCTCATATTTCCAGTGCCTAGAATAGTACAGTACATTTAATAAGTTTTTGTTGAGCTGAATTGAATTAAAAGTACTATAGTAAATATAGAGAGATTTAAGATAAAGTCCCTGGCCCAAATAAAGAGCATATGGCCATGTTTCCCACACTATGCTCTGTAGCTCCCTATCACAGTGAATTTATGGAGGCACCATGGGATACTTTACATTTTGACTTAGCTATTTAATAAATGGAGTTGCTAGGATTTTTTTTAAGCCTAGAGGAACAATGAAAAAATTGCTGAGACAACAAAATGCATGAATCAAGAGACTTTAGGAACTCTGGCATATGATTTTTAAAAGACCATAATACTAGACTTAGGAGAATGAGTCCTAAGCAATCCTAGAATCTCTGAGTTGGAAAAGATCTCAGAGTGAGCAGAACCAGGAGATCATTATACACTTCGACAATGATATTGTATGAGGATGTATTCTGATGGAAGTGGATTTCTCTGACAAAGAGACTTAACTGAGTTTCATTGGAGAAATGATGGACAGAAACAGCTACACCCAAAGAAGGAATACTGGGAAATGAATGTTAACTATTTGCATTTTTGATTTTCTTCCCGAGTTATTTTTACCTTCTGAATCCAATTCTCCCTGTGCAACAAGAGAACTGTTCGGTTCTGCAAATATGTATTGTATCTAGGATATACTGCAACATATTTAACATATATAGGACTGCTTGCCATCCTGGGGCGGGGGGGAGGAGGGAGGGAGGGGAAAAAACGAAACATAAGTGATTGCAAGGGATAATGTCGTGTAAAAATTATCCTGGCATGGATTCTGTCAATACAAAGTTATTATTAAATAAAATAAAATTAAAAAAAAAAAAAGGAAAAGATCTCAGAGACCCTCTAGTTCAGCCTGACCACAAGTCCTTGCTATAATACTGAGGATTTCAATCTCATGTCCATTTTACCAACACCCTTTTCCCCATTTCCTTTCCTTCCTCCCTCCCTCCCTCCCTCCTTTCTTCTTTCCCTTTCTTTCTCCCTCCCTTATTTCTTACCTTCCTTCCTTCCTCTTTCTTCTTTCCTTCCTTCCTTCTTCTTCTTTCCTTCCTTCCTCTCTTTCTATATCTATCGATATAATATGTATGTGTATGTATACACACACTTATTTTATATAAACTTATATGTGGAAGATTAATGACAGGAGGGAAGGACAAGGATAGATAGATAGATAGATAGAGATAGAGATAGAGATAGAGATATTTACAACTTGTAATCCAGTTCATGCTTTCTGGGTAATTTTTTTTGGAATAATTGAAGTTGGGATTAAGTATCTAGACATTTTTTTAAAAGCTAGTTTTAAAATTTAATAGGAAAAAAAAAAACAATGAGAGACTCAAAAATGTAAAGAAAACACACACAAAGCTAACATGGACTTTTTAAAAAGAGAAGTCTCTCTTGGCCCATAAGACCTAGTCATAGCAACATGATGATGGATTGAGCTTTCCATTTTTCACTCATAAACACCCATCCAACCCTTCATCTACGTCCCTTAATTTCAGAGGAAATGGGAGTCCCTCAATATGGCTCTTTGGAGGTTCATAAAGGCACAGCTGCTATAAATCAAACCAGCAGTGGCATTAGTGAAGTGGGGGGGAGAAAGCTACAAGTAACATTTCCCCTGACCTCTCTGAGAGGGAGTCAAGTCTGGAGTTTAATGGAATGAAATCCCTTCCTTGTGAACACGAATGAGGCTGCTGGAGCAGCATTCTATTGAAATTATTTTTAACTGGCCTCTGAAAAGATTTATACCTAGGTCTCCAAAGTCAGAGGCAGAACCAGGCTACATTTCCCCACCTGGAATCACCTAAGGAGAAGCAATCCAACAAGCTTAAAATTTTGTATATAGCAAACTAAAGCTGAAATACCTAGAAAGCAGGGAAAGAAAGAGAGGTGGGCAAGGACCCCCAAGCACACAAATCCCTGTGGAGGAAAGGTGAACCCCAGAAAAATGAGAAGTCCATTTGTGTTCATAGGATCATTATATGTTATCCCTGCAGAGCCCTTCCCCAATTCCCACTGTCATTGGCAGTTTGATTATCCAGAGGGCAATGATTGCTTTGCCCCTCAAAATTCTAGGGGCAAACCTAAGGGCCTGCAGTTTTTATTACTGACACTTAACAAGCTCCCATCTGGTATGCTCTCCATTGATTAGCAATCAGCCAACCAGAATTAATTACCTTTTAGAAAGGGGTATTTGATAAGCAGGTATAATAAGAATAGTTAGTACAAAAAAACACTCTGCCCAAACCAAGGGCATGATCTTCCTTTGCACACAGAAGGGGAGGAGGAAGGGAGGAATGAACTCTAATTTATTAACACTTAAGGCCAACAGATGAAGTTACAGCTCTAGATTATTAGAAATCTTTCTTTCCTCTCCTCTCCTTCCTTGAGGCAGATATTTGACAAAATGGATAGAGCTCTGAATCTGAAGTCAGGAAGACGCATATTCAAATCCATCCTCAGACATTTAATAGCTATGTGATGGATAATTTAACTTCTTTCTGCCTCAATTTCCTCCTCTGTAAAACAGGAATAACCACACCTACCTGGCAAGTTTTTTGTGAGTATCAAATGAGATATTTATAAAGCATTTAGCACAGTATCTGGTACATAGTAGGTATTTAATAGATACTTGTTTTCTTTCTTCCTATCTTTTCTTCACAGAGGCAGCTTTAGTTCCTCTTAGGCATAGATCTCTTCTGGGTTCTGAGGTTCATTGTTGTAGTGGCCTGAAGCTGTTATTGTTATTGTTCAGTTGTATCCAACTCTTCATGATTCCATTTGAGGTTTTCTTGGGGACTTCTACAATGGTTAGCAGTTCCCTTCTCTAGCTCATTTTATAGAAGAGAAAACTAAGGCAAACAGGATTAAGTGATTTGGCCAGGGTCCAAGTGTCTAAGGACAGATTTTGAATTCAGGAGAATGAGCTTTCCTGACTCCAGGGCTGGCCCTCTATCCACTGCATCATGCAGCTGCTTCCAACCTGAAGCTACTTTTCCTCAAAAGATCTCGAACTTCCTTGAGTTACTGTTGCTCCTTGGATGCTGTAATGGTGAAGGGCAAAATTTCCAACCCTTTGAAGTTCACAAATAATTCATTGTTGATGAGAGCAATCTTCCCTTCTCCTTTGATGCTTATGAAAGGTATGTTTAATTCTTTCTTACAATCCCAATATATTTCCTGGGTACATCTGATTTCATCCAATGACTAGAATTACTTAGCTCTTCAAACTGATTAAGGATTTCTTCAATCTAGTTTATAACTGATTTTTTTTTTTTTACTGATTCTGTAACTCTAAAACAGTGGTTCTCAAAGTATGGTCTAGAGAATCCTGGGGATCTCTGAAACCTTTTTAGAGGGTCTACAAATTCAAAAATAGTTTTTATTTCCAATATGGTAAATGTCTATAAATATAATCCAGATATACAAAAACACTTTGGAGAGATCTTCAATAAGTTTTAATAGGATAAAGATACCGAAAACAAAAATTTGAGAACCACTGCTCTAAAAGATCTCAACTATAGGTATGTAGGTTCAGGATACCTTGCTAGGTACATTAATCAGGACACAAGAAATGCTTCTTCCAATAGAATCATAGATTTAGAGTTGGAAGGAATCTTAGAGATCATCATAGCCAATCCCTTCATTTTATGAAAGGAGAATCTGAGATACAGAAAAGTTAAATGTCTTAGAGAAGTCAAACAGACAGTATTAAGACAGAATTTGAATCCAGCTCTTCCTAACTCCAAATTCAACATTCAATAAAGGGGAAGTATTCTGCCTCTCAAGAACTTGTTTTACATGTTACCTCATTATTAGACTGAGCTGAACTGAGAAAGGTCATAGAAGGAGAAGTAGACTTCAATTCTAGCCTGGCTCTCTTATTTATACATTGAGTGACTATGGGTAAATCTCTCCAAATGTCGGTTTCTTCATCTCTACAGAGAGGAGGCTAGACCAATCATAAGATTTCTCCTAGATACAATATTATATGATTCATGTTTTTCATTTTTATTTTATTTTTTTTAGAGGCAATTGGGGTTAACTGACTTGCTCAGGGTCACACAGCTAGGAAGTGTTAGGTGTCTTTTGTCACATTTGAACTCAGGTCCTCCTAACTCCAGGACTGGTGCTCTAGCCATTGTATCATATAGCTGCCCAATGATTCATCTTCTTTCTCAAATAGGTATATCTGCTCAAGAAAGAATGTAAGATCCTATGTAGCTCACATTATGAAAACTTCAAATTTGTAGTTTTTTAAGTTAATAAAGCTCTTTCCTCATCACAACCCTATGCGGTACATAGTGCAAAAATTGTTTCCAATTTCACTTTTCAGAAAAGGAAACTGAGGTTCAAAGAATTGAATTAATTTTACTGATGAGGAACATGATTCCAAGTGTAAGGTATAAATGCTGGTAAGCTCCTTTTGGGGACAGCTAGGTGACACCATAGTGTGTGAAGTCAGAAAGATTCATCCTCCTAAGTTCAAATCTGACCTCACACACATACTAGCTGGGTGACTCTTGGCAAGTCATTTAATCTTGTTTGTGTCAGTTCCTTATTTGTAAAACAGGCAATGGCAAACCATTCTAGTAAATTTGTCAAGAAAACTCCAAAAAGGGTCACGAAGACTCAGATATGACTGAAACTACTGAATAACAACAGCAAATGGATTCTTTGCCAACACCCACATTTAATGAATGCTTGTGGAAAGAATGAATTAATAACTCCAAGATTTCTCATATAAATCTGAACACCCATGCAAGTACAGACCTGTATGTATGGGAATCAAAGTTGTTCAATGGTAAGAAAACTTCCTAGTTTCAGTGTCAAAAGTTCAAGTCCCAGTTCGGACACTTACTTGCTATTTGACCCTGGACAATTTACTTCGATTCTTTAAAAAAGAACTGCGGAGATTGAATGCAAATCAAAGCATATGATTTTCACTTTTGGGGTTTTTTTTTCCTTTGTGGATTTTCCCTTTTTTTCTGATTTTTTTTTCACTGCATAACTAATGTGGAAATATGGTTAAGATGATTTTATATATATATATATATATATGTATGTATGTATATGTATGTATGTATATATATATATATATATATATTATATATATGTATGTATGTATATGTATATAACATATCAGATTGCTTGCTGTCTTAGGGAGGCCGGAGGGAAGGGAAGTCAAGGAAAAAAATTTGGAACTCAAAATTACAAAAATAAATGCTGAAAACTATATGTAATTGGAAAAATAAAGTAATATCAAGTGCAAAGAAAAATAAATGCAAGCTCCTTCTGTACTTTTCCCCTTATGGGATCCCAATTTTGATTTTGCATTTTGTTTTATCTTTTAAATTTAAAAAGAAAAAGGAATGTTGATGTCAAATTGAGTTTGGTAGGAAAAACCTGTAAAAACTGTCATTCTCCCTTATCATCTATTACTTTCTATTGAATATGTATAAGTGGAATTGTGTATGCAAATGAGACAGAGATAGAGACAGATTAAGAGACAGATGAGAGATTTAGAGAGACACACAGACACGGATGGAGTGAGAAGAAACAGAGACAAAATCAAAGAGACAGAGAAGAAGAAAGATAGAACAAGAATCTAGAGAGATACTTACATCTGGTTTCTTAACTATACACTTCCTTGGGTAACAATTGCAAACTGCTCCTTAGTGCTCTGGGTAGTTCTTGGAAACACTATATCTCCCCTCCACCCAGTGTAAGAAGAGGCTCTAATGGCAGTGCTGACAGAACTTTATACTATTGCAACTTGCATTTCAGATATCCATCTGTGCAGAGGGAAATAGCTTGAAATCCTCAATGGGGAGTGCAGACAGAAAGGTCAACAATTATGCAAAATGAATAATGGGCTTGGAACAATCACAATATGCAGCTGCTTCAAGGTGTTCTCTAAATCTGTCTGCCAGGTGTCTGTGTCCTTCCCCCAGTGACCAGGACCAGGCTTTTCTAACCAAGGCCACTATTCCGAGAGGCTCTTAAACATCTATGGAAAATATTTAGTAGCAGAGGTGAGATCAGCAAGGTTTCACCTTTCTGTGGACTATGTCCAAGACAGAAGAGATTTTCTTTTCTTTCTTCCTTGAGTTAGTGAATGATTTATTCCCAGGAGTGAGGACCTAATAGTGGGATCAAGAGTCAAGTACCTTGTGTGAAGGTACTGAGCAAGCTTCAAAAGCATAGCTATCAAAGCTTCTAAAAGCTACCATCTTTACCTAGAGACTTAGAACAAAATATTGTGTTCTTTAATGTAATATCTTTAATCAAGTAGCAGTTATTTATCAAATGCTATTCTCCCTCCCACTCACCCATCTCTATCCTATTTGTCAAGGCCTTGTCTACCACCTCTGACACAGGCCCCCCTGCCTGAGAGAAAGGGGAAGGCTTTGGAAGGGATTGCCAAGAATGCTGATGTTACCTATTTTGTGATGGCAGACAAGATGATGGAAAAGAAGGCCTTGATTTGGAGTCAGAGAATCTCTGATTCAGTGTAGGTTATGACAGATGTAACTAGCTATTAGAGGCTCTTTGGGCCTCATAATTTCTTTATATCTCAGCTTCTTCCCTTCCTTAACCTCCTTCAAGTCTCTAGTGCCTTCCCTCTGGAATCATCCCCAAGTTACCCTACATGTAGTGGTTTACATACTATGTATCCCATTACACTGTGACTTTCTTGAGAGCTGGGACTGGTTTTTTGCTATTTTTTTCTATTCCCTCTTCTTAGCACAGTGTCTGGCATAGAGTAGACAATTAATAAAGGTTAGTTGACAAACATATAAAAATGCATATGTATATGTACGTACATGAAAATGTATAAATACACATATATTAAATATAATTATGTGTATGTGATATATAAAATATATAAGATAACTTTGCTCTCAAATAATAAATAGGCTATATACTATGTGCATTAAGGAGAGGAAAAGCTCAAGCAGCAATATTATATGATGCAGACCTATGCAGCTTGAGGTAATAGTCATGCTCCAATCACTACTGCCCCCAACTACCCAGTCCCACACTAAGTTATTATGAATTAGAAAGCTATGCATAGATCTAGAGTAGTTTGAGGCAATTTCATTCATAGAATAGGATGCTTAAAACCCAGCTATGGACCCTAAGGGTCAAAGAGTATTTAAGGATCACTCCTCCAATTAAGCAAGAAACTTCTAAAACCTCCTTACTTGGAGGCTACTTACTACAATTTTAGTAAAGTAACTGTTCCTGTGAACCTTAAGATTCTAAATGATTCATGCATTGGATCCAGAATGCCCAACCACTGGAACAAAGAAATTATAACAAACCCTTTAAGTTAATGAAGAATAGGAAAGGAAGAAAAGAAGAGAAAGGAAGGAAGATCTGGAAGAGCTATTGGGAGAGGGAAAAAGGAGGAGAGATAGACGCAAAATATTTTCTACACAAACTTTTCCCATTACTTTAGCTGCTATCAGGCTGGACATTTTAAGAAAAACAGTTGATGTCAAATATTAGGAGAGAAGCCACAGGATAAGGATATTCTGCTCCATCCCTTCCTTAAGCAAATGACGGCTAGAACTATGTTAGAATTAGCTGGAACTTTTGAAAAGCAACGACACCCTCATCTCTCTGATAATAGCCACTTTATGTGTCTATTTGCCATTCTCTGCTTTCCAAGCACTTTTACAAAAATAAATTGATATCAGGATCTTTTGCTTTTATGTCATCTAAAATTTTCAATATTCTCCTTCAATCCTCTCCATTATCTCTTATAAAAAAAATTACCTATCATTTAAAGCCTAAAGCAAGCAAAATCTAAAACCAAAAAGAGAAAGTAAAATTCAGCAAAATTAACCCACATGTAAAAAATTTCAGAAATTGTATACAGTTCCACAGCCATAGTCTTCCACTTCTATAAAGAAGTAAGACAGAGTATTTATATCTCTTCTTTGGAGCTAAGCTGATGATCAAAATTTCTCAGGATTCAAGTTCTAATTACTGTTTGCATTTTTGTAATTTAAGTAGATATTGTTTCTTTCTCTATACTTGTTTTTCAGCACTAGCACAATACTTGATACATAGTAGTCACTTAATAAATGCTTGTTGATAGATCTTCTAATTATTGTCATTGTGCATATTGTTGTTTTTTCTTTTAATTTATGAAATAAAACATACATTTCATAACCTCACTTTTCATCTGTTCATGAAAGGCTTCCCACGATTTTGTTTTCATCATAATTATTTCTTACAGCATAGTAATATTTCACAACATTCATGTACCACTCACTAGCTGATAGAATCTACTTTGTTTCTAATTTTTGCTATTAATAAAAAGTGCTAGCAAAAATATTTTGGTATCTTATGGAGCTTTTCTTTTTGTCACTGAATTCCTTGAGGTATATAGCTAGTTATGGAATCTCTGGACCAAATGGTCCTTTCCAAGCAAAATCTCTCACTATATTCTAGGCCAAACAATTCAGCTTTTTCTTTCATTTCCTTCATAGAGCTTATCACAGAAGAGAGATTTATTGATAGCATAAAAGTGAATTAAAGATAGAGATGGAGTTGAATTCGATGATCTTTTGGCTCTGGAATTACCAACTTTGATCTACTAGTCCACACCAGTGCTCAGTGTCCTTCAAGCTGGAGGAGCAAGCCCTCACTTTGGTAAAGATAGGTCATAAGTGCAATCAGTTCAGATAAGGAAATCTCTTTACCACAAAATACATCAGAAAATTTAGTCTTTACTGAGGAGAGAGCATGAAGGGAACAGGATTGGTCAAAAGGTCAGATTGCATCAGGAAGCATTGAATAAATTTGTAGTAAAAGCTTTAAAAAAAAAAGACAACATGACATAGTAATGTAGTAGATGGATGAGATGCATTGGATAAAAAGCCTGGCCTAGAGGCAGGAAGAATTGAGTTCAAATTCTGTCTCAGATACTTAGCAGCTATGAGAATCCAGGTAAATCACTTATTTCTGTTTGCCTCAGTTTCCTCATCTATAAAATGAACTGATGAAAGGGCAAACCATTTTGTATGACTCTGGGCAAATGATTTAACTCTATTGAACTCAGTTTTCTTAATTGTAAAGTGAGCTGGAGAAGCAAATGGCAAACTGCTCCAAGCATTTTTGCCACAAAAATCTCAAATGGGGTCACAAAGAGTCATAAAGAACTGAAACAATTAAACAGCAAGAAGATGATAAAGGAGTTTTGGTATCAGTAAGATCTGAATTCAGTTTCCACCATCTGATGCATAGCAGTGGTTTGACTAAGGACAAACAAGTTTCTGGTGCTCTTAAACAATTCTTTCATACTAGAAGTTTAAAACAAGCATCTGATAGGTATTGCTGAGTTGAGTTTATATACACTAATAAACTCATTGATCCAGAACTCTACAGCCTTACCCTTCCAAATGATGATAATAATACCCATTTCACTAGAATTTTAAGGTTTATAAAGTGTTCTCCTCACAACAACACTATAAAGAGAAGTACAAATACTTTCTTGCTTTCTAGAGATGGGATAAATGATGCTCAGTTTCACAACTCTTTTGCTTTAACTCTTCCTCTTGGCCCATTTCAATATTACCAATCATTTGAAATCAATATCATTTAAAACCTAAAGCAAGTACCACTTCCTCCACAAAGCCTGGCCTGATCCTTCCCTTCTCCATCATGTAACATTTTGTATCTCTCTAATCTATGTCATGTAACATTGTAAATATAATTATTTGAATTTCATAGTTTATTTTATTAAAGCATTTTATTTTTCAAAACATATGCATGGATAATTCTTTGACATTAACTCTTGCAAAACCTTGCAATTTTCCCCCCTTCCCCCACACCCTCCCTTAGATGGTAAGTAGTCCAATATATATGAAACATGGTAGAAATATATGTTAAATCCAATATGTCATAGATATATTTATACAATTATCTTTCTGCGCAAGAAAAATCAAATCAAACCAGAAAAAATGAGAAAGAAATAAAATGCAAACAAACAACAACAAAAAGAGTGAAAATGTTATGTTGTGAACCACACTCAGTTCCCATAGTTCTCTCTCTGGGTGTAGATGACTCTCTTCATCACAAGATCATTGGAACTGGTCTGAATCATCTCATTGTTGGAAAGAGACAAGTCCATCAGATTCTTATATAATCTTGTTGTTGCTATGTACAATGATCTCCTGGTTCTGCTTATTTCAATTAGCATCTGTTCATGTAAGTCTCTTCAGTCCTCTCTAAAATCATCCTCCTGATCGTTTCTTATAGAACAATAATATTCCATAATATTCATATACCATAACTTATTCAGCCATTCTCTGAGGGGCATCCATTCAGTTTCCAGTTCCTTACCACTACGAAAAGGGCTGCCACAAACATTTTTGCATATGTGGGAACCTTTCCCTCCTTTAAGTTCCCTTTAGAATATAAGCGCTGTAGAAACACTGCACAGTTTGATAATTCTTTGGGCATAGTTCCAAATTGCTCTCCCAGAATGGTTGGATTCATTCACATTAATTTCATAGTTTAAAAGAAATCAGAAGTATAGACAGCAAAGCACCCCCCAAAATAACATCCACACCATCAGTGATAACCAGGTAGCACAGTAAATAGAGTGCTAGACCTGAAGTCAAGAAGATAAATTCAAATCTGACTTCAGATACTTATTAGATATGTGAACCTGGGCATATCACTTAACTTCTTTCTTCCTCTATTTCTTCCTCTGTAAAATGGGGATAACATTAACATCTACCTCCCAAAGTACTTCTGAAAATAAAAGGAGAAAATATTTATAAAATATTTTACAAATATCAAGTCCTATATAAATGCTAGCTAGCTAACTAGAAGTAGTGGTGGTAGCAGCTGCAGCAGCAGTAATATCATTGTCATTATCATTATAACAAAACCAGTGAGAAGCAGGCCTGATAGAACCAGCAAAACTATATCTGAACAACATCAGCAGTTCTACAACACTGAAAATTTAACTTGCTATTCCATCACTGAACCTTCGGGATGTGTATACCACCTTTGTACTTATATCCCGGTCATGTATGTTCCATGTGTTTGCCCCAAATGCCTTGGACATACAAGTATATGATAAGTGCCTATTTTGTCCACTATTCTTTCTGGTGCAGTGTTTTGTGGGAAGTTTTACTACATGTTTAGAGGGAATATTTATTGCTGCTTGTCTTAGTATACACTTTCATTAGATGAATTATACTCTAATTAACAAAGGTAAAAATACCTGAATGTGTTCATGAGCAATAAGTTTGAGGGAGGGTGGGGGTGGAGCAACAAAATACTTTGAATCTGGATAGATGTTACTGGGAAATGCTCCCAAGCACTTCAGCTTCTTTAAGGTACAAACTAATCAGCTTGGTTTTGAACATGCTTAGTTTGACTAACTAGAGTGACAGCCAAGTGAAAATGTACATGGAAACATTCTCTGAAGACTCCTAGATATTGCCATTTATTCTATCCTGCAACTTTAGGGTCTCCAATCTTTTCAATCACCTTGAAGCTAAACCTTCCTAAGTGAATTATCTTCCCCAGTTAGAGTATGAATAAGTTTCCTTGGGAGCAGGGACTGTCTTCCTTTTCTAATAGCATGTACTTAGTATGGGAAGTACAGAGTAAGTTATTAATAAATCATTCATTCATTCATTCATGTCCAATAAGCAGATCTGGAACTCTAAAGAAAGGTCAGGGATAGAAGTAGAAATAGGAGTCATTTGCAAACAGGCAGTAGTTGGAGCCAAGGGGATTGACAAGTTTGCTAATGGAGAGAGAATAGAGAGAGAAAGAAAAAGGTACCAAGTTAGAAAGAACTTAAGAAATAGACAGCATTGAAATAAAAGGAGTATATAATGAATAAGCAGTAAGAAATACAGGTCACAAGATGACAATCTAAGGAATCAAAGATACTCTCTTCCATTGTGCACTTAGAACTATTCCTCTGTCTGCCCAGGCATAATGGAAGAGACAAAGACAGAGAGAAACAGAGACAGAGAGAGGGAAAGAGACAGAGAAAAGGAGAAATAAAGAAAGAAACAAAGAGGAAAGAGAAAGACACAGAGAGAGAGACAGAGACAGAGGGAGGCAGGGAAGGAGGAAGGAAGAACGGAGGGAGGGAGTGAAGAAAGGATGGGGAGAGGGAGAGGGAGAAGGAGAGAGAGAAGGGAAATAAAGGAAAAAGGAGAGGAGAGGAAGAGAGGAAGGAGAAAAATAAGTGCAAAAGTAGCTAACAAAAGGGCAGAGGTAAGAGCCAGAGCCCAACAACTAGAATCCCCTGTAATGTAATCTCATCTCTTTTTCAGAATCTGTCACTGAATACCTTTGCTCAAGTTTTAGATCTGAAAAATGAGAAAGATAAGAGCCTACCCTTCTAAAATATATTCACATAATTTTGAAGTTTAAAAAAAAAGCTGTGAGTGTTTTCCCATTGAGGGCAGGGAGGAGGAGGGGACTTTTGTGGAGAAAGGCAGAGCTGGGTGGCTTTGACCCTTTATCCTAAGGAATGAAAAGGAAGAATAATCAAGCAGGCGCTGAGAAGCTAGAGAAAACAAGCTGTATGCTGACATTTTGGCTGTGTGGCTTTCTTCTGGCTCTGTGACAATGAGAACACATTTTGCTTGCTGTGGTTTCTATTTTCCCACCGCCAGAAAAAGGTCTTTTCACGAAAATGTCACAATGCATCTTATTTTCCATTTTCAGCCTGTGTTCCTGGTAGAGACTGACACCCCATCCTGCCCTCACGCACCAGTCTGGAAACAACAGCAGCAAGGCCCCAAAGGGTGGGATACATGGGAGAGGAAGTGGCAGGCAGGCTGGTGGCTTCCTGACTCACCCACTGATCCCTATAAACTTTACTGGGGGAAGAAGGGATTGATGAATAAAGACTGGAATGAAAATTGAGGGGTGGGCAATAGCAAGTGTCTGATACAATCTCAAAAATGCACTTCTCTGACAAATCATAGTTGGATGGTTCAACCCATTTTCCTAATTCATGTGATACTTGGGCATCTCATTATGGGAAACACATTTACAAAGATGAGCTTTTAGTGGGCAAGTTAGCATCTGTTAAAGTTTCCTTGGCAGGAAGACATAACAATATTTAGTGGCACATCTGGGTTTGAGCCCAGGGACTTTCATAGGATCATAAAATTTAGAAATGATAGGGATCATGGAGACAATCTAATCAAATCCTTCCCCACTTTTACAGGTACAGAAAGATAAGGTCCCAAGAAAGGGAATGATTGACTTAAAATCACAAGGATGGGGCCAGGGACTTGACCTGTGAATTCATTAGTACTAGGAACTCTCAGATGAAGAAATTCCTATTAGTATAGGTCAAAATCTTAACTGTAAATTATAGTGTTAGAGAGTTGCCCTCTGAAACATTGAGAGATTATGGACTTTACTAGAGTTACACAGTCAAGTATGTACCAGAGGAGTGACTCTGAATCCTTGTCTTCTTGACTTTGAGGGCCGATTTCTACCAGTTATACCATATTGACTTTCCATGGTCATAAAGGTAATAAAGTACATAGTCAAGTTTTTAAAATAGGTCCTCTGATTCCATGTGCAATGTTCTTTGCATTGCAGCACACTGCTTTGAAAGCAAATTAGGTGACACAGTAAATATAATGTTAGACATGGAATATGGAAGATGAGTTCAAATTCTGCTTCAAATACTTCTTTAGTTGTATGAGCCTGGGCAAGCTACTTAAGTTTCTTTCTACTTCAATTTTCTAATGTGTAAAATGGGATTAGTAATAATACCTACCTCCAAATCTTACTATATGAATAAAATGAGGTATTTGTGAACAACTTTGCAAACTTGAAGCATTGTATAAATCTTAAATTACTATCATTATTAAAGGAAGGATGAGAATTACCCTTCTACTACTCTAAAATGTCATCCCCCTCAACTCTGCTTTTGTCTTAACTTTTAAATATTGGGATAGTGAAAAAATAAGAGAAATATCTAAATAATTGGCAAGATATTAGTTGTTGATGGGCAGGCTGAGCCAATATGATAAAACTGATAATACCAACTAAATTAATTTACTTATTCAGTATCATTTTAATAAGAGTTACAAAAGATTACTTTAGATAGATAAAAATAACAATAATAATCATAACTAAATTCATCTGGAGGAACAAAAGGTCAAGAATATCAAGAGAATTTTGTTTGTGTAAGAGAATGAAACTTCAAAGTATCAGATCTCAAACTATACTTCAAAATTATAATCACTAAAACAATTGAGAGCTGAATAAGAAATAGAGAGATTAGTCAGTGGAACAGATTAAGTATACAATAAACAGAAGCAAAATAGCACAATAACCTAGTGTTTGATAAAAACCAAAGATTTGGAACAAAAATACACTATTCAACAAAATCTATGGGGAAAACAAGAAAGCATTCTAGCAGCAGCTAGTTGTAGAACAGTAACTCACACTATCTCAACGTTCTCAAAGAATACATGAATTAGACATAAAGAGTAACATCATAAACAATTTAGAGGTGCATAGAAGAAATTACCAACATGCATGGATAGAGGAAGAGTTCATGACAAAACAAGAGGAATACAGATTCACAAGAGGTAAAATGGACAATTTTGATTACATTAAATTTAAAAGTGCTTTTTTCTCCCACAAATAAAAGAAATGCAACTAAAATTAGAAGAGAGGGTGAAAATGGGGAAAACAGAGAATTTGCAAGTTTCTCTGGTAAAAATATCATTTTAAGATAGCTAGGGAAATGATTTTATTTTATAAGAATAAGAACTATTCCCCAGTTAATAAGTGGTTAACAGATATAAACAGCAATTTGCAGAGGAATAAATCCAAACAAAACCATATGAAAAAAATCTTCTAAATCACTGATAGAGAAGTATACATTACAACAACTCTGAGGAGGTACCACCTCATACCCATCAGACTGGCAAAGTTGACCAAAAAAAAAAAAAAAAGAAAATGACAAATGCTGGAGAAGCTGAAGGAAAATAAGGACATTAATGTAGTTTTGGTAGAGCTGTGAACTGTACAGCCATTATGGAAAATGATTTGGAACTATGCCTAAAAAGCTATTAAATTGTAGTGCTCTTTGATTTAGTAATACTTCTAGTAGATCTATACTTTAAAGAGATGAAAGAAGAGGGAAAAGATCCATATGTACAAAACTTTTTATAGCAGCTCTTTTTATGTTGGCAAAGAATTGGAAACTGAGAACATGCCCATTTATTTAGGGAAGGCTGAGTAAGTAATGGTATAGTGTACTATATAATGGTATATAGTGTAGTAATAGAAATGGTGAAGGGGATAGTTTTAGAAAAATCAGGGAAAACATGAATGAACTGCAGATGCAAAGTGAAGTGAACAGAATTAGAAGAGCAATTTATACAACAGCAATACCATAAAGACAAACAACTTTGCAAGACTTAGGAACTCTGATCAACAAAATGGAACCAATCACAATTCCATAGAAACAGGCTATCCATCTTTAGGGAAAGTGGAAATGAACTCAAAAGTGCATATTGAAGCAGATAGGGAGGGAGGGAGAGAAAGAAGGAGAGAAGGAGAGAGGGAGAAAGAAGGGGAGCAGGGGGAGAGAAGTTGATTCCTGGATCCTTTCTAGATCATCCATAATATCTCTTCCAGCCTTTAATTTATACAGCTTTATGAAAAACAGTTTTGCTTAGTGGCTAAAAGGCTTGCCTTAGAATCAATAAACCAGTTTCTTCCTCTGACTCTTGCTAGCTATGTGATCATGAGCAAATCACTTAACTCTTCGGTGTCCTATCTAGAACTATTAGTTATAGAAAATATTCAGATCTTATTCTTCTCCAGGCTGAAGTCTAGAATTTCTTTACTGGGCCCCAGAAACTTCATCTATTTATTCAACAAACATTTATTAAGTGTCTACTATGTGTCAAGCACAGTACTAAACACTGAGGATACAAAAAGAAGCAAAAGATAGTTCCTGCTCTCGAGGAACTTACAATCTAATGGGAGAGACAATATGCAAACAAATATTTACAAAACAAGCTATATACAGAATAATTAGGAAATTCTTGAAAGAGGGAAAGCACTGGAATTAAGTTGGGGAAGGTTTCCTGTAGAGGGTGGGAAGGAAACTTCTGTCCCTGGAATACCCATATTGAAAGTACCCTTCACTCTTGAATCTTTACCCTCTGATTGAATGTCTCCTCCCTTAACCTTTTTTAATAAACATGCTCATGCCAAGCTTATTTCTCATTCCTCTTCAGTCTGAACTCTAGACTTTCTCTACCATAACCTAAGCTGGGTTCCTCCCACTCCCCCTTTTCAACTTCCTTTTTTTTGTGCACTGTCTTCCCCTTATAGAATGTGAGCTCCTTGAGGGCTCTGCTTATATCTGTATTCCCAGTGCTTAGCACAATATGATATATAGCAAGCATTTAATAAATGTTGTTGATTGATTGATTGATCTACATTTGTAGAATAATTTTCTATTTGATATTCCCCATTTAGGATATCCTTTTCCCCACAAAAATGTTCACTATAGGGATAAAAAAGACATAAATGCTCATAATTTTAATCTACAATTTAGATTGATATGAGTAGGAAGGGATGTTAGTAATCTAGTACAATTTTATTCACTTTATAAATGGCAAAACAGGAGGTCAGAAGACCTAAAACACTTGTTTGAGATCACACAGTTGGTGGAAGAACTGAGCAATTACAGCTTAGTTGTAGATTCTCTGGATTTTTTTCCCACTTGACTGATGGCTCCCCCCAAATGCCTTGGAAATTTTAAAGACTTTTGTAAAAGATATTTTCATAACAGGATAATAGAAGTCTGCAAGTGCTCTGCCGAAAACTCTGGAATAGGGGGCAGCTAGATGGCCAGTGGACAGAGCAGCAACCCTACAGTCAGAACACCTGAATTAACATTTGGCTTCAGAAACCTGACATGTACTAGCTATGTGATCTTGGACAAGTCATTTAACTCTGACTGCCTCGAATAAAGAGGGAACATGCTGGGATTGCTTTTTGTCTTCTTTGCCTGACATTCAAGGTCTCAAAGTCAGGCTCCCATCACACTTTCACAGGATTCCTTCCAACTGGACTGATTAAATTCTCTCCTTTGTAGATGCCCTATACTCTTCTACCTCTATGAATTTATCCCTACCATCCTTTGTACAGAACTGCCATATTCCCTTCTCAAATCCCAGGTGTCAAATTTCTGCCCAGCTTTTAACACTGAATTCAAATGCTACCTCCTTTAGCCACCTAGTCCATAGCTATTTCCCTTTTCCTACCTCTCATAGCATTTTGCAAACCGTTTTCTAAGGCATTTTGTTTATTTTATACCATTTGTATTTTAGTATTTTAGACGAATTGTTTCTATAGCAACTAGGTGGTGCAATAGAGCCCTGAACTTGGTCTCCAAAAGACCCATCTTCCCGAGTTCAAATCTGGCCTCAGATATTTTATAGCTTTGTAATTCTGGACAAGTCATTTAAGTCTATTTGCCTCAGTTCCTCATCTATAAAATGAGTTTGAGAAGGAAATGGCAAACCACTCCAGTATCTTTGCCAAGAAAATCCTAAATGGGATCACTAAGAGTAGAATGCTACTGAAATGAATCATCAACACTGTTATATGCCATCTAACCCTTTCTAGCTCGTGACCTCAATAGGGCATTTATACTTTCCTTCACCCTAAGCCACTAGCACTGTGCATTGTCTTCAGCAGACGCTTCATGAATTTGAATTGTGGAATTCTAAAGTGTACTTTAGTTATTTCTTAACAGCACAAATAAATAGGAGTTATTTCATCAACTGCAGACTATATTGTTCTATTTGTTACCACCCATGTTTTATACACTATGTAACTGTTTTTAGTCTACAAAGATAGTAACAACTTTTCAAGGTTAGATAAAAAAAGGAAGATTTTCTGACGGTATATGTACCTTAGAAGTAATTGTTTAAGATGATGGATTAGAAATTCATCGAGGTCCCTCAGGAAGCCTTAAAAAGGAGTTCCTTATTATTTTAGGGTTCTAGGAATTAGACCTGGAAGGAAACCTAAAGCTCATCTAATCCAATTCTGTCATTATATTGATGAGGAAATTGAGACTCAGAGAAAGAATATGACCTGCTCAGGGTCAAACATCTTGGATTTTAATTAGGAGCAGAGTTCAGTGCCAATTCCATTATACAATTTGGGGATACAGAAGTTTGTGGGGAGCAGTGGAAAATGCAATGAACCTAAAGTCAGGAGCTCTGGATCTGAGTTTTGGTTAAGATATCTACTAGCTATGAGACCTTTTGTTCTTATCAGCGTCGAATTGTTTCAGTAATGTCCAACTCTTTGCAACTCTATTTGGGTTTTCTTGGCAAAGGTGCTGCAGTAATTTGTCCTTTATTTCGCCAGCTCATTTTATGAATAAGTAAACTGAGATAAACAGGATAAAGTGAGTTGCCCAGGCTCTCTATCCATTGTGCCACATAGTTACCCTAGATATAACTCCAGCTAGAAGATACACTTGTACATGCTAAAGAGTTAGCCTTTATGTAACATGTTAAAGTTTGCAAAGTATTCACATCTCTAGTATCTAATGTTGGGTTTGAACTGAAGAAGATGGTTCTTCCTGATTCCAAGTCCAATCCATTAAGCCACCTAGCTGCCCTGTGTGATCTTGGGCAGTGTTTTCATCTATAAAATGGGGGGTGATGGCATTTATATTATCTTCCACACAGGTAGATCGTGATGTTTGAGCAGAGTACTTTGTAAACCACAAAGCACCATAAAAATGAGTCTTACTTAATTCTGAAATGGAGAGCAATTCTATAGCACAACCTAAATTTGAGCAAGAATCGTTTTCTCTGCAAATCTTTAAAAACACAAGTTCTCAATTGCATGGGATGCCCTCCAGGTCATATGACATCTTAAAGCAACAGAATGACAGTTTTACCTTCTTGGTAAAGATAATATAGCATTGAACTTAGAGTCATGAAAACCTGAGTTCAAATTCAGCTTTAGACACTTAGTAGTTCTATGGCCCTGGACAAGTGAATTAACCTTTCTTAGCTTCAATTGTTTCATCTGTAAAATGGGGACAAATAATGGCATCTATATTCCAAGGCTGTCATGAGGAGCAAATGAAATAATATTTGTAAAGTGCTTTGCAAAATTTAAAATATTATATAACTGTCAGACATTTTTATGATTATAGTAAATTCTATATTCTTCTTCTATTGCAAATATAATGAAAAGAAAACCGGACTGAAAATCAAGAGACCTGATCTCCTTAAAACTTTGTCCATAACTATTTAGGTTAGCTTAAAAGTGTCTTGCAACATCACTGTACTTCTATTTTCTATCTATAAAATGAGGAGAAAGGAGCAAATTAATGACAAAGATCTCTTCCAGGATAACATTCTAGGACTCTACGATTCTGTGTAAAATTTGATGTCAGCACTGAGAGTAGAATGCCAATTTCATTTCTTTCATTTGCTTAAGTCTGTGACACTGAGGACAATAGCCAGTAAATTCTTCTAATCTACCTACAAGGATATATTAAGCTCTACTATAAATGAAGGTTTAAATTAGGGCTGAAATTTACCACAGCTGTAGCAAAGAAAATAATCCCATTACAGTGTGCATAGAATCCATTTCTTCCTTATCTCCAATTCATGGAATCCCCAGCTTCCTTTAAAGCTCAGCTCAAACACTACTTTTTACATTAACTTTTTCTGAACACTCCCTCCTCAGTTGCTAGTGCCTCCTTCCTCTCAGAATTTACTTATATTTGTTGTTGAGTCATTTCAATCATGTCCAAATTTTTCATGTCCCCATTTGGGGTTTTCTTGGCAGAGATACTGAAGTATTTTTCCATTTCCTCCTCCAGCTCATTTTCTAGATGAGGAAACTGAGTCAAAGTTAAGTAACTTGCCCAGCATCACACAGTAGGAAGTGTCTAAAGCTGGATTTGAACTCAGAAAGATAAGTCTTATAATGCTAGGCCTGGCACTCTATCTACTGCACCACTTACATGTAACTTGTAGTTAATTGCCATATAGTTTGTTGGCTTTAATATAAATAGATAGATAGATAGATATAGATAGATAGATACACATACATGTTGAATACAAAAATGCTTAGCTCAGTTCTTAGCACATAGTAAGTAGTATATAAATACTTATTTCTGTCTCTCCCTCCCTCATCCAATAAAATGTGAGATCCTTGAGGGCAGATTTCTCTTTTTCTCTACTTTATTTATCTAGTATGTTCTGATTTGTGCTGTCTCTCCAGGTAGAATTTGAAGCTCATAACTTGTTTTTGCTTTTATCACAGTGCTTATCACAGTGCCCAGCACAAAATAAAAGCTTAATAAATGCTTGTGGAGTGACCATTATTGTTTAAAAATTCTAGCAGGAGAAAGTTATACTTTTATTTCATTTATTTTCAGAGTTCAGTCTATATCCTACATGCAAATTTGCATTCAGGCATCTTTATGAAATGTTTCTTATTCAAAAGGCAGAGGTCATAAATGTGTGGAAAATAATTGAACCATGATTAACTGTGATCAAACAACTTAATTATACAGGTCAAAAGAATCCTTGAACCAGACAATCACAAAGTCATATAATTAGTAAGATTTCAAGATCATATTTTGCTACTTTTGAGAAAAATAAAGGGAAAATGTTATACAAGAATACTTATAATTGGTTTCTTAGAAAATTAAAACATATAAACTGGAAAGTTCACTTATCTGAAACCTCCAAAAGAGACAAACATACTTTCTTCTCTCTTCTCTTTCCCTCCATTTCTCTCCCTCCCCTCCCACCTCCTTCCATCCTTCCTTCCTCTATAGTATGTTTTCAACTGAAATAAAATGAGTGTTGGAGAGGGGTGTGAATATTGCAGTAACCATTGAAGAATGAGGATGACATGACAGAAAGAGCATCAAATTCAAAGTGAGAAAATGTGGCTCCAGCATTATTTTAATATATTACTTTAAATCATTTTAACTTCTCTGGGTCTCTGAATTCTTATTTGTAAGGAACAATAATAGCTGCACTGCTTAGAACAAAGGTTATTATGAGAAGAATGCTTTTGTAAACATTGAAATGCTACATAAATGCAAACTATCATGACATTAGGATAGCAGATGTGTCCAAGAATATTCCAGAAGACATTCCTCAACCCCCAAGCAGAAATAACTTGAGACTACTAAAGAGTTCAGCAATTCCTTTGTGGTAGGTCCCACCTTCTATAAGTAACTTGAGACAACTAGAAAAAAGTTTGCCCTGTAGCTAAATGAAGAGGCATTAAGAAGCAACTGATGGTCATCAAGCAAGAGAAGCCTAAAGCACTGCGCCAAATGGGCCAGATAAATGAGAAGGTAAAAGAAAAGCTCCAAAACTATGACTGAATGTAAGCACAGCAACTCATATCCCAAGCTGTTTCACCTCAGGAAAGATGAAAAAAGAGAGTAAGCTAGAGTATTCAATCAAAACTTCAGCTAAGAAAGAGAAAATGCCATCAGAGAATTTTGATCCATCAGAACCAAAATTAGAAGAGGCCTCAAGGAACACAACTGAAGAATATGAATCAGAAGATGCAGAACAAAAGAAAAAGAAAAAAGGAGATAAAGATCTTTGTTCGTTTAAGATTTTTTTATGCTGAAAGCTAGTCTTCTTTCTACTAAGAACAAAAAAACAATCACAAATCACTGCAAGAGTTCATGTCATAAGCAAAATACAGAAAAATTCATTACCAGGTAAAAATAAAAAGAGTGGAAAGAGGATGAAGAATAAAACTCCAGGTGAGGAGAAAGAATTTATTAAGAATTCATTTAGGGTTCGGTTGATTTTATGTATTTTGTTATCACTAACTTTGAAACTTTGTTTCAGAAGCAGATATTCTGGTTACACAAATATTTAATTGCATTTTATATAGAGGAGGCGCTAGGTGACACAGTGGACTGACAATAGGGAATCAGAAGATTCAAATCCAGACTTAGTCACCCACTAGCTATGTGACTCTGAACACTTAATCACATTTGCTTCAGTTTCCCTATCTGTAAAATGAGTTGGAGAAGGAAATGGTAGACCACTCCAGTATCTTTGCCAAGAACTGGACATAATGACTGAATAGAAATTTTATGTAGAAAGAACCGATGATAGGGAAGAGAGGGATATGATAGATTTGCTTATTATATCAAATTATCTGACTTGAAGAAACATTTTTACAAGACTTAAAATAATGTTACTACCATGTATTTAAAAGTTAAAAAAATTAATACAAGTAACTCTTTAAAAAAGAAATAAAGTGCTTCTTTCATGATTAAATACTGATGAAGACAAGTTGGCTCTTAGTTACTCACTGTTTCCCTTTCTAAATTTTCACATACCATCCCTCCAATATTGCATTCTAGAATTTTGTCAAGGATAAAAGTCAAGCTCATCTACCTATAGTAAAAGAAACCAACTTCTTAAAAATTAAGACATATGCTAATCTCTAGTTCTTTGTCATCTATTCCTTTTGCCATAATTTCTCAAAGAAAATCAAAGTCAGTTTTTGTCTTTAAGAGAAAGGGAGTGTTAGCATAAGAGAGAGCACAAAGAAAAGCTGCTTATCGTTCCCTTGTTATCCCAAGCCAATTGGAATTAAGTAACAATGTTTAATTTGTATCTTTGTACTACAACTATATGGTATATGAACTTTTCTTCCTTCTTTGATTAAGTTTACATTAAATAATGACTTTATTATGATTATTTTATCATTAACATTAGTAATCATAATTCAATCCATATACTACTTTACATTTACAAAGTACTGTCTTCATGACATGCCTATGAGTTCTATAATACAAGGGTTTTTTTTTTTGTTTGTTTGTTTTTTACTTATTTATTTATTTTTTTAGGGAATTTGCAGTGAAGCATGGTTACAAATAGATAACTTATCTGTAACTTGTAGTTTCATGGGGTTTCCTTAAGCACAGAAAGTTAGAGGATTTATCCATATGTCCACAAATAGAAAGAGTAAGCATTTAGAGTTGGAACCTCGAAATTTGGAGTGTAAGCCAGTGCCATTCTGCTTCATTTACTGACCTTTTTGGCTTCCTTTAAATTCCTTAAATTAAATTGTACTAAAATCCCATTTTTTACATCTTTCATCCCCTATGTTTTAGCCTTTCTCTACTTCCATCCCCTTGATTCTAGTGCCTTCCCTCTGTTGTTTCCTATTTATTCTCTAATATAACTTGTTTTGTATATATTTGCTTGCCTATCTTCTCTTTCATTAGATTATAAATTCCTTGAGGGCAGGAACTATCTTTTGCCTCTTTTTGTATCCCTAACATTTAGCATAGTGCCTGGAAGATAACAAGTAACTTAAAATGTTTATTGATTGATCTCAATCAGACTCTTCCTTTTTCACTATATGACAATGAGAAAGATTTCTCAATAGACTTTAAAAAAACCCAGGAAGAAAGATTTTAAAAAAAAGTAGGAAACTATCATCAAGGTCGCCAGCACAGTTTTGGTTTGGTATTGCCCTAGGTAAAATTATTTTAATTTACCAATTTGCAGAGATAAAAAATATCCCACTGTGAAAACCACAATATTCACAGTCAAGTGCAGCACTGATGAGCCCTGCCATATGATAAAACAAATTGAGATCAGACATTTTCAAGACCATTTCTTAGTGGGGAGAAAAATCATTCAAAGAGTTATAATGTGCTTAATGGTATTGCAAGGCTGATCTTGCTAATTTTACAATTCTCTTTTGTGCATAGGTTATCATACTAATTAGCTACATCTGGAATATTTGTCATTTTAATGGAGTACTTGCATATTTCCCTTTACTCCATCTCTCTAGTTTCCAACCTGATATTTAGAAGCTCCAGCAATTCTTTGTTGAAGCAAAATGACAGGATTTGAAACAAATCGCTTACTTTCATATGGACAAATCTTTCTAAAAAGTATTATTTATTCTACCACTCTGACTGTTGATTCAAATATAGAGTGGTATAGTTAAAAGAATTCATTCAATGGAGTGAAAAGACATATAACCTGTGTGACCTTGAGCGAATCAATTCATCTCCCCAAGTCTCAGTTTCCTCATCTATAAAATGAAATGGTTGGAATAGATTATCCCTTTCAGCTCCAAATCCTATGATTCATTAGTAAAAATTAAAACAAAAACAAAAACAAAAACAAAAAACAAAACCAGGAAACTCAAGGGGGACAGAAAAAATAAATACATCAACTTTTTACAAAACCATTTTAAGCTTTTAGATTCATGAGATTGCATCACTTTCCCTCTTCTGAAGCAAATGCAATTGATTGTGAAAAGATTTTTATTAAACATTCAAGCCTAAGGAAATACCTTGGTGTCAACAGCAGGTGTATTCTATTGGTGACATAATGACATTGCAGCAAAGCCTGGGAGCCTTTAAGTGAGCTACTGAAAACAATGATTTGACTTCAGGTCTGTGGAATGGTGATTCATTCAACAAATTCTGACTGTGTGCAGAGGCACTGAGAGAGAAAAAAAAAGTTTAGATGAAACTCAGCTCCTACTCCAAGTTAAAAATTCATTTCCATTTAGTAGGCCTTTGAATAAAATGGGAATAATATTAAATAAATTTTTTAAAAAACACTTCAGTTGAAAAATGTATAGTCTGTTCTTGACTCCCTTTTCTAGATGTTTTAGGAAGCAGTTCTATTTAATCTGAATAATACTTCCCAATTGCTACATCCACGTGAGTAGAAGCAAGAGATGGCTGGAAAATCACAGGAAAGAGTGAAATGTTCTACCAGACTCTTGACCAGAGGAGGTTCTTAATCTTTTGTAGTTGTTGTTTCATGGACCTCTTTGGAAATCTGGTGAAACCTATGGGATCCCTTCTCAAGTAGAGTTCTTAATGCATAAAATAAAATGCATTTATATATCAAAAGCAGTTATTAAAATATTTTTAAAACAAGTTTAAACAAGTTGCAGGTTAAGAGCCTCTGTATCTAGACTAAAGGGGAAAAAATGCAACCAACCTTGTTAAGGAGTATAGAACAATAATAATGATGATGCTGATTATGATGAGAACAATAATAGCAGCCAGATATATAGTGCTTTAAGTTTTGCAAAGCACTTTACAAATATTATCTCGTTTAATCTTTATTATAACCTTAGGAGATAAGAATTATTTTTATCCTAATTTTACAGACGAAAAACTTGTGATAGTGGTTACCCAGGGTCACAAAAGTGACTGAGGTCATATTTGAACTCAGGCCTTCTCATCTCTAGTCTAGCACAGTCTCATGCCACCTACCTGACTCCAATAAGCTATCATGAGCCTATCTGGAATAAGAAACACAGAAATATATTTGAAGTACAAGGGTAAGGCATTCCCAAAGCCTCTAAGAAACTTGTTTGGAGTTATGTATACAAATGTATTTAAAAAAAAAAAAAAACCTTAAGAATGATGGAAACATCCTGAATGGAGATATGGTTTTGAGCTATAAAAAGCATCCAAAGTACCCTTCCCATATGAATCACTTTTTTTTTTTTAAAGAGTCAGTCTCCAGAGAAATTGAAGAAAGTGACATCTGCTGAAAACTGAAAAGAATTACAAAACTGTGGAAGATAGAGAAGAGGACAATGATGAAATCACTACATGATGGAATAATGAAAAGTTGGGATTAAGATCAATCCCAGTTAAGATGGGTAGAGAGAATTTAACAAAGAATATGGATTGAGTTGATTCAACTGAGGAGCTATGATTAAAATGATAATGTAAAGGAGTGAATCTCCATTATCCAATCAACAAACTTTTATTATGGAAGGGAGAAAAGGAGAAAGGGAGGAAAAGAGGGATGGAAATGTGAGGGATGTAGAAGACCCTTACCCAAAATGACTACTCAGAGATCACTCAGTAGAAGGCAGAAAAATTGTTTATTGAAAAACCTCCGGAGGATAAGCCGTCCCATCGCAAGATAACTCGCGGTAGGAGGGCTAAAGGAGTAGTAAAGATACATAGCTTTTATACAAGAAATTACATCACAAGTAAGAGAGCATTGAGAAGGGGAGGGGGAGGCATCTAATTGGTTGTTGCTAGTTGGGGAGATTGGAATGGAAGGTTTCTGTTTCCCTGAAATCTCCTGATTTCTGGGAAACAAAGTCAGGCCTTCAGGCTTAATCAAGCAGACAGTGGTCCAGCTAATAGACTAAATATTGATAAATGTCAAATACCAATAAATGTCATCAGTTCAGGTTAAGTAAATATGTTTCTAGCTGGCCAAGGCTCAAGTAGATATGAGCCTGCACATATACAGGTCATAGGGGAGACACAGAAATAATAAAATACAGAAAAAGAATTCATACATTCCTGTAAGTTCTTCACCTTATCTATTCCCCACAGAAAGGAAGAAGGAAAGCAGGGGAGAAGAGAGGGAAGGAGAGGAGAGGAGAAAAGAGGAGAGGAAAGAAGAGGAGAGGAAAGGAGAGGAGAGGAAAAGTGAGGAGAGGAGAGGAGAGGAAAGGAGAGGAGAGGAAAAGTGAGGAGAGGAGAGGAGAGTAAAGGAGAGGAGAAGAGAGGAGAGGAGAAGAGAGGAGAGGAGAAGAGAGAAGGGGAGAAGAGGGAAGGAGAGAGGAGGGAAGGGAAGGGGAGGGGAAGGAAGGAGAGAAAAGGGGAGGGGAGGAAAGGAATGAGGAAAGGAAAGGAAGCATTAAGTGACAACTATGTGTTAAGCATTGTGTTAACCACTTTAAAAATATTTCATTTCATCCTTACACCAACCCTGGAAAGTCACTGTTCCATTTTAAAGATGAAAAAAACAAGGTAAGCAGAAGCTATATAATCTTACCTAGGATTACACAGCTAGTAAGTGTTTGAAGGTAGATTTGAACTTAATTCTTCCTGGCTCTAAGTCTAATGTTGTATCTTCTGCCCACCTAATGGCTTCTATGTGCCAGATAATATTACCCTTTACTGACGCCATAACTAGATGAATATTATATATCACAGAGACTTGTGGGATGGCTTACTAACTAATGAATATCATTACTTTTCTATGGCTCATATGTAATATATGTCAAAAATGGGTAAATAAAAGTTTATATTTCAAAAATGTAAAGATATCTAGTTACTATACTGAATTATTTGGCTAGGGGCAATGATCTAGAGATGTGGTAAGTCTCCCCAGTACATTCATATCCAAGGTATCCCTTGACACAAGAGTTATTTAAAGAATACTGGCCAAGACTCGAACACCTGACCTGTGTCTAGAAGGGACTTTTAGAGTACTGGACTGGGTATCAGGGTAATAGAACATGAACTAGATTTGAAGCAAAGAACTTATTTTCAAATTCACGGTTAGTTTCTAACTAGCTATATAATCTTAGATGATTAATTTGGCTTCAAGTTTTCAATAATCCATTTGTAAAATGAGATGGTTTGCTCATTAAGTAAGGATTTATTAAATACCTGTTGAATACACTATACTTATGCTAAGTTCCAAGGCAAAGAAAAAATTACACAGGGCCCTATCCTGCAGGAGATGTTTTACTAGAATAAATATTCATATATAGAAATAAATATCATACAAAGAAGGAATGTGGCAAAAGAAGAGATCTAGACAAAATTCTGAAGGCAAAAATAATAGTAGCAGTTGAAAAAAATGAAAGCTTTTAAGTGGTGCATGGATTATGCATGGGTACTCCCTTGTTTTGTGTAAAAGATGATAGGGACTTTACTTTCATCCAAATTGGGAGCTATTTTCTGCCTAAAGATTGACTCAAGTGACATTTCAACATAAATTTATTTATCTGAGGTAAACATTTGATCAAATAGCCCCAAATCCATACTATTATCAGACTCTTTAGATTCCTGTGCTCTCCTTTACAGTAAGAGGAGTAAACAGAGAATCGCAAGTTCTTTGATTATTCTAAGTTCTGTAATTCTTATCCCAGCTTTGCCACAAAGAGTTGGATCCCAAATCAGAGGCTTGGGTTCATAACCCATCAACAATACTTATTAATTCTGCAACCAGGAGCAAATTACTTCCTTTCAATGAACTTCAGTTTCCTCATCTGTAAATGGAGATAACATTGAATGACTATTTACAAAATTATTATGAGAAAAGCTCTTTTTAAATTTTAAAGGATTTTAATAGCAAACAAAATAATAATAAATATACAAATGAAAGGGGAAATAGCACTTCCAGACATCAATTTATATCATAAAGCAGTAATCAGTAAAAACTATTTGGTACTAGTTTAAAAGAAAATAAAAAGAAGGCAGTAGATAGAGCACCAGGCCTGAAGTCAAGAGAACCTGAATTCAAATCTGTCCTCAGACTCTTAACACTTGCTAGCTGTGTGACCTTGGGCAAGTCACTTAACCCCAATTGCGTCACAAAAAGGAACAGATTGGCACAGCTGACTACATAATGATTAGAAATAATTAAACTCAATAACACAGTATTTGATAAACTAGAGTACCTACACTATTTGCGAAAGAATTCCCCACATGACCAAAATAGTAGGCAAATTTATTTTTTTCCCAATCAAAAAACATTAATTAAGCATCTACTGTGTGCTACACAGTGCTAAATGTTGGGACTACAAAAAGAGGTAAACACAGTATCTGCCCTCAAGGAGTTTACAATCCAATGAGGGAGACAACATGCAAATAAACATACATACATACATATCTAGATAGATAGATAGATATAAAACAATCTATGTAAAGAATAAATAGAGGAGGCAGAGCCAAGATGGTGAAGAGGACACACACTTCACTCTAAGCTCCCTTTCTACCCTCTAAGCTCCCCTTCTACCCTCACTACTAATTACCAAATTTAGCTTCTGAAATAGTGCTTGACTGGTAAAATCCATGAATATTGGGAGTACAACAAATTACCAGCTGAAGATAATCTGGAAGATCACCAGAAAAGGTTTGTCCTGATCGCAGGAAGCAGGCCAGCACAGTCAGGGAGGCAGAACACAGAAGTTAGCACACTGAGCAGATAGGGGCAGGGGCAGTCTCTGTGGGTGGAGAATTTACAGGGAGGACTGTACCACAGGTTGACTGCTCTGCTTTGGTTGCAAAGCAGTAGATCAGCAGAGAAGTTACACAAACACCAAAGGTCAAGTGTACCCCAAAAAATGCCAGAATTTAACAGGAGCTGGTCACACCCACCCAGCACCAGAAATAACCATGGACTATGGTCCACAGGGACCACATGTATGGACCACAACACAGCTGTGCAGCTGCACTCTGCAATGCAGGGCTTTTGCCAAAGACAGCCACACTTATGCACAGGGGGGAGCTCTGCCCAGGGCAGTAGAACTCCACAGCGTGGCTGCTCTTCCCATGGCAGTGACACTTCTGCTGCAGGGCTCTTCATAAGGCACTTCCACAGCTTCGCAGCTCTTTGCAGCCCATTTGCAGGACAGTCACAGTCAATCTATCTATCCCTGTTCTGTAGAGGAAGCTGGCCAAACGAACTCTAACTATTGATAGTTTCTATACAGAAAGAGAGCAGGTTTCCAACCCCAAAGAGACTAATAGCAGACAGTCTCCAGAAAAAACCCAAAAGGGGGATGTAACCTGGTCCCCAACACACAAGGCATTCCTAGAAGAAATTATAAAAGATCTCCAAATAGAACTAGAAGAAAAATTGGGAAAGGAAAGAGAAGCTCTGCAAGAGAGTATGGAAACGACATATAACTCATTAAAAGAAAATTTTGATAAAGTGGAAAAAGAAAACAATTTCCTGAAATATGAATTGGAAAAGGTAAAGAACTCCCAGGGAAACAGAATTTGTGAATTGGAAAAGATAAAGAACTCCTAGGAAAGTAGGATTTGTGAATTGGAGAAAGAAAATAACTCAGTAAAAATAAATAAATAAATAAAAATAAAAAAATAATAATAATTAGTGAAATGGAAAAAAATTCCATAGAGCAAAACAATTCATTTAAAAACTCAATTGGACAGATACAAAAAGAAGCTTAAAAAGCTAATGAAGAAAATAATTCATTAAAAATCAGAACTGAACAAATAGAAATAAATGATTTGTTGAGACATCAAGAATCAGTCAAGCAAAACCAAAAAAAAAAAAAAAATAGGAAAAATGTGAAATATCTACTTGAAAAAACAACAGACCTGGAAAATAGATCTAGGAGAGATAATCTGAGGATTATTGGACTTCCTGAAAATTATGATGAAAAAAAGAGCCTAGATACTATTTTACAGGAAATCATCAAAGAGAATTGCCCCAATGTAATAGAATCAGAAGGTAAAATAGGCATTGAAAGAATTCATCAAACACCTTCTGAAAGAGATCCCACAATAAAAACTCCAAGGAATATTGTGGCTAAATTTCAGAACTATCAGACTAAGGAAAAAATATTACAAGCAGCCAGAAAAAAAACCAATTCAAATATCAAGGAGCCACAATAAGAATCACTCAGGATCTAGCTGCTTCCACATTAAAGAATCAAGGTCATGGAATCTGATATTCTGAAAGGCAAAAACAACTTGGAATGTAGCCAAGAATAAACTACCCAGCTAAGCTGAGCATTTTCTTCCAGGGAAGAAGATGGAAATTCAATGAAACAGGTGAATTCCACTTATTCCTAATGAAAAAACCAGAGCTAAACAAAAAATTTGAAGCATAAAAGATAAAAAGAACTCTTGAGAACTGTATTTCTGTTATGGGCATACATAAAGAGCACGTGTATAATTTGATTTTACTGTTATAATACTAAAAAGGAGGGAAGTAGAAGTGGAAAGGGGATAGGATAAGAAAAAGGGAAAGGGGGAGATAAAAAGAGGGAAATTACATCCCATAAAGAGGCAAAGGAAACCTATCATATCTGAGGGAATTTAGGGAGGGGGAGGAATATTGTGTAAATCTTACTGTCATCATATTTGGCTGAAAGAGAAAATATTAGACATATTTGGTTTATAGAGAAACTTCTCTCACCTCATTAAAAAGTGGAAGAGGAAAAGGAAAAGAGTAATAAGGGAAAGGTATAAGAAAGGGGAAGGGACTCAAAGTGGGTGGATGGGATTATAAAGAGGGAGAGCTATGTGAGGCAAGTGGTGCCCATAAGTTAAATACTAGAGAGAGGGGTAAGGAGGGAAAGAAAAAAAAAAAAAAAAAGCATGATCTGAGGATAATAAGATGGCAGGAAATACAGAATTAGTAGTTTTAACCATAAATGTGAATGTGATGAACTCGCTCACAAAGCAGAAGAGGATAGCAGACTGGATCAAAAGCCAGAAATCTACAATATGTTGTTTACAGGAAACACATTAAAAGCAGGGTGATACATAGAGAGTAAAGGTATAAGGCTGGAGCAGACTTTATTATGCTTCAAGTGAAGTGTAGTCATCCTTATCTCAGATCAAGCAAAAGCAAAACTTGATCTAATTAAAAGAGATAAGGAAGAAAACTATATCTTGCTAAAGGGTAGCATAGACAAAGAAGCAATATCAATACTAAACATATATGCACCAAGTGGTATAGCATCTAACTTCCTAAAGGAGAAGTTAAGAGAGTTGCGAGAAGAAATAGATAGCAAAACTATAATAGTGGGAGATCTCAACCTTGCACTCTCAGAATTAGATAAATCAAACATCAAAACAAATAGAATATTAGAAAAGTTAGGTATAGTAGAACTTTGGAGAAAACTGAATGAAGACAGAAAGGAGTACACTTTCTTCTCAGAAGTTCATGGAACCCATATAAAAAAAAAATTTACCATATATTAGGACATAAAGACCTCAAAATTAAATGCAGAAAGAAAGAAATAGTAAATGCATTCTTTCAGATCACGATGCAATTAAAAACTACATTCAATAAAAAGCTAGGGGAAAATAGACCAAAAAGTAATTGGAAATTAAATAATTTCATCCTAAAGAATGAATGGGTGAAACAGCAAATCATAGACACATTCAATAATTTCCCCCAAGAGAATGACAACAATGAGACAACATACCAAAATTTGTGGGATGCAGCCAAAGTGGAAATAAGGTGAAATTTTTTAGAGGCGAACTTGGAAAAAAATAGAGAAAGAGAAGATCAATGAATTGGGCTTGCAAGCTAAAAAGAGAGCAAATTAAAAGCCCCCAATCAAATGCTTAACTTGAAATTCTAAAAGTAAAAGGAGAAATTGATAAAATTGAAAGTAAAAAAATAACTATTGAATTAATAAATAAAACTAAGAGTTATGAAAAAAAAACAACAAAATAGATAAATGATTGATAAATCTGGTTAGAAAAAGGAAAGAGGAAAATCAAACTGTTAGTCTTAAAAATGAAAAGAGAGAACTTTCCACCAATGATGAGTAAATTAGAGCAATAATTAGGAGTTACTTTGCCCAACTTTATGCCAATAGTTGATAACCTAAGTGAAATGGATGACTACCTTCAAAAATATAGGCTTCCCAGATTAATAGAGGAGGAAGTAAATTGCTTAAATAGTCCCATTTCAGAAAAAGAAATAGAACAAGCTATTAATCAACTCCCTAAGAAAAAATCCCCAGGACCAGATGGATTTACATATGACTTCTCCCAAACATTTAAAGAACAATTAACTCCAATGTTATATAAATTACTTGAAAAAATAGGGAATGAAGGACTCTTACCAAATTCCTTTTATGACGCAGAAATGATACTGATATCTAAACCAGGTAGGTTGAAAACAGAGAAAGAAAATTATAGACCCATCTCCCTAATGAATATTGATGCTAAAATCTTAAATAAAATATTATCAAAAAGATTACCAAAAATCATCCCCAGGATAATACACCATGACCAAGTAGGATTTATACCAGGAATGCAGGGCTGGTTCAATATTAGAAAAACTATTAGCTTAATTGACTATATCAATAACCAAATTAATAAAATCCATATGATCATCTCAATAGATGCAGAAAAAGCATTTGATAAAATCCAACATCCATTCCTATTAAAAACACTTGAAAGCATAGGAATAAATGGACTTTTCCTTAAAATAGTCAGTAGCATCTATTTAAAACCATTATGTAAATTATTAAAACTCATATGTAATGGGGATAAACTGGAATCATTCTCAGTAAGATCAGGAGTGAAACAAAGTTGCCCACTATCACCATTACTATTCAATATTGTATTAGAAATGCTAGCTTCAGCAATAAAAGTTGAGGAAGAGATTAAAGGAATTAGAGTAGGTAATGAGGAAACCAAATTATCACTCTTTGCAGATGATATGATGGTATACTTAGACAACCCCAGAGATTCTACTAAAAAGCTATTAGAAATAATCCACAACTTTAGCAAAGTTCCAGAATATAAAATAAACCCACATAGATCATCAGCATTCTTATATATCACTGACAAAATCCAATAGTTAGAGATAAAAAGAGAAATTCAATTTAAAGTAACTGCCGATAGTATAAAATATTTAGGAATCTATCTGCCAAGGGAAAGTCAGGAACTATATGAGCAAAACTATAAAACACTTTCCACACAAATAAAGTCAAATCTAAACAATTGGAAAAATATTAAGTGCTCTTGGATAGGTCAAGTGAATATAATAAAGATGACAATACTACCTAAAATTATCTATTTATTTAGTGCTATACCAATCAGATACCCAAAAAACTATTTTAATGACCTAGAAAAAATAACAGCAAAATGTATCTGGAAGAACAAAAGGTCAAGACTTTCAAGGGAACTAATGAAAGAAAAATCAAATGAAGGTGACCTAGCTGTACCAGTTCTAAAACTATATTATAAAGCAGCAGTCACCAAATCCATTTGGTATTGGCTAAGAAATAGACTAGATGATCAGTGGAATAGGTTAGGTTCACAGGACAAAATAGTCAATAACTTTAATAATCTAGTGTTTGACAAACCCAAAATCCCAGCTTTTAGAATAAGAATTCACTATTTGATAAAACCTGCTGGGAAAATTGGAAATTAGTATGGCAGAAAACAGGCATTGACCCACACAATACTGCACACCAAGATAAGGTCAAAATGGATTCATGATCTAGGCATAAAGAATGAGATTATAAATAAATTAGAAGAATATAGGATAGTTTACCTCTCAGACCTGTGGAGGGGGAAGGAATATATGACCAAAGAAGAATTAGAGATCGTTATTGATCACAAAATAGAAATTTTTGATTATATCAAATTTAAAAAGCTTTTGTACAAACAAAACTAATGAAAACAAGATTAGAAAGGAAACAATAAACTGGGAAAACATTTTTACAGTCAAAAGGTTCTGATAAAGACCTCATTTCCAAAATATATAGAGAATTGACTCTAATTCATAAGAAATCAAGCCATTCTCCAATTGATAAATGGTCAAAGGATATGAACAAACAATTTTCAGATGAAGAAATTGAAACTATTTCTAGGCATATGGAAAGATGCTCTAAATCATTATTAATCAGAGAAATGCAAATTAAGACAAATCTAAGATACCACTACACACCTCTCAGATTGGCTAAGATGACAGGAAAAGATAATGCTGAATGTTGGAGGGGATTTGGGAAAACTGGGACACTGATACATTGTTGATGTAATTGTGAATACATCCAGCCATTCTGGAGAACGATTTGGAACTATGCTCAAAAATTATCAAACTGTGCATACCTTTTGATCCAGCAGTGTTACTACTGGACTTATATCTCAAAGAAATCTTAAAGAAAGGAAAGGGAGCTGTATGTACAAGAACGTTTGTGGCAGCCCTCTTTGTAATGGCCAGAAACTGGAAACTGAGTGGATGCCCATCAATTGAAGAATGGCTGAATAAATTGTGGTATATTAATGTTATGGAATATTATTGTTCTATAAGAAATGACAGCAGGAAGATTCAGAAAGTCTTGGAGAGACTTATATGAACTGATGCTTAGTGAAATGAGTAGGACCAGGAGATCATTATATACTTCAACAACAATACTATATGATGATCAATTCTGATGAATGTGGCTTTCTTCAACAATGAGATGAACCAAATCAGATCCATTTGCTCAATAATGAATAGAACCAGCTATATCCAGTGAAAGAATTCTGGGAAATGAGTGTGAATCACTACATAGCATTTCCAATCCCTCTGTTTTTATCTGTTTGCATTTTTCATTTCCTTCTCAGGTTAATTTTACCTTATTTCAAATTCCAATTATTCTTGTGCAGCAAAACAACTGTATGTATATGTATATGTATATTGTATTTAACATAAACTTTAACATATTTAACATATATTGGTCTACCTGCCATCTGGGGAAAGAGGGGAAAAGTTGGAACAGAAGGTTTTGCAAGGGTCAATGCTGAAAATATATCTATGCATATATCTTGTAAATAAAAAGCTATAAGTAAAAAAAAAAAAAAGAATAGAGAATGATTCACAGAGGGAAGGCATTGGAATTAAGAGAGGTTGTGGTAAGGCTTCCTATGGAAGGTAAGATTTTAGTTGGATCTTTTTATTTAATTAAAGCTTTTGATTTTCAAAACATATGATAATTTTCAACATTCATCCTTGCAAAACCTTGTGTTCCAAATTTTTCCCTTCTCCCCCCCATGTCCTCCCCTAGACAACAAGTAATCCAATATACGTTAAGCATGAACAATTCTTCTATTCATATTTCCACAATTACCTTTCTGCACAAGAAAAATCAAATCAAAAAAAAAAATGAGAAAGAAAACAAAATACAAACAAACAACAACAAAAAAGCTAAAATAATATGTTGTGATCCATACTCAGTCCCCACAGTCCTTTCTTGTAATGGGCTGAGAGGCAAGTTGATGCACTGAGGTTCCAAGCACGTGAGGCTAAATAGTAATTGGATCATACTCTATTAATATATAAGCTTGGAGAAAGAATGGCCCCCGCCTACTCTTTGTACAAGTCTTGATGTGTTATGTAAGAAATGACGATTTAGATGGGTGGAGGCGGGGGGGGGGGGTGAAAAGGGAAGTGGAGAGACTGCTGGCTGGAGTCTTGTCACAGCTACTTGCATTGTGATCGCTACCGCCCTTCACCTCCAATCCCCTTCTGCTAGCTGGCTTCCTGTCTGCCCATATTGCTATCGCAATCCTTCTTCACCTCTTCACTTCAATAAAGATTGAAGATTTTTTCCCTTAACCTGAATTCCTGACTCCAGCTGATTTTAAATACGTGGTCATCACACTTTCTCTGGATGCAGATGGCTCTCTTCATAACAAGATCATTGGAACTGGCTTCAATCACCTTGCTGTTGAAAAGAGGCACATCCATCAGAATTGATCATCATATAATCTTGTTATTGTCATGTACAATGATCTCCTGGTTTTGCTCATTTCACTTAGCATAAGTTCATATAAGTCTTTCCAGCCCTCTCTGAAATCATCCTGCTGATTATTTCTTATAGAACAATATTATTCCATTACCTTCATATGCTACGGCTTGTTCAGCCATTCCCCAATTTATGGGCATCTACTCCTTTTCCAATTCCTTGCTACCACAAAAAGAGCTGCTACAAATATTTTTGCACATGTGGGTTCTTTTCCCTCCCCTATAATTTTCTTGGGATACAGGCTCAGTAATGGCACTGCTGGGTCAAAGGGTATATATTTAGTTTGATAACTTTTTGAGCATAGTTTCAAATTGCTTTCCATAATTGTTGGATCTATTAACTGTTCCACCAATAATGTATTAGTGTCCCAGTTTTCCCACTTCCCCTACAATATTTATCATTATCTTTTCCTGTCATCTTAGCCAATCTGAGAAATGTGTAGTGGTACTTGAGAATTGTCTTAATTTGTATTTCTCTGATCAATGGTGATTTAGAACATTTTTTTATATGACTATAAATGATTTTTATTTCTTCATCTGAAAAATGTCTGTTCATATCCTTTGATGATTTATCATTTGGAGAATGGCTTAAATTCTTATAAATTTGAATTAATTCTTCATATATTTTAAAAATGAAGCCTTATCCTTTGATGCAGCAATATTTCTACTGGGCTTATATCCCAAAGAGATTTTAAAGGAGGGAAAGGGACCCCACATGTGCAAAAATGTTTGTGGCAACCCTTTTTGTAGTAGAAATAAATTGTAAACTGAGTGGATGCCCATCAGTTGGAGAATGGCTGAATAAGTTACGACATATGAATGTTATATAATATTATTGTTCTTTAAGAAATGATCAGCAGAATAATTTCAAAGAGGCCTGGAAAAACCTATAGAAAGTGATATTAAGTGAAATGAATAGAACCAGGAAATCATTATACCTGGCAAGAACAAAATTATATGATGATTAACTCTGATGGATGTAGCTCTCTTCAACAATAATATTCAGACCAGTTCCAATGATCTTGTGATGAAGAGAGCTATCTACACTCAGAGAGAGGACTGTGAGAACTAAGTGTGGATCACAATATAGTGTTTTCACTCTTTTCGTTGTTCTTTGCTTGCATTTTGTTTTCTTTCTCATTTTTTTCCTTTTCGATCTGATTTTTCTTATGCCACAAGATAATTGTATAAATATGTACACATATATTGGATTTAACATATATTTTAATATATTTAATATATATTAGATTACTTACTACCTAAGGGAGAGAATGGAGGAAAAGGAGGAAATTTGGAATACAAGGTTTTGCAAGAGTCAATGTTGAAAAAATTATCCAAGTATATATTTTGAAAATAAAAAGTTTTAATAAAAAACTTTAAAAAAAAAAGAAAGAAATGAGGCCTTTATCAGAATCCTTGGATATAAATATGTTTTCCCAGTTTATTGCTTCCCTTCTAATCTTGTCTTACTGGTTTTTTTTGTATAAAAACTTTTTAACTTGTCATCAAAATTATACATTTTGCCTTTTGTAATGTAGTCTAGTTCTTCTTTGCCCACAAATTCCTTCCTTCTTCACAGATCTGAGAGGTAAACTATCCTATGTTCTTCTAATTTGCATCTATTATCATTCTTTATGTCTAAATCATGAACCCATTTCAACCTTATTTTGGTATAAGGTATTAGATGTGAGTCAATGTTTAATTTCTGCCATATTAATTTCTAATTTTTCCAGAAATTTTTGTCAAATATTGAGTTCTTATCCCAGAAACAGCTGGCAAAATTAGAAAACATTTTAACAGAAATTGGAATCAGACCATCATTTTATTCCATATACCATAATAGGCTCAAAATGGATGCATATCTTGAATATAAAATGTCACAATTTTTTTTTTATTAAAGAGAATATCATCAGGTATCTTTTACAACTTGGAACTCCTTAGCTTCTTCATTCACAAAAAGATTCTTAATCAAACAATAGATAAAGGCAAATCCAAAAGAAAATAAATCATTTCAATTCAATAAAATTGAATAGCTTTTGCACACATACAAAAAGAGAAATGCCGCTAGAATAAGAAGAAAAGTACAAATGGAGAGTAGAGAAAATTTTATATAAGATATATATATGGGCTTTATATTTAATATATAGGCAATTAACATAATTATATATAGCCAAGAACCATTTTCCAATGCATGAGGTCAAAGGATATGAACAAACAGTTGTTAAAAGAAAAATAACAAACTGTCAACAATTATGTTAAAAGATCCTTGAAAAGAGAAATATAAATCAAAAATACCTGAGGCTTCACTTGTATCTAGAAAGTTGTCAATAATGACAAATAATAGAAATAAGTAATGCTTAAAGTTCGAGGGAAACAAGTACACTGATGCAGTGTTGGTGAAGTTTTGAAACCATTTTGAAAAGCAATTCAGAATTATATTTTTAAAAATAAGACTAAAATGTTAGTATTCATTGATCTAGCGATCACATGCTAGATATGTACTTCATACATGTCAAAGTCAAAAAGAAAGACCCCATATACATCAAAACATTTACAGCAATATTTTTAAAGTACCAAAGAAATGGAGATAAGTTAGGAAATAAGGAAAATGTCCCAAAATTAGCTAAACAGAATTGTGGAATATAAAAGTACAGGAACTTGAATCTTCTAGAAGAAGAATAAATATGAAGAATTCAAAGCATAGGAAGACTTTTAGGAACCTATATAGAGTATAGAAAGACAAACTAAGAAAACTATATATACATTAACTGCAAAAAACGTAAATGGAGATAATGGAAAAATGAAATTGAATACCACTTAATTACAATGACCAAACTTTACCTTGAGAAAAGTGAAGAAAAGTCACCTTCCTTCTTGCTTTGAGAAGTGAGGAACTATAAATATGGAATATTGCATCATTTTCTTCAACTATAAAATGGATAATAATAGCATCAAGCTCATAGGATGGTTTTGAAATTCAAATGAGATATTTCTAAAGTGTTTAACAGAATGCCTGCACATAGATGCTCATTTCCCCTTATTCCCATTCTCATATTATATACTCTTAAAGATGGTAGATATATTTACTGGTTTTCCTTAACTACTTTTCTTTTTCCTTTAAGTACAGGAGAGTTTGGAGGCAAAAATAATGAATTCTTCCTTGAATATGTTGAATTTGAGATGCCTACAAGATAACCAGTTTGAGATGTCCAGAAGGCAGTTGGTAAAGCAGAAATAGAGCTCACAAAAAAGGCTAATGGTGAGATGTAGATTTGGGAGTCACCTTCATAGCAGTGATAATGGAACCCCCAAGAGCTGATAAGATTACAAACCAAGTGAGAATAGAAAGGAAAGAAAAGAGGACCCAGATGAACTTGGGAGGCATGAGGAATCCTGTTGATGTTTAATAGCCAGCTCTCTAGGAAAAAATGTGTCTATGACATATATACATGTGGAAAGCTTATGAGTGATTAACAATCAGTTCAGGGTAGGGTAGAGGATATGCACATAAAGTTTAACCTGCATTTTAAACATTCTCCCCATCATTTTCTTAAGTCTAAACAATCAACAAATTAATAAATCAAATTCTAAATTGAAGCATTTTCCAATTTCTCTGATGTAAGTACTCCACACTGAAAAGTTAACATTCTTATGAGCCAATTCAAGCTGGCTTCAGCACACTCCCTGGAAATATACACAGTTATTAGGTGCAATCTCCAGCAAAGAAAAATAAAAAAGAATGGTCAAAATGGTAGGAGGAAACCCAGCAATGGACCATATCATAAAAACCTAGGGAGAGGAGAGTACCCATCAAGACAAGATAATAAACAGTATCCTCACTCGTACATAGGCAATGATATGAACTGATGGCATGGGGAACTCTAGCTGTTAGAATTAGGATCTAGGTCTTTTATCTGGTGTATGGATCTATGTGATGAAATTTAAACTCTTTGATCAAAGCTACACTTTTTCACAAATTCTGTATTCTAACTGAACTCTTCTAGTTGTTCCTAAAACTTGACACAATTTCCCTCTCTTGTGTAGTCCCTTTAATTGTGTACCAATTATTTCCCAACACCTTTCTCTGCCTCTTGATAACCTTGGCTTTTTTCGGGATTCAGTTTGAATACCACCTCTTCCATGAAGCCTTCTCCAATCCCCACCTCTCCCTCCTCATTTTCCTTATCCTATACTTCCTAGTGTACATGTTGTAGCCAGTCAACAGATTATAAATCCTCAAATTCCGGGATGATTTCACTTGCATTTTTGTATCCCTGAATTCAAATCTGGTCTCAGACACAACATTGCCTAGCTGTGTGACCCTGGGCAAGTCACTTAACCCAATTACCTCAGTAACAATAACCAAAAAAAAAAAAAAAGTGAGGGAGAGCTAGCTGAAGCAGCAGATACCTTGAGAAGGACAGAAGGTGACAGGTGCCAAGTGAATCAAACTATTATCATGGCCTCTACCACAACTTCTCCTGAACTCTAACGGAATCAGCTTAGTATCCTTCATCCAGAAGCCTCCAGAAGAGCATCACCCCCAACTCTATTTCTGGCTCTTCCCAGGGAAGCAATTTCTATGGAAAAGAAGGGCTGGTATCCTAGCTAACACTCTCATGAACTGCCATCTACAGGTAGGTAACGCTAATAACATCACTAGCACGCCTCAGAACATTCAATCAGCTCCCTCAAAATATTATGCATATAACCTGGCTTTTTCATTCTATCTCTGCAGGTATCACAGCCCTATCTCTTCTGAAACCATAGCTACTAAAGAACAAGAAATATTTTACCACCATCATTGTTAGAATCATAAAAATGACACTAAAGAAGATGCATTATCATCTGTTTTGCATTGCATCCTAAAGACCACTGGCCTTTTCCATTTGGCTTGTAGTTGAAACCTCCTATACATGGTTGTCTCCCTCTAGTAGAATGTGAGCTCCTTAAATTCAGGGATTATTTACTTTTTCATTTGTACGTTTCCTTGATCAGCACAGTGCATTGCCTGTAGTAAGCACCTAACAAATGCTTTTTTGCATTTATTCATTCATTCATCTTTGGGGCTTCATGGATATCCTTTTAATATCAAGAAAATTACACCAATAAGTTAGGTGAACTCCCTACAGTGAACTCAAGGGTAGCATGAATTGGAGTTAAAAGGATAAGAATACATGGATGAGTTATAATATAGATCATTGGAGGTATCCATGCATCAATGAAATAACAGATGTATTTGTGAACAAAAAGAGAAAAGGAAAAGTATAAAAACCAGGGATGAATTGAAATGTAAATTACATGTATTACATTTACACATATTGCACCTAAATGTAATGTCAACTGTATCCAATTAAGTGAACTGCTTACAGTTTATGCCTAATTACTGTGCAGTATGTGCAGGTAATGAAATATATGTGAATTTAATTTTAAATTTATTACAATACTATCTTTTATTTGTATCTACTCAGGATAGTTTGTTGATCCCAAAGTATTTTCTTCTCTATACAAATTGAAGACATAGTGTTAACATTGGTTAGAGTGGAAGATAAAGTAAGATAAGGAAAGGCAAAATGAGATAAGGTTCTTGATGTCAAGAGAACTTGTAAGTTTTTTTCTTTTTATATTGAGGAAACAGCAAAGATTTTAAAGCAGGAAAATGATCTGGCCATGTGAGAATATAAGTCAAAATAGAAGATATATAAACAGTGTTGCTGCTTTTCCTTTCTGATAAATGGTACTAGTACCTGGCTGAAAAATGGAGTATAACCCTCACATAAACTCCTAACACCCAGACAACGCACAAAATATTCACTTTTCCTTTGTGTCTGGTTTCAGCTGATGCCAAACGGGACCAATTTTAAAGTCACCTGCTATGATACCGGTCTCTCCATAAATACAATCACATATGGCTTCTTAAAAAGAAACAGTAAAGATGAATGGCAAAAACACATGTTAGTATCTTAACCTGGTCTGCACAAGAGTTTTTGACTGCATAGGAAGAGAATTCCAGTGGGTTAATGTGTGTTTCTGTTGCTTGTAAGAATGATTGTCTGTCAAGTGGTTTTACAGACTACAAAGATTCCCTGGAGAAGTAGATCCAGGAGGTTGGAAGTGGAAGACATTGTAACCTAGATACCATAACCAGGCAAGGATACATTCTCACCTAGTGACATCTGCAGGTTGGAAAAGGGGCAGTTTGTGAAGTGATCTCATATAACTGGGGTCTGTGTCTCACACCTTCTTTCCTACTACTGATTCCCTGAGGAACCTCTTTCTAAAAGTCATCTGCAAAGAATCTGAATGGTCTTGCCATAAGAAAATAATATCACTATATTAACTAAAAGCCAACGTTCCAAGTTCCATGAGTCATTGGGAATGAGCTTTACTTTCTATTTCTTTCAGAATAAGTTCTACAAAATTATTAGTCTTCTGAGTATTTTTAATTGGACTTATCTCGGCAAACTTTGGTGTTTCTCCCCCTTATCCTCCCAAATGATAAACAACATGGTCTTAGGAACAAGAAGCTTGATTTTCTTCTGCATATTCTTTGAACCCAACAATACCAAATAAGAATCATGAGAAATAATATCTAATACATTGGTTATCATCAGTATGAGGAAGGGGCCATGTCCAGAACTTAGCAATAATGCCTTATTTCCTTTAGGATCTAAGACTGAAAGAAGCCGTAGATATTATCTAGGTTAATCCCCTCATTTTAAAGATGGTCACATAGGTATTATTAGAGCCAGGATTTAAAGTCAAATCCCCTGAAGCCAGTTCTCTTTCTACAATCCTCTTCCCTCACTTTTGGAAGCAAGTTGAGAATTTCTTTACAATGAGTTTTGGCACTAGTGAAGTATAAAATAAATAATTTGTTAATAAAAGGCATTGGAGACCTCTAAATTGGTTACACTAAGTGAGTATAGGCAGACAGAACATGATTGCACCATTACCCAGAGTCATCAGCACGTAGGCTCTCAGCCCCATGAGGCCAAGTTAAATATATATATATATATATATATGTATGTATGTATGTATTAAGTACATAGTAGGCGATCCAGGAATTGTTATTGATTGGTTGGTTTAATAGAGTTTCATTCTTCCTTCCATGTTTTAATAAAAATATTTGTTCCCTATCTATTTCTTTAAAAAAAAAATAGGAGATTTCATCAATATAAGGAAATCTCTGTACATATACAGATCAACACATTTTATGCAACTTGTTTAAATAAAATACTTGTTTAGCCATTCCCCAAGTGATGGGCACCCCTTTAGTTTCCAATTCTTTGCCATCTTAAGAAGAAATACTATATTTTGTACATATAAGTCCTGTTATGGGTGGATTTAACTTAGGCTAGTATCTATTAGTGCAGGTTTGTTGTTGGGACAAAATGAGATACTCATAGGGATTTATTTCCAGTTAGCAAAAGGATATTTACTTTGCAATATTAAAGAAAGGACATTCAACAAGGATAATCTAGCATTTGGCTTAGACATCCCCCCAACTTTTCCATATGGAAACTCATCTGGTCAGCTGAGCAGGGTGTGATACCTCCTATGGTACAGGGACATCCATCAAATCTGAAGGGCCCTTACCTCACATGGTGAGTTGTGTGGTCATGCTGTTTGCTACATTTGAATATGACCTATAAAAATATAATCTATAACTGAACCAAAGTACTCTGACTCAAATTCCAGTCTTCTTTCTACTACACATTTTTCTGATTCTTGCCCTTTTTCTTAGAGATGAGAAACCTGAGGTCCTGAGGGATCAATTGATTTATCTATGATAAGTGGCAGGGCTGAGACTCAAACTGAGGTGTCTCAACTTCCAATTCAGTTCTTTTTCCACTACTGCACATACACAAGAAATAATAGAGAAAAGAGGGCTTTGCCTACAGTGCTGGGGCTGATAAGAGATTGAATCTGCTGCAGGTGTTTTTAGTAACAGCATCAGTCACGCATTTAAGAGGTAGAGTTCTGTTTCACCTTTTCAAGGACCTGGGCTTACAAGTGAGTAGGATAGAAAATGGAGATGACCCTAGTTCAAATGCATGGGGAAGGAAAGAAAGAGCAGCAGATGATCAGGGTGTTTCTGCAATTGGGTCTCAAAGCACAAAAGGATTTGAAAGCCTGTTATCCTCAGTCACTATATTATTTGGGAGCACTAGTTAAAGGAGTCTGTTTAAATAGAATTCATAACTCTAAACTTTGCTGGAAACTCACACCAAAAGGTAACCTTCCATTCTGAAGGAAAGGGGAGAAACCAATAACTATGCTAAGAGTTTATAGGTCACCCAATTGGTGTCTATTCCTGCTGCTTTAGATTTTATTTGGAAAAAAAAAAGGTGGTGACTTTAGGTTTTGAGGTCTCAAATATATATATTTTACACCGAAACAACTATCTCAGCAGCTTTTTTTTTAATAACTTTTTATTGACAGAACCCATGCTTGGATAATTTTTCACAAATTTATCCCTTACACTCACTTCTGTTCCGACTTTTTCCCTCCTTCTCTCCACCCCCTCCCCCAGATGGCAAGCAGTCCTATATGTATTAAATATGTCACATTATACCCTAGATACAATATATGTGTGCAGAACTGAACAGTTCTCTTGTTGCACAGGAAGAGTTAGATTCAGAAGGTAAAAATAACCTGGGAAGAAAAACAAAAATGCAAACAGTTTACATTCATTTCCCAGTGTTCTTTCTTTGGGTGTAGCTGTTTCTGTCCATCATTGATCAATTGAATCTGAGTTAGATCTTTTTGTCGAAGAAATCCACTTCCATCAGAATATATCCTCATACAGTATTTTTGTTGAAGTGTATAATGATCTCCTGGTTCTGCTCGTTTCACTTAGCATCAGTTCATGTAAGTCTCTCCAAGTCTCTCTGTATTTATCCTGCTGGTCATTTCTTACAGAACAATAATATTCCATAACATTCATATACCACAATTTACCCAACCATTCTCCAATTGATAGGCATCCATTCATTTTCCAGTTTCTAGCCACTACAAACAGGGCTGCCACAAACATTTTGGCACATACAGGTCCCTTTCCCTTTTTTAGTATCTCTTGGGGATATAAACCCAGTAGTAACACTGCTGGATCAAAGGGTATTCAGTGGCTTTTTAATGAAGAGCAAGTCACCAAATATAGATAAGCATCAGTTTCCTAAAATGAACATTGGATAACAAGACCTTTGTCCAGATAAGTTATAAGAATAAATTGGATAATAAACCTGATTCTATACTGAAATGATGGGATTGAAGGGGGCACAGATGGTTAACAGTCATGGAAAACATATTAGAAGGGAGGAAGAAAAAACCCTTGCTATATCTGCAGAAGAACGAGTATCCTTAAAGATATATTTTCTGTAGGGTAAAAAATGAACTAGATTCCTCCCCTGAGCAAAAACTCAGTTCTAAAACTTTGAACTTTATACAAAATTTTTGACGTGTCTATGGGTCATTTGCCAAAGGAATAGGTGTATACTAATGTGAAAAATATATCTTGTCAAATCCATTTCAGAGTGGTGGGCTGCTGCTGATTTGGTAGGTGGTATTAACACTTCAATACTGCAAGGATATGTGACATCATTGGTACAGATACCCATTTAAAGAACCAATCAGAATCCTTGTGTATTCTCTTCATAAGCTGAGTTGCCATAGCCATCTAGTACAATCTTTTTGTGGATTCTCTGAATCTCACTAGGCTAGATCATTGATTATACAGTATCTATCAATGAATCATAATCAAAGACCTCCTAGAGCTTGGACTTCATAACCTTTAATGAATAAACAGCATTTATTAAGTGTTTACTATGTACCAAGAACCTTTTCTAAGCTTTGAATACATACATACAATAAGGAACCAGACCCTGCTCTCAAACAGTTATATTCTAACAGAAAGGGGCAACATAACTATCAAAGTGGTAAGCATTGTTTGGATTTTGAAAGTCATAATAGTAAAGAGTGGAGCTGGGGGAGGGGGAAGGGAGAAAATAATTATTGGGGTTTGCTTGCTCTTGCTTTTTTATCTTTAAATTTTTTTCAAATTTATTATTTTTTAATTATTATATTCTTTTCTTTTTTTAATTTTGAGTTCCAGATCCTCTCCCCATTTCTCTGGAACTGCAACCCAGAATTGCTTATAACCAAAGAGTTTCTCATCATTTCCAGCTGTACCCAGTGACAGCAAAGAATCCCCTGTAATCTTTCTGACCAGTTGACAGACCCTCCCCATACCAAGACCTACTGCTACAGCCACTGTTACTGTGTGTTATGGAAAGCAAAATGTATTAACAGGGAAATAGGCTTGGTTTTCTGAGCAAGGTAACAGTTTTTTAACAGTAACTGGACTGTTACTAAATAAAGTGGTTTGGACTAGCCCACTCAGTCAGGTCAGTGACTCTTATGAGAAGGAAAAGACCATTTTTATTGGTCTATAAGCTAGGTGATAGACTATCAGAGCCTAGAGTTAAAAAAAACTTGTATTCAAATAAGACCTCAGACACCAGCTGTGTGACTTAACCCTATTTTCTTCAGTTTCCTGATCAGTTAAATAATCTGGAGAAGGAAATAGCAAAACACTCCAGTATCTTAACTAAGAAAACCCTAAATAGAGTGAAGAGTCATGAGTGAAATAACTAATCAACCACATTTTTATTGAGAAGCAAGAAAAGAAGAATTCAGAGTAGTTAGGAAAGTGAGTTGAGCTTCAAATGTGGTTGATCCCACCCCTCTCTGATAATAAAGGGATATTCTTTGCTTTATGGGGCTCAAGTGCTTCTTATAATCTTGACTAGAAAATCAGAATAATCTAAATTAGGACCACCTAGTTAGTCTTCCCCTTGGGGGAGATCAAACTAAGGGCAAAGACAAGGGAAGAAAAATTGACTTTTGGGGAAGGGCTCCAAATTAAACTCTTTTCTGTTTGCAGACAATAAAAAGAGGTTAAATTGGTTAGCAAACAAATGTCCCAAAGGCTAATTGAAAGGGAATTATAACATTCCCCTTTAACTATGTCTTTAAATCAGTTAAACTTACCTGAGAAAGGAAGCTTGGCAAAATGGGGAATAGGATTGATCAATTATTAAATGATACAACATAATTTTAATTTCCGCATTCACTCTTTGATTCACCAAGAAACATTGTTTCCTCAATGAATCATTAGCTGATGTGCCATTTATCAAATGGTATCAAATCTTTCCACCTTTCAAGACTGATTTACCAGAATACAGAAAGACCTAAAATCACTAAACACTTCATTAAGGATTGTAAATGACTCTAAATTCTTTACCATGATGAGAATAGTGTAAGGCAAAAAGAGAGAGATTAAATGACCAAGACATTGACAGGAACCAATGAGACAGTCTCCCTAAGTAAGCAGGCTTTAGAGAAGACAGAAGTACTCATATAAGGTGAGAGAAGAAAGTTTTCTTAGTAACCCATTTTCAGTGTTCATTTCATCAGAACATTATATCTTGGGACTCAGACATTCTGCTTTCTGTAAATATCTCTTCTTGATATAATCACCTGGTTTCTGAAAATCTCTCTTGGACATTCTGGAATGAACCTGTACTCAGTGTAACTTCTTATAACAGATCTGTTTCTGTGGTTCAGATTACTTATAGAGATTCTGAGGTGGTTATGTAAAAACCTATGGCAAAATAGATCTTAATACAATTACTTAAATTCTGCTTTGCCAATAATTAGATCATGTGGTTTAATTTAAAGCAAACCTGAATTTTATGGCTGTAAACTTATTAACTCAAAAGTTAAAACTTTGAATATTTAGGTTTTTACATTCCTCTTGTTGTTTCTATCTTATCTAAACCCCATACTTGATTTGACATTGCCAATAAACTGGGGGGGAAAAGGGGGGAGGAGGGAAGGAAACTTTTTAAAAATCTATGAGAATATGCTTGTAAAGAGAGCTCTTCTTGTTAAAGATTTAATATTTATCAAAGTAGACCTATAAACTAAGGTTAAGAAAGCTTTTTTAAAAAAAAAAAGTTGGCATGTACTTTAATATCATTTAACTTCACCTCAGGCTTGAATTCCCCAAAGGGAATAATATAAATGCCCTGTGACATAAAATGTCAAATTGTTGTGTTGATATATTTAGGAAATTCAAGTAACAACTGAGAAATTAGAACCTAACTGATCTTTTTTAAATTGCCTGGTTTGTACAGAAGATGAACAATATATTTGTATATATAAAATCCTGTATCCAATTTTTTGAACCTGTTCTTTAAACAGACCTTTATATCCAATTAGAAACATTTACATTTCACACCTATATAATCATCTGACCTTATTTCTGTCTCAAAATTTTCCACTCCAATTAATCTTCCCCTCAAGGGGATGAAAACAATATTCTTTATAAATAGGCAACTCCTATGCCTAATGGCTTTACAATCTAATATACCTAAGAAATATTTATTTTATTGCAATTGTAACAAAAAGATCTGAAACAGGATGTGCAAATGTATAATTAATTCTAAATTATATGTATAGAACAATGTATATCAAATGAGTTGTCCATAATAAAACATATTCAATTGTTAACCATGTTCAAATGGAATAGATAATGCATACACATATAGACCACTATTCTTCAATACCCTTTAAACAATGGGAACACACTGCTTATCTTTCTTTTTTTTTTAATTTTTTAATAGCTTTTTATTTACAAATTATATATATATGGGTAATTTTACAGCATTGACAATTGCCAAACCTTTTGTTCCAATTTTTCCCCTCCTTCCCCCTACCCCCTCCCCTAGATGGTAGGATGACCAGTAGATGTTAAATATATTAAAGTATAAATTAGATACGCAATAAGTATACATGACCAAACTGTTATTTTGCTGTACAAAAAGAATCAGACTCTGAAATATTGTACAATTAGCCTGTGAAGGAAATCCAAAATCATTGCGTATCTTTCAAAGCATAATCTGTATGCTGATTTGTTTCAAGGATCTACCTTGACACATGGAGATATAATTACTAGCAGGCAGAAGTTCTTCTTAAATTAGTTTTTTAGGATATGAAAAGAACTATACTTCAGATTGAATAATCTGATATGATAATAGATATTATATACTTGCATCTTATTATAGTAATTTTGATGCATTGCAGTATGCTAAATGTGTTCCAGGGTGCTAAATAATAGAATAAGTGTTCTGTTTAAATCTTCTACTGATACATTATAGAAATTTGCAATAAAAAGAAAAATAGGAATCTATAGTAAAAGGAGGTTTCTCCCCTAGCTATATGTCAATTCCAGGCAAGAGTCATATAGGCAGCCTAATGTATTGATCAGATTGTCATAGCCATGCTCAGAATTAATCAGGAGAGAAAGGTTCTTATATGGGGAAACTGAGTCAAGAGGGTACTACCTTAGTCTTCCCAGACAGATTGTCTCTTATCACAAGTATCTTTTCCTCTGAGTGCTCTGAGACTAGAGGTACTTCATCAAAGATCAAGCCTATAATAATTGGAATGTTCTCAGAGTTTATGTCTTCAGTCCCAAATATCTTATTTGCTAAATGTTATGAGGCCAGATGCCCTTCCCAAGAGAGTAAGCCTATATATAGTAATTGGATTGTGTCTCCTGCCACAAGTATTTTTTCCTCTGAGAGTTCTGAAACTAGATGTACCTTAGTCTTCCTAAAGTCATCCTCCCTACCCCTATCCAAAACTATTCCCCAAGGATAAATACTTAAAGATGGAGCCACTGGGTGCTGGTATTATGGATCACTGGCTCAGTATCTTTTCCAATGAACATACCTGGAATCAAGCTCAGAATAATACCAATTACAGTCCCACAAGATTTAACCTTAAATAGCAAAGTTTCATTAAATATAGCTTAGAATAGATTCAATTATTACTATTCTCATGTTATTGATAATAAGTATGCTTTGTTGACCCCTTAAGCAAAATTAAGTCCCTAAGAGTGGAGTCTGTTCAGACTAGATTGGTTTAAGTTCTATCTTCAATATATATTATTCCAGGTACAACTTTATAATTTTCAGAATCACAAATTGCCCCATAAATTGATACTATCCTATAAATTTTGTCAAGGAATGTTAGGGGATTTTCTTTTCTCAGGAAACATATTTGGGAGTTTCACAAGGTAGGTGGAGAAACTGAAAGGTTGAATCAAAATGTCAAGGAAGCCACCTTTCCCCTTTGTTCTTAAAATGAAAATCTTACTATAGTTAATATTGATGCTACGAGGCCCTTTTAATTTCACATGATGCACATGGTGGTTATATTTCAAACTTACAGAAGATTAGAGGTTTTACTACCAAGTTAAGATGTGGTTT